>NC_140993.1:180092237-180673465 GCF_052327205.1 Somniosus microcephalus | reverse complement strand
GACTGGGAGTGTGAGAGAGAGACTGGGAGTGGAGAGAGAGCCTGGGAGTGAGAGAGAGAGAGACTGGGAGTGTGAGAGAGAGAGAGATTGGGAGTGTGAGAGAGAGAGAGACTGGGAGTGTGAGAGAGAGAGAGATTGGGACTGAGAGAGAGAGAGACTGGGAGTGAGAGAGAGAGAGATTGGGAGTGTGAGAGAGAGAGAGACTGGGAGTGTGAGAGAGAGAAACTGGGAGAGAGAGAGAGAGAGATTGGGAGTGTGAGAGACAGAGAGAGATTGGGAGTGTGAGAGAGAGAGATTGGGAGTGTGAGAGAGAGAGATTGGGTGTGTGAGAGAGAGAGAGAGATTGGGAGTGTGCGAGAGAGGGAGACAGTTTGGGAGTGTGAGAGAGAGAGAGACTGGGAGTGTGCGAGAGAGAGATTGGGAGTGTGAGAGAGAGAGATTGGGAATGAGAGAGAGAGAGATTGGGAGTGTGTGAGAGAGAGAGAGATTGGGAGTGTGCGAGAGAGAGAGAGAGATTGGGAGTGTGAGAGAGAGAGAGACTGGGAGTGTGCGAGAGAGAGATTGGAGTGTGAGAGAGAGAGAGAGATTGGGAGTGTGCGAGAGAGAGAGAGAGATTGGGAGTGTGAGAGACAGAGAGAGATTGGGAGTGTGAGAGAGAGAGATTGGGAGTGAGAGAGAGAGAGATTGGGAGTGTGAGAGAGAGAGATTGGAGTGTGAGAGAGAGAGATTGGGAGTGTGAGAGAGAGAGATTGGGAGTGTGAGAGAGAGAGAGATTGGGAGTGTGAGATAGAGAGATTGGGAGTGTGAGAGAGAGAGAGACTGGGAGTGAGAGAGAGAGATTGGGAGTGTGAGAGAGATAGATTGGGAGTGTGAGAGAGAGAGAGATTGGGAGTGAGAGAGAGAGATTGGGAGTGTGAGAGAGAGAGATTGGGAGTGTGAGAGAGAGAGAGACTGGTAGTGTGAGAGAGAGATTGGGAGTAGGAGAGAGAGAGATTGGGAGTGTGTGAGAGAGAGAGATTGGGAGCGTGAGAGAGAGAGAGATTGGGAGTGTGAGAGAGAGAGAGATTGGGAGTGTGAGAGAGAGAGAGATTGGGAGTGTGAGAGAGAGATTGGGAGTGTGAGAGAGAGAGACTTGGAGTGTGAGAGAGAGAGAGATTGGGAGTGTCAGAGGGAGAGATTGGGAGTGTGAGAGAGAGAGATTGGGAGTGAGAGAGAGGGAGAGATTGGGAGTGACAGAGAGAGAGATTGGGAGTGTGAGAGAGAGAGATTGGGAGTGAGAGAGAGAGAGAGACTGGGAGTGTGAGAGAGAGATTGGGAGTGTGAGAGAGAGAGAGATTGGGAGTGTGAGAGAGAGAGAGATTGGGAGTGTAAGAGAGAGAGAGATTGGGAGTGTGAGAGAGTGAGATTGGGTGTGTGAGAGAGAGAGACTGGAGTGTGTGAGAGAGAGAGATTGGGAGTGTGAGAGAGAGAGAGATTAGGAGTGTGAGAGAGAGAGATTTGGAGTGAGAGAGAGAGAGAGATTGGGAGTGTCAGAGGGAGAGATTGGAGTGTGAGAGAGAGAGATTGGCAGTGAGAGAGAGGGAGAGATTGGGAGTGTCAGAGAGAGAGATTGGGAGTGTGAGAGAGAGAGATTGGGAGTGTGAGAGAGAGAGAGACTGGTAGTGTGAGAGAGAAAGAGATTGGGAGTATGAGAGAGAGAGAGATTGGGAGTAGGAGAGAGAGAGATTGGAAGTGTGTGAGAGAGAGAGATTGGGGGTGTGAGAGAGAGAGAGAGTGATTGGGAGTGTGTGAGAGAGAGAGATTGGGAGCGTGAGAGAGAGAGAGATTGGGAGTGTGAGAGAGAGAGATTGGGAGTGTCAGAGGGAGAGATTGGGAGTGTGAGAGAGAGAGATTGGAAGTGAGTGAGAGGGAGAGATTGGGAGTGTCAGAGAGAGAGATTGGGAGTGTGAGAGAGAGAGATTGGGAGTGAGAGAGAGAGAGAGACTGGGAGTGTGAGGGAGAGATTGGGAGAGAGAGAGAGCGAGATTGGGAGTGTGAGAGAGAGAGAGATTGGGAGTGTGAGAGCGAGAGAGACTGTGAGTGAGAGTGAGAGAGACTGGGAGTGTGAGGAGAGAATCTGCGAGTGAGAGAGAGAGAGTTTGGGAGTGTGAGAGAGAGAGAGATTGGAGTAGGAGAGAGAGAGATTGGGAGTGTGTGAGAGAGAGATTGGGGGTGTGAGAGAGAGAGAGAGAGATTGGGTGTGTGAGAGAGAGAGAGACTGGGAGTGTGTGAGAGAGAGAGATTGGGAGTGTGAGAGAGAGAGAGATTGGGAGTGTGAGAGAGAGAGACTTGGAGTGAGAGAGAGAGAGAGTTTGGGAGTGTCAGAGGGAGAGATTGGGAGTGTCAGAGAGAGAGATTGGGAGTGTGAGAGAGAGAGAGTGAGAGTGAGCGAGATTGGAGTGTGAGAGAGAGACAGAGAGAGATTGGGAATGTGAGAGACAGAGAGAGATTGGGAGTGTGAGAGAGAGAGATTGGGCGTGTGAGAGAGAGAGAGACTCGGAGTGTGAGAGAGAGAGAGACTGGGAGTGTGAGAGAGAGAGCCTGGGAGTGAGAGAGCGAGAGATTGGGAGTGTGAGAGAGAGAGGGAGATTGGGAGTGTGCGAGAGAGTGAGTGAGATTGGGAGTGTGAGAGACAGAGAGAGATTGGGAGTGTGAGAGAGAGAGATTGGGAGTGTGAGAGAGAGAGAGACTGGGAGTGTGAGAGAGAGAGACTGGGAGTGTGGAGAGAGAGACTGGAGTGTGAGAGAGAGAGATTGGGAGTGTGAGAGAGAGAGACTGGGAGTGTGAGAGAGATTGGGAGTGAGAGAGATTGGGAGTGTGAGAGAGAGACTGGGAGTGTCAGAGAGATTGGGAGTGAGAGAGAGAGATTGGAGTGTGAGAGAGAGAGACTGGGAGTGTGTGAGAGAGAGAGCTCTGTAAACTTTCATGCCAATAAAGCATTTGAACTGACTGGGATTGTGAGAGACAGAAAGATAGGGAGTGTGAGAGAGAGAGAGAGAGAGATTGTGAGTGAGAGAGTGAGAGAGATTGGGAGTGTGAGAGAGAGAGATTGGGAGTGTGAGAGAGAGAGAGACTGGGAGTGTGTGAGAGAGAGAGACTGGGATTGTGAGAGACAGAGAGATTGGGAGTGAGAGAGAGAGAGATTGGGAGTGTGAGAGAGAGAGAGATTGGGCACGTGAGAGAGTGTGATTGGGTGTGTGAGAGAGAGAGAGACTGGGAGTGTGTGAGAGAGAGAGATTGGGAGTGTGAGAGAGAGAGAGATTGGGAGTGTGAGAGAGAGAGAGATTGGGAGTGTCAGAGAGAGAGATTGGGAGTGTCAGAGGGAGAGATTGGGAGTGTGAGAGAGAGAGAGAGATTGGGAGTGTGAGAGAGAGAGATTGGGAGTGATAGAGAGAGAGAGATTGGCAGTGTGAGAGAGAGAGATTGGGAGTGTGAGAGCGAGAGAGACTGGGAGTGAGAGAGAGACTGGGAGTGAGAGAGAGAGAGATTGGGAGTGTGAGAGAGAGAGAGATTGGGAGTGTGAGAGAGAGAGAGACTGGAAGTGTGAGAGAGAGCGAGATTGGGAGTGTGAGAGACAGAGAGAGATTGGGAGTGTGAGAGAGAGAGATTGGGAGTGTGGGAGAGAGCCTGGGAGTGAGAGAGAGAGAGATTGGTAGTGAGAGAGAGAGAGACTGGGAGTGAGAGGGAGAGAGATTGGGAGTCTGAGAGAGAGAGAGATTGGGAGTCTGAGAGATATAGAGACTGGGAGTGTGAGAGAGAGAGATTGGGAGTGTGAGAGAGAGAGAGATTGGGAGTGTGAGAGAGAGAGAGAGATTGGGAGTGCGAGAGAGAGAGAGAGATTGGGAGTGTGAGAGACAGAGAGAGATTGGGAGTGTGAGAGAGAGAGATTGGGAGTGTGAGAGAGAGAGAGAGATTGGGAGTGTGCGAGAGAGAGAGAGAGATTGGGAGTGTGAGAGACAGAGAGAGATTGGGAGTGTGAGAGAGAGAGATTGGGAGTGAGAGAGAGAGAGATTGGGAGTGTGTGAGAGAGAGAGAGATTGGGAGTGTGCGAGAGAGAGAGAGAGATTGGGAGTGTGAGAGAGAGAGAGACTGGGAGTGTGAGAGAGAGTGATTGGGAGTGTGAGAGAGAGAGAGACTGGGAGTGTGAGAGAGAGAAACTGGGAGTGTGAGAGAGAGAGAGAGATTGGGAGTGTGCGAGAGAGAGAGAGAGATTTGGAGTGTGAGAGACAGAGAGAGATTGGGAGTGTGAGAGAGAGAGATTGGGAGTGAGAGAGACAGAGATTGGGAGTGTGAGAGAGAGAGATTGGGAGTGTGAGAGAGAGAGATATTGGGAGTGTGAGAGAGAGAGATTGGGAGTGTGAGAGAGAGAGAGACTGGGAGTGAGAGAAAGAGATTGGGAGTGTGAGAGAGAGAGATTGGGAGTGTGAGAGAGAGAGAGATTGGGAGTGTGAGAGAGAGATTGGGAGTGTGAGAGAGAGAGAGACTGGTAGTGTGAGAGAGAGAGAGATTGGGAGTATGAGAGAGAGAGAGATTGGGAGTAGGAGAGAGAGAGAGATTGGGAGTGTGTGAGAGAGAGTTTGGGGGTGTGTGAGAGAGAGAGAGAGAGATTGGGAGTGTGTGAGAGAGAGAGATTGGGAGCTTGTGAGAGAGAGAGATTGGGAGTGTGAGAGAGAGAGAGATTGGGAGTGTGAGAGAGTGAGAGATTGGGAATGTGAGAGAGAGAGATTGGGAGTGTGAGAAAGAGAGAGATTGGGTGTGTGAGAGAGAGATTGGGAGTGTGAGAGAGAGAGAGACTGGGAGTGAGAGAAAGAGATTGGGAGTGTGAGAGAGAGAGAGATTGGGAGTGTGAGAGAGAGAGAGATTGGGAGTGTGAGAGAGAGAGAGATTGGGAGTGTGAGAGAGAGAGAGATTGGGAGTGTGAGAGAGAGAGAGATTGGGAGTGTGAGAGAGAGATTGGGAGTGCGAGAGAGAGAGACTGGGATTGCGAGAGAGAGAGAGATTGGGAGTGTGATAGAGAGAGAGATTGGGTTTGTAAGAGAGAGAGAGATTGGGAGTGTGAGAGAGTGAGATATTGGAAGTGTGAGCGAGAGAGATTGGGAGTGTGAGAGAGAGAGAGATTGGGAGTGCGAGAGAGAGAGATTGGGAGTGCGAGAGAGAGAGAGATTGGGAGTGCGAGAGAGAGAGAGATTGGGAGTGTGAGAGAGAGAGAGATTGGGAGTGTCATTGAGAGAGATTGGGAGTGAGAGAGATTGGGAGTGAGAGAGAGAGAGAGATTGGGAGTGTCAGAGAGAGAGATTGGGAGTGCTCGAGAGAGAGACTGGGAGTGAGAGAGAGAGAGATTGGGAGTGAGAGAGAGAGAGAGACTGGGAGTGTGAGAGAGAGATTGGGAGTGTGAGAGAGAGAGAGATTGGGAGTGTGAGAGAGAGAGACTGGGAGTGAGAGAGAGAGAGATTGGGAGTGTGAGAGAGAGAGAGATTGGGAGTGTGAGAGCGAGAGAGACTGTGAGTGAGAGTGAGAGAGACTGGGAGTGTGAGAGAGAGAAGGATTGGGAGTGAGAGAGAGAGAGAGACTGGGAGTGTGAGAGAGAGATTGGGAGTGTGAGAGAGAGCGAGATTGGGAGTGTGAGAGAGAGACAGAGAGAGATTGGGAATGTGAGAGACAGAGAGAGATTGAGAGTGTGAGAGAGAGAGATTGGGCGTATGAGAGAGAGAGAGACTCGGAGTGTGAGAGAGAGAGAGACTGTGAGTGTGAGAGAGAGAGCCTGGGAGTGAGAGAGCGAGAGATTGGGAGTGTGAGAGAGAGAGAGATTGGGAGTGTGCGAGAGAGAGAGAGAGATTGGGAGTGTGAGAGAGAGAGAGACTGGGAGTGTGAGAGAGAGAGATTGGGAGTGTGAGAGAGAGAAATTGGGAGTGTGAGAGAGAGAGATATTGGGAGTGTGAGAGAGAGAGATTGGGAGTGTGAGAGAGAGAGAGACTGGGAGTGAGAGAAAGAGATTGTGAGTGTGAGAGAGAGAGATTGGGAGTGTGAGAGAGAGCGAGATTGGGAGTGAGAGAGAGATTGGGAGTGTGAGAGAGAGGGCTAAATATGTAACAACATGTCACAACCTGAGGACTGTTTAAAAGTAAGACTGTTTAAAATTAATATTGAACGTACCAAATGAAGTAGAAAGACTGTTTAAAATTAATATTGTTTAAAAGTAATATTGTATATACCCAACAAATGTCAAATCGATTGACACCTACAGAATGTTGGAAAACTGTACCTTTTTGATATGTAAGCTTTGGCAATATGGTTCTCTGTAAACTTTCATGCCAATAAAGCATTTCAACTGAACTGAACTGAACTGAGAGAGATTGGGAGTGTGAGAGAGAGAGAGACTGGTAGTGTGAGAGAGAGAGAGATTGGGAGTGTGAGAGAGAGAGAGATTGGGAGTGTGAGAGAGAGAGAGATTGGGAGTGTGAGAGAGAGAGAGACTGGGAGTGTGAGAGAGAGAGATTGGGAGTGTGAGAGAGAGAGACTGGGAGTGTGAGAGAGATTGGGAGTGAGAGAGAGAGAGAGATTGGGAGTGTGAGAGAGAGAGAGACTGGGAGTGTCAGAGAGATTGGGAGTGAGAGAGAGAGATTGGGAGTGTGAGAGAGAGAGACTGGGAGTGTGTGAGAGAGAGAGACTGGGATTGTGAGAGACAGAAAGATTGGGAGTGTGAGAGAGAGAGAGAGAGAGATTGTGAGTGAGAGAGTGAGAGAGATTGGGAGTGTGTGAGAGTGAGAGATTGGGAGTGTGAGAGAGAGAGATTGGGAGTGTGTGAGAGAGAGAGACTGGGATTGTGAGAGACAGAGAGATTGGGAGTGAGAGAGAGAGAGATTGGGAGTGTGAGAGAGAGAGAGATTGGGCGCGTGAGAGAGTGAGATTGGGTGTGTGAGAGAGAGAGAGATTGGGAGTGTGTGAGAGAGAGAGAGATTGGGAGTGTGAGAGAGGGAGAGATTGGGAGTGTCAGAGAGAGAGATTGGGAGTGTCAGAGAGAGAGACTTGGAGTGAGAGAGAGAGAGAGATTGGGAGTGTCAGAGGGAGAGATTGGGAGTGTGAGAGAGAGAGAGAGATTGGGAGTGTCAGAGAGAGAGATTGGGAGTGAGAGAGAGAGAGAGATTGGGAGTGAGAGAGAGAGAGAGATTGGGAGTGTGAGAGAGAGAGAGATTGGGAGTGTGAGAGCGAGAGAGACTGGGAGTGAGAGAGAGAGAGACTGGGAGTGAGAGAGAGAGAGATTGGGAGTGTGAGAGAGAGAGAGACTGGGAGTGTGAGAGAGAGAATCTGCGAGTGAGAGAGAGAGAGACTGGGAGTGTGAGAGAGAGCGATATTGGGAGTGTGAGAGAGAGAAAGAGAGATTGGGAGTGTGAGAGAGAGAGACTGGGTGTGTGAGAGAGAGAGAGATTGGGAGTGAGAGAGAGAGAGACTGGGAGTGAGAGAGAGAGAGATTGGGAGTCTGAGAGAGAGAGAAACTGGGAGTGTGAGAGAGAGAAACTGGGAGTGAGAGAGAGAGAGATTGGGAGTGTGAGAGAGAGAGAGAGATTGGGAGTGTGCGAGAGAGAGAGAGAGATTGGGAGTGTGAGAGACAGAGAGAGATTGGGAGTGTGAGAGAGAGAGATTGGGAGTGTGAGAGAGAGAGATTGGGAGTGTGCGAGAGAGAGAGAGAGATTGGGAGTGTGAGAGACAGAGAGAGATTGGGAGTGTGAGAGAGAGAGATTGGGAGTGAGAGAGAGAGAGATTGGGAGTGTGTGAGAGAGAGAGAGATTGGGAGTGTGCGAGAGAGAGAGAGAGATTGGGAGTGTGAGAGAGAGAGAGACTGGGAGTGTGAGAGAGAGAGATTGGGAGTGTGAGAGAGAGAGACTGGGAGTGTGTGAGAGAGAGAGACTGGGATTGTGAGAGACAGAAAGATTGGGAGTGTGAGAGAGAGAGAGAGAGAGATTGTGAGTGAGAGAGTGAGAGAGATTGGGAGTGTGTGAGAGTGAGAGATTGGGAGTGTGAGAGAGAGAGATTGGGAGTGTGTGAGAGAGAGATTGGGGGTGTGAGAGAGAGAGAGAGAGATTGGGTGTGTGAGAGAGAGAGAGACTGGGAGTGTGTGAGAGAGAGAGATTGGGAGTGTGTGAGAGAGAGAGATTGGGAGTGTGAGAGAGAGAGAGATTGGGAGTGTGAGAGAGAGAGAATTGGAGTGAGAGAGAGAGAGAGTTTGGGAGTGTCAGAGGGAGAGATTGGGAGTGTGAGAGAGAGAGATTGGGAGTGAGAGAGAGGGAGAGATTGGGAGTGTCAGAGAGAGAGATTGGGAGTGTGAGAGAGAGAGACTGTGAGTGAGAGTGAGAGAGACTGGGAGTGTGAGGGAGAGAATCTGCGAGTGAGAGAGAGAGAGATTGGGAGTGTGAGAGAGAGCGAGATTGGGAGTGTGAGAGAGAGACAGAGAGAGATTGGGAATGTGAGAGACAGAGAGAGATTGGGAGTGTGAGAGAGAGAGATTGGGCATGTGAGAGAGAGAGAGACTCGGAGTGTGAGAGAGAGAGAGACTGGGAGTGTGAGAGAGAGAGCCTGGGAGTGAGAGAGCGAGAGATTGGGAGTGTGAGAGAGAGAGGGAGATTGGGAGTGTGCGAGAGAGAGAGTGAGATTGGGAGTGTGAGAGACAGAGAGAGACTGGGAGTGTGAGAGAGAGAGATTGGGAGTGTGAGAGAGAGAGACTGGGAGTGTGAGAGAGAGAGATTGGGAGTGTGAGAGAGAGAGACTGGGAGTGTGAGAGAGATTGGGAGTGAGAGAGAGAGAGATTGGGAGTGTGAGAGAGAGAGACTGGGAGTGTCAGAGAGATTGGGAGTGAGAGAGAGAGATTGGAGTGTGAGAGAGAGAGACTGGGAGTGTGTGAGAGAGAGAGACTGGGATTGTGAGAGACAGAGAGATTGGGAGTGAGAGAGAGAGAGATTGGGAGTGTGAGAGAGAGAGAGATTGGGCGCGTGAGAGAGTGTGATTGGGTGTGTGAGAGAGAGAGAGACTGGGAGTGTGTGAGAGAGAGAGATTGGGAGTGTGAGAGAGAGAGAGATTGGGAGTGTGAGAGAGAGAGAGATTGGGAGTGTCAGAGAGAGAGATTGGGAGTGTCAGAGGGAGAGATTGGGAGTGTGAGAGAGAGAGAGAGATTGGGAGTGTGAGAGAGAGAGATTGGGAGTGATAGAGAGAGAGAGATTGGGAGTGTGAGAGAGAGAGATTGGGAGTGTGAGAGCGAGAGAGACTGGGAGTGAGAGAGAGAGAGACTGGGAGTGAGAGAGAGAGAGATTGGGAGTGTGAGAGAGAGAGAGACTGGGAGTGTGAGAGAGAGAATCTGCGAGTGAGAGAGAGAGAGACTGGAAGTGTGAGAGAGAGCGAGTTTGGGAGTGTGAGAGACAGAGAGAGATTGGGAGTGTGAGAGAGAGAGATTGGGAGTGTGAGAGAGAGACTGGGAGTGTGGGAGAGAGCCTGGGAGTGAGAGAGAGAGAGATTGGGAGTGAGAGAGAGAGAGACTGGGAGTGAGAGGGAGAGAGATTGGGAGTCTGAGAGAGATAGAGACTGGGAGTGTGAGAGAGAGAGATTGGGAGTGTGAGAGAGAGAGAGATTGGGAGTGTGAGAGAGAGAGAGAGATTGGGAGTGTGCGAGAGAGAGAGAGAGATTGGGAGTGTGAGAGACAGAGAGAGATTGGGAGTGTGAGAGAGAGAGATTGGGAGTGTGAGAGAGAGAGAGAGATTGGGAGTGTGCGAGAGAGAGAGAGAGATTGGGAGTGTGAGAGACAGAGAGAGATTGGGAGTGTGAGAGAGAGAGATTGGGAGTGAGAGAGAGAGAGATTGGGAGTGTGTGAGAGAGAGAGAGATTGGGAGTGTGCGAGAGAGAGAGAGAGATTGGGAGTGTGAGAGAGAGAGAGACTGGGAGTGTGAGAGAGAGAGATTGGGAGTGTGAGAGAGAGAGAGACTGGGAGTGTGAGAGAGAGAAACTGGGAGTGTGAGAGAGAGAGAGAGAGATTGGGAGTGTGCGAGAGAGAGAGAGAGATTTGGAGTGTGAGAGACAGAGAGAGATTGGGAGTGTGAGAGACAGAGATTGGGAGTGTGAGAGAGAGAGAGACTGGGAGTGTGAGAGAGAGAGATTGGGAGTGTGAGAGAGAGAGATTGGGAGTGAGAGAGAGAGATATTGGGAGTGTGAGAGAGAGAGATTGGGAGTGTGAGAGAGAGAGAGACTGGGAGTGAGAGAAAGAGATTGGGAGTGTGAGAGAGAGAGATTGGGAGTGTGAGAGAGAGAGATTGGGAGTGAGAGAGAGATTGGGAGTGTGAGAGAGAGAGATTGGGAGTGTGAGAGAGAGAGAGACTGGTAGTGTGAGAGAGAGAGAGATTGGGAGTATGAGAGAGAGAGAGATTGGGAGTAGGAGAGAGAGAGAGATTGGGAGTGTGTGAGAGAGAGATTGGGGGTGTGTGAGAGAGAGAGAGAGAGATTGGGAGTGTGTGAGAGAGAGAGATTGGGAGCTTGTGAGAGAGAGAGATTGGGAGTGTGAGAGAGAGAGAGATTGGGAGTGTGAGAGAGTGAGAGATTGGGAATGTGAGAGAGAGAGATTGGGAGTGTGAGAAAGAGAGAGATTGGGTGTGTGAGAGAGAGATTGGGAGTGTGAGAGAGAGAGAGACTGGGAGTGAGAGAAAGAGATTGGGAGTGTGAGAGAGAGAGAGATTGGGAGTGTGAGAGAGAGAGAGATTGGGAGTGTGAGAGAGAGAGAGATTGGGAGTGTGAGAGAGAGAGAGATTGGGAGTGTGAGAGAGAGAGAGATTGGGAGTGTGAGAGAGAGATTGGGAGTGCGAGAGAGAGAGACTGGGAGTGCGAGAGAGAGAGAGATTGGGAGTGTGATAGAGAGAGAGATTGGGTGTGTAAGAGAGAGAGAGATTGGGAGTGTGAGAGAGTGAGATATTGGAAGTGTGAGCGAGAGAGATTGGGAGTGTGAGAGAGAGAGAGATTGGGAGTGCGAGAGAGAGAGATTGGGAGTGCGAGAGAGAGAGAGATTGGGAGTGCGAGAGAGAGAGAGATTGGGAGTGTGAGAGAGAGAGAGATTGGGAGTGTCATTGAGAGAGATTGGGAGTGAGAGAGAGAGAGAGATTGGGAGTGAGAGAGAGAGAGAGATTGGGAGTGTCAGAGAGAGAGATTGGGATTGCTCGAGAGAGAGACTGGGAGTGAGAGAGAGAGAGATTGGGAGTGAGAGAGAGAGAGAGACTGGGAGTGTGAGAGAGAGATTGGGAGTGTGAGAGAGAGAGAGATTGGGAGTGTGAGAGAGAGAGACTGGGAGTGAGAGAGATTGGGAGTGTGAGAGAGAGAGAGATTGGGAGTGTGAGAGCGAGAGAGACTGTGAGTGAGAGTGAGAGAGACTGGGAGTGTGAGAGAGAGAAGGATTGGGAGTGAGAGAGAGAGAGAGACTGGGAGTGTGAGAGAGAGATTGGGAGTGTGAGAGAGAGCGAGATTGGGAGTGTGAGAGAGAGACAGAGAGAGATTGGGAATGTGAGAGACAGAGAGAGATTGAGAGTGTGAGAGAGAGAGATTGGGCGTATGAGAGAGAGAGAGACTCGGAGTGTGAGAGAGAGAGAGACTGTGAGTGTGAGAGAGAGAGCCTGGGAGTGAGAGAGCGAGAGATTGGGAGTGTGAGAGAGAGAGAGATTGGGAGTGTACGAGAGAGAGAGAGAGATTGGGAGTGTGAGAGAGAGAGAGACTGGGAGTGTGAGAGAGAGAGATTGGGAGTGTGAGAGAGAGAGATTGGGAGTGTGAGAGAGAGAGATATTGGGAGTGTGAGAGAGAGAGATTGGGAGTGTGAGAGAGAGAGAGACTGGGAGTGAGAGAAAGAGATTGGGAGTGTGAGAGAGAGAGATTGGGAGTGTGAGAGAGAGAGAGATTGGGAGTGAGAGAGATTGGGAGTGTGAGAGAGAGAGATTGGGAGTGTGAGAGAGAGAGAGACTGGTAGTGTGAGAGAGAGAGAGATTGGGAGTATGAGAGAGAGAGAGATTGGGAGTAGGAGAGAGAGAGAGATTGGGAGTGTGAGAGACAGAGAGAGATTGGGAGTGTGAGAGAGAGAGATTGGGAGTGTGAGAGAGAGAGAGACTGGGAGTGTGAGAGAGAGAGATTGGGAGTGTGAGAGAGAGAGACTGGGAGTGTCAGAGAGATTGGGAGTGAGAGAGAGAGATTGGGAGTGTGAGAGAGAGAGACTGGGAGTGTGTGAGAGAGAGAGACTGGGATTGTGAGAGACAGAAAGATTGGGAGTGTGAGAGAGAGAGAGAGAGAGATTGTGAGTGAGAGAGTGAGAGAGATTGGGAGTGTGTGAGAGTGAGAGATTGGGAGTGTGAGAGAGAGAGATTGGGAGTGTGTGAGAGAGAGAGACTGGGATTGTGAGAGACAGAGAGATTGGGAGTGAGAGAGAGAGAGATTGGGAGTGTGAGAGAGAGAGAGATTGGGCGCGTGAGAGAGTGAGATTGGGTGTGTGAGAGAGAGAGAGATTGGGAGTGTGTGAGAGAGAGAGAGATTGGGAGTGTGAGAGAGAGAGAGATTGGGAGTGTCAGAGAGAGAGATTGGGAGTGTCAGAGAGAGAGACTTGGAGTGAGAGAGAGAGAGAGATTGGGAGTGTCAGAGGGAGAGATTGGGAGTGTGAGAGAGAGAGAGAGATTGGGAGTGTCAGAGAGAGAGATTGGGAGTGAGAGAGAGAGAGAGATTGGGAGTGAGAGAGAGAGAGAGATTGGGAGTGTGAGAGAGAGAGAGATTGGGAGTGTGAGAGCGAGAGAGACTGGGAGTGAGAGAGAGAGAGACTGGGAGTGAGAGAGAGAGAGATTGGGAGTGTGAGAGAGAGAGAGACTGGGAGTGTGAGAGAGAGAATCTGCGAGTGAGAGAGAGAGAGACTGGGAGTGTGAGAGAGAGCGATATTGGGATTGTGAGAGAGAGAAAGAGAGATTGGGAGTGTGAGAGAGAGAGACTGGGAGTGTGAGAGAGAGAGAGATTGGGAGTGAGAGAGAGAGAGACTGGGAGTGAGAGAGAGAGAGATTGGGAGTCTGAGAGAGAGAGAAACTGGGAGTGTGAGAGAGAGAAACTGGGAGTGAGAGAGAGAGAGATTGGGAGTGTGAGAGAGAGAGAGAGATTGGGAGTGTGAGAGAGAGAGATTGGGAGTGTGAGAGACAGAGAGAGATTGGGAGTGTGAGAGAGAGAGATTGGGAGTGTGAGAGAGAGAGATTGGGAGTGTGCGAGAGAGAGAGAGAGATTGGGAGTGTGAGAGACAGAGAGAGATTGGGAGTGTGAGAGAGAGAGATTGGGAGTGAGAGAGAGAGAGATTGGGAGTGTGTGAGAGAGAGAGAGATTGGGAGTGTGCGAGAGAGAGAGAGAGATTGGGAGTGTGAGAGAGAGAGAGACTGGGAGTGTGAGAGAGAGAGATTGGGAGTGTGAGAGAGAGAGAGACTGGGAGTGTGAGAGAGAGAAACTGGGAGTGAGAGAGAGAGAGAGAGATTGGGAGTGTGAGAGAGAGAGAGAGATTGGTCAAAATTGGAGACAAACGCACCGATTTCTTCACCCAGAGAAGAGGCGTCCGGCAGGGCTGCAATTTGAGCCCGACCCTGTTCAACATATACATAAATGAATTAGCAGACATGCTGGAGCAAAGCGAGTCACCAGGTCTCCGTCTCCTGGATGGAGAAGTGAAGTCCCTGTTCTATGCGGGTGACCTGGTTCTGCTGTCTCCCACAGAACAGGGATTACAGCAACAACTAGACCTACTCGACAAATACTGCCAAAATTGGGCTCTAACAGTAAATCTAAAGAAAACCAACATCATGATTTTTCAGAAAAGACCCAGATGTCAGGAAAACAAATACCAGTTTACCCTCAGTGATACCACTATAGGACACACTATGAGCTACACCTACCTTGGTCTAACTATTACAGCATCAGGGAGCTTCAGCATAGCAGTGAATGCACTAAAAGAAAAAGCCCGAAGAGCCCTATATGCAATAAAAAGAAAATTCTACAACATCCAAATCCCAATCAAAATCTGGCTCAAAATTTTTGACAGCATAATCCTGCCCATTGCACTGTACGGTAGTGAAGTATGGGGCCCGCTAAATCACCAAAGCTACACTAAATGGGAAAAACACACAATAGAAGCCCTACATGCAGAATTCTGCCGAAGCATCCTTCGCACCCAAAGAAAAACGCCAACAAATGCATGCAGAGCCGAACTAGGCAGATACCCACTGATAATAAACATCCAAAAACGAGCACTAAACTTCCTAAATCACCTCAAATCTAGCTCCCCAGACACCCTTCATTTCAAAGCCTTTCAGACCCAAGAGCTAAACCCAGAAAAGAGTCCCCTGAGTCAGCTGCTACTGAAACTAAGTACTCAGCCGGACCCTGACCAGCCCCAGACCAACACAGCCGTCCAAACACCAATCCGAGTGAACCAAATCATTAAAAAATGCAAAGAAACCTACCTGGAACATTGGAACAAAATAACCGAAAGCCAAAGCAGATTAGAATGTTACCGGGCCCTAAAAAGAGAATATAAACTGGCAGACTACCTCACGACCATCAGAGACACAAAACAGAGACAGACCCTCACCAGGTACAGACTAAGCGACCACCAACTGGAAAGTGAAAAAGGCAGGTACAAGAAATCCTGGCAGCCTAGAGAGAATAGAATATGCGATCAATGTCTGGCTGGCGAGGTTGAAACAGAAATGCATTTCCTCCTAAAATGCGAAAAATTCAACACATCAAGAAACATATTATTCAACAAGCTAAGCCAAACAACCCCAGATTTCAAGGAATTGGATGATCTGTCAAAATTGAGATTAGTCCTAGGAGAAGGAGACAGACCATACCTTGGGGCTAAATATGTAACAACATGTCACAACCTGAGGACTGTTTAAAAGTAATACTGTTTAAAATTAATATTGAACGTACCAAATGAAGTAGAAAGACTGTTTAAAATTAATATTGTTTAAAAGTAATATTGTATATACCCAACAAATGTCAAATCGATTGACACCTACAGAATGTTGGAAAACTGTACCTTTTTGCTATGTAAGCTTTGGCAATATGGTTCTCTGTAAACTTTCATGCCAATAAAGCATTTGAACTGAACTGAGAGATTGGGAGTGTGCAAGAGAGAGAGAGAGATTGGGAGTGTGAGAGACAGAGAGAGATTGGGAGTGTGAGAGAGAGAGATTGGGAGTGAGAGAGACAGAGATTGGGAGTGTGAGAGAGAGAGAGATTGGGAGTGTGCGAGAGAGAGAGAGAGATTGGGAGTGTGAGAGAGAGAGAGGCTGGGAGTGTGAGAGAGAGAGATTGGGAGTGTGAGAGAGAGAGATTGGGAGTGCGAGAGAGAGAGAGATTGGGAGTGTGAGAGAGAGAGATTGGGAGTGTGAGAGAAAGAGAGACTGGGAGTGAGAGAGAGAGATTGGGAGTGTGAGAGAGAGTGATTGGGAGTGTGAGAGAGAGAGAGATTTGGAGTGAGAGAGAGAGATTGGGAGTGTGAGAGAGAGAGATTGGGAGTGTGAGAGAGAGACTGGTAGTGTGAGAGAGAGAGAGATTGGGAGTATGAGAGAGAGATTGGGAGTAGGAGAGAGAGAGAGATTGGGAATGCGTGAGAGCGAGATTGGGGGTGTGAGAGAGAGAGAGAAAAAAGAGAATATAAACTGGCAGACTACCTCACGACCATCAGAGACACAAAACAGAGACAGACCCTCACCAGGTACAGACTAAGCGACCACCAACTGGAAATTGAAAAAGGCAGATACAAGAAATCCTGGCAGCCTAGAGAGAATAGAATATGCGATCAATGTCTGGCTGGCGAGGTTGAAACAGAAATGCATTTCCTCCTAAAATGCGAAAAATTCAACACATCAAGAAACATATTATTCAACAAGCTAAGCCAAACAACCCCAGATTTCAAGGAATTGGATGATCTGTCAAAATTGAGATTAGTCCTAGGAGAAGGAGACAGACCATACCTTGGGGCTAAATATGTAACAACATGTCACAACCTGAGGACTGTTTAAAAGTAAGACTGTTTAAAATTAATATTGAACGTACCAAATGAAGTAGAAAGACTGTTTAAAATTAATATTGTTTAAAAGTAATATTGTATATACCCAACAAATGTCAAATCGATTGACACCTACAGAATGTTGGAAAACTGTACCTTTTTGCAATGTAAGCTTTGGCAATATGGTTCTCTGTAAACTTTCATGCCAATAAAGCATTTGAACTGAACTGAACTGAACTGAACTGAGAGAGAGAGATTGGGAGTGTGTGAGAGAGAGAGATTGGGAGCGTGAGAGAGAGAGAGATTGGGAGTGTGAGAGAGAGATTGGGAGTATGAGAGAGAGAGATTGGGAGTGTGAGAGAGTGAGAGATTGGGAATGTGAGAGAGAGAGATTGGGAGTGTGAGAAAGAGAGAGATTGGGAGTGTGAGAGAGAGATTGGGAGTGTGAGAGAGAGAGAGACTGGGAGTGAGAGAAAGAGATTGGGAGTGTGAGAGAGAGAGAGATTGGGAGTGTGAGAGAGAGAGAGATTGGGAGTGTGAGAGAGAGAGAGATTGGGAGTGTAAGAGAGAGAGAGATTGGGAGTGTGAGAGAGAGAGATTGGGAGTGTGAGAGAGTGAGAGATTGGAAGTGTGAGAGAGAGAGATTGGGAGTGTGAGAGAGAGAGAGATTGGGAGTGCGAGAGAGAGAAATTGGGAGTGCGAGAGAGAGAGAGATTGGGAGTGCGAGAGAGAGAGAGATTGGGAGTGTGAGAGAGAGAGATTGGGAGTGTCATTGAGAGAGATTGGGAGTGAGAGAGAGAGAGAGATTGGGAGTGTCAGAGAAAGAGATTGGGAGTGTTAGAGAGAGAGACTGGGAGCGAGAGAGAGAGAGATTGGGAGTGTGAGAGAGAGAGAGATTGGGAGTGTGAGAGAGAGAGAGAGAATGGGAGTGTCAGAGAGAGAGATTGGGAGTGTCAGAGAGAGAGATTGGGAGTGTTAGAGAGAGAGACTGGGAGTGTGAGAGAGAGAGATTGGGAGTGTGAGAGAGAGAGAGATTGGGAGTGTCAGAGAGAGAGATTGGGAGTGTGAGAGAGAGGGACTGGGAGTGAGAGAGAGAGAGATTGGGAGTTTGAGAGAGAGAGAGATTGGGAGTTTGAGAGAGAGAGACTGGGAGTGAGAGAGAGAGAGACTGGGAGTGTGAGAGAGAGAGAGATTGGGAGTGTGAGAGAGAGAGAGAGAGATTGGGAATGTGAGAGACAGAGAGAGATTGGGAGTGTGAGAGAGAGAGATTGGGAGTGTGAGAGAGAGAGAGACTGGGAGTGTGAGAGAGAGAGCCTGGGAGTGTGAGAGAGAGAGATTGGGAGTGTGACAGAGAGAGAGACTGGGAGTGAGAGAGAGAGAGACTGGGAGTGAGAGAGAGAGAGATTGGGAATGTGAGAGAGAGAGAGATTGGGAGTGTGAGAGAGACAGAGAGAGACTGGGAGTGTGAGAGAGAGAGAGATTGGGAGTGTGTACCTTTTTGCTATGTAAGCTTTGGCAATATGGTTCTCTGTAAACTTTCATGCCAATAAAGCATTTGAATTGGAATTGAAATTGGAATTGGACTGGGAGTGAGAGAGAGAGAGATTGGGGGTGTGAGAGAGAGAGAGATTGGGAGTGTGAGAGAGACAAACTGGGAGTGAGAGAAAGAGAGAGAGATTGGGTGTGTGAGAGAGAGAGAGAGATTGGGAGTGTGCGAGAGAGAGAGAGAGATTGGGAGTGTGAGAGAGAGAGAGATTGGGAGTGTGAGAGAGAGAGATTGGGAGTGTGAGAGAGAGAGAGATTGGGAGTGTGAGAGAGAGAGAGATTGGGAGTGTGAGAGAGAGAGAGATTGGAAGTGTGAGAGAGAGAGATTGGGAGTGTGAGAGATTGGGAATATGAGAGAGAGAGAGATTGGGAGTGTGAGAGAGAGAGAGATTGGGAGTGTGAGAGAGAGAGAGATTGGGAGTGTGAGAGAGAGAGAGATTGGGAGTGTGAGAGAGAGAGAGATTGGGAGTGTGAGAGAGAGAGCCTGGGAGTGAGAGAGAGATTGGGAGTGTGAGAGAGAGAGCGAGATTGGGAGTGTGAGAGGGAGAGAGATTGGGAGTGAGAGAGAGAGATTGGGAGTGAGAGAGAGAGAGAGATTGGGAGTGTGAGAGAGAGAGAGACTGGGAGTGTGAGAGAGAGAGAGATTGGGAGTGTGAGAGAGAGAGATTGGGAGTGTGAGAGAGAGAATGGGGGTGTGAGAGAGAGAGGCAGGCAGCAATCCCCCCTCTCAGACCATAACCAAATAAATGTGTACCTTAAACTTTCTGCCCAAACTACAGACACAAAAAAGGAACACAGTAAGCTACATAAAATAAACCAGACATACAGATGGGCCCCAGACAGTGGAGATAAATTCATCACAGCACTAAATTCACCTGATCTCACAAGTAAAATTTCAAAATTTAAAGAAAATCTATATGAGATCACCAGAGATGGTGTAAACACGGCCATAGAGGATATAAATATGATCTTCCATGAGGCAGCTGTAAAAGCCGACCTCGTGAAACAGAAGAGGAAGCATCACAAAAGACAAAATAAAAATATGAAATGGTTTGACCACGAATGCAAAAATGCCAGAAAAGACCTGAGAAAAATATCAAACCAAAAGCATCGGCAACCAAACAATCCGGACCTACGTACTAGATACAATGAAACCCTCAAAAGATATAAACACACCATTAGGAACAAAACACAAAACTATACCCACAAAATACTCGAAGAAATTGAAAACTCCACCAATCCAAAACAATTCTGGGAAATGTGGAATAACCTGAGTACAACACAATTGCAAGCATTACCAATCCAAGATGGCGACATCTGGAGAACACATTTTGAAAACCTCTACAAAGACATCCCAAAAAACAAAACAAACCCAAGTCAACATCAGGTCACAGAAAAACTCCACACATTAGAAGCAACAATTAAAGACAACCAAAACCCTCTAGACTCCCCAATCACATGGAAAGAATTGGCCACAAAAACAAAATCTCTCCACCTAAAGAAAGCCTGTGGCCCAGACAACATCAAAAATGAAATGCTAAAGTTCAGTAATATGGAGATGCAGGGTGCGATACTCAAACTATTCAACATCATATTACGCTCAGGCTGTTTTCCCGATATCTGGTGCCAAGGACTAATCTCCCCCATATATAAAAGTGGAAACAAATCAGACCCAAATAACTACCGCGGCATCTGTGTCAACAGTTGTCTAGGGAAGTTATTCTGCAGTATTCTAAATAGTAGATTACTTGATTTTCTTAACAAACATAATATCCTCAGAAAAAACCAAATAGGCTTTCTTCCAAAACACCGCACCGCCGACCATATCTATACACTTCACACCCTCATCGAAAAACATAAACACCAAACAAAAAATGGGAAAATATTCGCCTGTTTCATCGACTTCAAGAAAGCCTTTGACTCTATATGGCACGAAGGGCTCTATTATAAACTTCTTCAGTGTGGAATAGGGGGCAAAGTCTATGACCTTATTAAATCAATGTATCTGAAAAACAAATGCGGGGTCAAAATTGGAGACAAACGCACCGATTTCTTCACCCAGAGAAGAGGCATCCGGCAGGGCTGCAATTTGAGCCCGACCCTGTTCAACATATACATAAATGAATTAGCAGACATGCTGGAGCAAAGCGAGTCACCAGGTCTCCGTCTCCTGGATGGAGAAGTGAAGTCCCTGTTCTATGCGGACGACCTGGTTCTGCTGTCTCCCACAGAACAGGGATTACAGCAACAACTAGACCTACTCGACAAATACTGCCAAAATTGGGCTCTAACAGTAAATCTAAAGAAAACCAACATCATGATTTTTCAGAAAAGACCCAGATGTCAGGAAAACAAATACCAGTTTACCCTCAGTGATACCACTATAGGACACACTATGAGCTACACCTACCTTGGTCTAACTATTACAGCATCAGGGAGCTTCAGCATAGCAGTGAATGCACTAAAAGAAAAAGCCCGAAGAGCCCTATATGCAATAAAAAGAAAATTCTACAACATCCAAATCCCAATCAAAATCTGGCTCAAAATTTTTGACAGCATAATCCTGCCCATTGCACTGTACGGTAGTGAAGTATGGGGCCCGCTAAATCACCAAAGCTACACTAAATGGGAAAAACACACAATAGAAGCCCTACATGCAGAATTCTGCCGAAGCATCCTTCGCACCCAAAGAAAAACGCCAACAAATGCATGCAGAGCCGAACTAGGCAGATACCCACTGATAATAAACATCCAAAAACGAGCACTAAACTTCCTAAATCACCTCAAATCTAGCTCCCCAGACACCCTTCATTTCAAAGCCTTTCAGACCCAAGAGCTAAACCCAGAAAAGAGTCCCCTGAGTCAGCTGCTACTGAAACTAAGTACTCAGCCGGACCCTGACCAGCCCCAGACCAACACAGCCGTCCAAACACCAATCCGAGTGAACCAAATCATTAAAAAATGCAAAGAAACCTACCTGGAACATTGGAACAAAATAACCGAAAGCCAAAGCAGATTAGAATGTTACCGGGCCCTAAAAAGAGAATATAAACTGGCAGACTACCTCACGACCATCAGAGACACAAAACAGAGACAGACCCTCACCAGGTACAGACTAAGCGACCACCAACTGGAAATTGAAAAAGGCAGATACAAGAAATCCTGGCAGCCTAGAGAGAATAGAATATGCGATCAATGTCTGGCTGGCGAGGTTGAAACAGAAATGCATTTCCTCCTAAAATGCGAAAAATTCAACACATCAAGAAACATATTATTCAACAAGCTAAGCCAAACAACCCCAGATTTCAAGGAATTGGATGATCTGTCAAAATTGAGATTAGTCCTAGGAGAAGGAGACAGACCATACCTTGGGGCTAAATATGTAACAACATGTCACAACCTGAGGACTGTTTAAAAGTAAGACTGTTTAAAATTAATATTGAACGTACCAAATGAAGTAGAAAGACTGTTTAAAATTAATATTGTTTAAAAGTAATATTGTATATACCCAACAAATGTCAAATCGATTGACACCTACAGAATGTTGGAAAACTGTACCTTTTTGCTATGTAAGCTTTGGCAATATGGTTCTCTGTAAACTTTCATGCCAATAAAGCATTTGAACTGAACTGAACTGAACTGATTGGGAGTGTGAGAGAGAGAGATTGGGGGTGTGAGAGAGAGAGAGATTGGGAGTGTGAGAGAGAGAGAGATTGGGAGCGTGAGAGAGAGAGAGATTGGGACCGTGAGAGAGAGAGAGATTGGGAGTGTGAGAGAGAGAGATTGGGAGTGTGAGAGAGAGAGAGATTGGGAGTGTGTGAGAGAGAGAGATTGGGAGTGCGAGAGATAGAGAGATTGGGAGTGTGATAGAGAGAGAGATTGGGAGTGAGAGGGGGAGATTGGGAGTGTGAGAGAGAGAGAGATTGGGAGTGAGAGAGAGAGAGAATAAACATCCACAAACGAGCACTAAACTTCCTAAATCACCTCAAATCTAGCTCCCCAGACACCCTTCATTTTAAAGCCTTCCAGACCCAAGAGCTAAACCCAGAAAAAAGTCCCCTGAGTCAGCTGCTACTGAAACTAAGTACTCCTACTCAGCCGGACCCTGACCAGTCCCAGACCAACACGGCCATCCAACACCAATCCGAGTGAACCAAATCATTAAACAATGCAAAGAAACCTACCTGGAACATTGCAACAAAATAATCAAAAGCCAAAGCAGATTAGAATGTTACCGGGCCCTAAAAAGAGAATATAAACTGGCAGACTATCTCTCGACCATCAGAGACACAAAACAGAGACAGACCCTCACCAGGTACAGACTAAGCGACCACCAACTAGCAATTGAAAAAGGAAGATACAAGAAACCCTGGCAGCCTAGAGAGAATAGAATATGTGATCAATGTCTGGCCGGCGAGGTTGAGACAGAGATGCATTTCCTCCTAAAATGCGAAAAATTCAACACAACAAGAAACATATTATTTGACAAGCTCAGCCAAACAACACCAGATTGCAAAGAATTGGATGACCTGTCAAAATTAACATTAGTCCTGGGAGAAGGAGACAGACCATACCTTGGTGCCAAATATGTAACAACATGTCACAACCTGAGGACTGTTTAAAATTAATACTGAATGTACCCAACGATGTTCAACGACTGTTTAAATTAATATTGTTTAAACTAATATTGTATATACCCAACGAAGGTCAAAATTGTTTGACACCTACAGAATGTTGGAAAACTGTACTTTTTGTTATGTAAGCTTTGGCAATATGGTTCCCTGTAAATTTTCATGCCAATAAAGCATTTGAATTGAATTGAATTGATTGAATTGAGAGATTGGGAGTGAGAGAGAGAGAGAGATTGGGAGTGAGAGAGAGAGATTGGGAGTGTGAGAGAGAGATTGGGAGTGTGAGAGAGAGATTGGGAGTGTGAGAGAGAAAGTGATTGGGAGTGTGAGAGAGAGAGACTGGGGGTGAGAGAGAGAGAGACTGGGAGTGAAAGAGAGAGAGATTGGGAGTGTGAGAAGAGAGAGACTGGGAGTGTGAGAGAGAGAAACTGCGAGTGAGAGAGAGAGAGATTGGGAGTGTGAGAGAGAGAGCGAGATTGGGAGTGTGAGAGAGAGAGAGAGATTGGGAATGTGAGAGACAGAGAGAGATTGGGAGTGTGAGAGAGAGAGATTGGGAGTGTGAGAGAGAGTGATTAGCAGTGTGAGAGAGAGAGAGACTGGGAGTGTGAGAGAGAGAGCCTGGGAGTGAGAGAGAGAGAGATTGGGAGTGTGAGAAAGTGAGAGATTGGGAGTGTGAGAGAGAGAGAGACTGGGAGTGAGAGCGAGAGAGACTGGGAGTGAGAGAGAGAGAGATTGGGAGTGTGAGAGAGAGAGATTGGGAGTGTGAGAGAGAGAGAGAGATTGGGAGTGTGAGAGAGAGAGATTGGGAGTGTGAGAGAGAGAAAGATTGGGAGTGCGAGAGAGAGAGAGATTGGGAGTGCGAGAAAGAGAGAGATTGGGAGTGCGAGAGAGAGAGAGATTGGGAGTGTGAGAGAGAGAGAGATTGGGAGTGTCATTGAGAGAGATTGAGAGTGAGAGAGAGAGAGAGATTGGGAGTGTCAGAGAGAGAGATTGGGAGTGTCAGAGAGAGAGAGAGAATGGGAGTGTCAGAGAGAGAGATTGGGAGTATCAGAGAGAGAGATTGGGAGTGTTAGAGAGAGAGACTGGGAGTGTGAGAGAGAGAGATTGGGAGTGTGAGAGAGAGAGATTGGGAGTGTCAGAGAGAGAGATTGAGAGTGTGAGAGAGAGACTGGGAGTGAGAGAGAGAGAGATTGGGAGTTTGAGAGAGAGAGAGACTGGGAGTGTGTGAGAGAGAGAGACTGGGAGTGAGAGAGAGACTGGGAGTGTGTGAGAGAGAGAGACTGGGAGTGAGAGAGCGAGAGACTGGGAGTGTGAGAGAGAGAGATTGGGAGTGTGAGAGAGAGAGAGATTGGGAGTGTCAGAGAGATTGGGAGTGTGAGAGAGAGAGACTGGGAGTGAGAGAGAGAGAGATTGGGAGTGTGAGAGAGAGAGAGACTTGGAGTGTGAGAGAGAGAAACTGCGAGTGAGAGAGAGAGAGATTGGGAGTGTGAGAGAGAGTGCGAGATTGGGAGTGTGAGGGAGAGAGATTGGGAATGTGAGAGACAGAGAGAGATTGGGAGTGAGAGAGAGAGAGAGACTGGGAGTGTGAGAGAGAGAGACTGGGAGTGAGTGAGAGAGAGACAAATTGGGAGTGAGAGAGAGAGAGATTGGGAGTGTGAGAGAGAGAGAGATTGGGAGTGTGAGAGAGAGAGAGATTGGGAGTGTGAGAGAGAGAGAGATTGGGAGTGTGAGAGAGAGATTGGGAGTGTGAGAGAGAGAGAGACTGGGAGTGAGAGAGAGAGAGATTGGGAGTGTGAGAGAGAGAGAGAACAGGACCACCAATGTCCCCCACCCCCCTTTACAAAACCAACAACAGAACCGTGCTTTTATACCTGACCCAAGACCACCCTCTAGACCACAGACTGTAGACCAAGAACTGAGAAAGATCATGACGATGCTGAACAGCCTGATAGAAAGCCGGAGAAATTATTAATATTGTTATTTATCATTATCATTATTGTTATCTTATCAGTATTATTACTACTATTAGATAGATATATGTGCATGCCTCATGAAATTTATACTAAATCATCATTTAGCAGTATAGAAAATAGTGTTTCCACACTCATCCCACAAAATAGGTCCATTTTATTTCGTTTTATTGAACTATATAAATGCGTTCTTTCCACATAAGCTGCTGGAATATCCAGGGCCTCCGCTCCTCAACTTTTGGGATGAAGAGTACAGACCCTGAATTCCTAAAAGCTATAAAAGACATTGATATAATTGTGTTAACAGAAACATGGTGCCAAAAGGACATGCCGACCCACTGTCCCCCAATGTACCATGAAATTATTGTGCCTTCAGTAAAGAACATTAAGACACGCAAGGGCAGAACCTCCGGGGGAATCCTGGTGTGGTATAAAGGAGAACTGAACAAACACATCTCACCGATAAAACAGGGAAAATCACACGTATGGCTAAAATTAGATAAAAATATAGGAATAGCAAAAAACGATGTTTACTTATGTGCGATCTACATACCTCCAATAGAATCGCCATATTTTGAAGAGGAGATATTTGACACTCTCCACATGGAAATCAGCCATTTCCAGGCCCAAGGAAAGGTGCTACTATGTGGGGACCTAAATGCAAGGACAGGATGTGAACCTGACTTCATAGACCCACAGGGCAACAACCATGTGTTTGGCCAGACCCCTCTATATGTCACACCAGCCATCGCAAACCGAAACAACCTCGATTGTGAAATAAATAAAAGCGGTAGGGAGGTAGTGCAACTCTGCCGAGCCTTAGGCCTGTACATAGTTAACGGTAGGTTCAGAGGGGACTCCTTAGGGAGACTCACATATTCCTCAACTCTTGGGTCTAGTGTGGTGGATTATACAATCACTGACCTGGACCCCTGCGATATCAACGCATTCACTGTCAGGCAGCAATCCCCCCTCTCAGACCATAACCAAATAAATGTGTACCTTAAACTTTCTGCCCAAACTACAGACACAAAAAAGGAACCCAGTAAGCTACATAAAATAAACCAGACATACAGATGGGCCCCAGACAGTGGAGATAAATTCATCACAGCACTAAATTCACCTGATCTCACAAGTAAAATTTCAAAATTTAAAGAAAATCTATATGAGATCACCAGAGATGGGGTAAACATGGCCATAGAGGATATAAATATGATCTTTCATGAGGCAGCTGTAAAAGCCGACCTCGTGAAACAGAAGAGGAAGAGTCACAAAAGACAAAATAAAAATAAGAAATGGTTTGACCACGAATGCAAAAATGCCAGAAAAGACCTGAGAAAAATATCAAACCAAAAGCATCGCCAACCAAACAATCCGGACCTACGTACTAGATACAATGAAACCCTCAAAAGATATAAACACACCATTAGGAACAAAACACAAAACTATACCCACAAAATACTAGAAGAAATTGAAAACTCCACCAACCCAAAACAATTCTGGGAAATGTGGAATAACCTGAGTACAACACAATTGCAAGCATTACCAATCCAAGATGGCGACATCTGGAGAACACATTTTGAAAACCTCTACAAAGACATCCCAATAAACGAAACAAACCCAAGTCAACATCAGGTCACAGAAAAACTCCACACATTAGAAGCAACAATCAAAGACAACCAAAACCCTCTAGACTCCCCAATCACATGGAAAGAAATGGCCACAAAAACAAAATCTCTCCACCTAAAGAAAGCCTGTGGCCCAGACAACATCAAAAATGAAATGCTCAAGTTCAGCAATATGGAGATGCAGGGTGCGGTACTCAAATTATTCAACATCATATTACGTTCAGGCTGTTTTCCCGATATCTGGTGCCAAGGACTAATCTCCCCCATATATAAAAGCGGAAACAAATCAGACCCAAATAACTACCGCGGCATCTGTGTCAACAGTTGTCTAGGGAAGTTATTCTGCAGTATTCTAAATAGTAGATTACTTGATTTTCTTAACAAACATAATATCCTCAGAAAAAACCAAATAGGCTTTCTTCCAAAACACCGCACCGCCGACCATATCTATACCCTTCACACCCTCATTGAAAAACATAAACACCAAACAAAAAATGGGAAAATATTCGCCTGTTTCATCGACTTCAAGAAAGCCTTTGACTCTATATGGCACGAAGGGCTCTATTATAAACTTCTTCAGTGTGGAATAGGGGGCAAAGTCTATGACCTTATTAAATCAATGTATCTGAAAAACAAATGCGGGGTCAAAATTGGAGACAAACGCACCGATTTCTTCACCCAGAGAAGAGGCGTCCGGCAGGGCTGCAATTTGAGCCCGACCCTGTTCAACATATACATAAATGAATTAGCAGACATGCTGGAGCAAAGCGAGTCACCAGGTCTCCGTCTCCTGGATGGAGAAGTGAAGTCCCTGTTCTATGCGGACGACCTGGTTCTGCTGTCTCCCACAGAACAGGGATTACAGCAACAACTAGACCTACTCGACAAATACTGCCAAAATTGGGCTCTAACAGTAAATCTAAAGAAAACCAACATCATGATTTTTCAGAAAAGACCCAGATGTCAGGAAAACAAATACCAGTTTACCCTCAGTGATACCACTATAGGACACACTATGAGCTACACCTACCTTGGTCTAACTATTACAGCATCAGGGAGCTTCAGCATAGCAGTGAATGCACTAAAAGAAAAAGCCCGAAGAGCCCTATATGCAATAAAAAGAAAATTCTACAACATCCAAATCCCAATCAAAATCTGGCTCAAAATTTTTGACAGCATAATCCTGCCCATTGCACTGTACGGTAGTGAAGTATGGGGCCCGCTAAATCACCAAAGCTACACTAAATGGGAAAAACACACAATAGAAGCCCTACATGCAGAATTCTGCCGAAGCATCCTTCGCACCCAAAGAAAAACGCCAACAAATGCATGCAGAGCCGAACTAGGCAGATACCCACTGATAATAAACATCCAAAAACGAGCACTAAACTTCCTAAATCACCTCAAATCTAGCTCCCCAGAAACCCTTCATTTCAAAGCCTTTCAGACCCAAGAGCTAAACCCAGAAAAGAGTCCCCTGAGTCAGCTGCTACTGAAACTAAGTACTCAGCCGGACCCTGACCAGCCCCAGACCAACACAGCCGTCCAAACACCAATCCGAGTGAACCAAATCATTAAAAAATGCAAAGAAACCTACCTGGAACATTGGAACAAAATAACCGAAAGCCAAAGCAGATTAGAATGTTACCGGGCCCTAAAAAGAGAATATAAACTGGCAGACTACCTCACGACCATCAGAGACACAAAACAGAGACAGACCCTCACCAGGTACAGACTAAGCGACCACCAACTGGAAATTGAAAAAGGCAGATACAAGAAATCCTGGCAGCCTAGAGAGAATAGAATATGCGATCAATGTCTGGCTGGCGAGGTTGAAACAGAAATGCATTTCCTCCTAAAATGCGAAAAATTCAACACATCAAGAAACATATTATTCAACAAGCTAAGCCAAACAACCCCAGATTTCAAGGAATTGGATGATCTGTCAAAATTGAGATTAGTCCTAGGAGAAGGAGACAGACCATACCTTGGGGCTAAATATGTAACAACATGTCACAACCTGAGGACTGTTTAAAAGTAAGACTGTTTAAAATTAATATTGAACGTACCAAATGAAGTAGAAAGACTGTTTAAAATTAATATTGTTTAAAAGTAATATTGTATATACCCAACAAATGTCAAATCGATTGACACCTACAGAATGTTGGAAAACTGTACCTTTTTGCTATGTAAGCTTTGGCAATATGGTTCTCTGTAAACTTTCATGCCAATAAAGCATTTGAACTGAACTGAACTGAACTGAGAGACTGGGAGTGTGAGAGAGACAAACTGGCTGTGAGAGAGAGAGATTGTGAGTGTGAGAGAGAGAGATTGGGAGTGTGAGAGAGAGAGAGATTGGGAGTGTGCGAGAGAGAGAGAGAGATTGGGAGTGTGAGAGACAGAGAGAGATTGGGAGTGTGAGAGCGTGAGATTGGGAGTGCGAGAGAGAGAGAGATTGGGAGTGTGAGGGAGAGAGAGATTGGGAGTGTGAGAGAGAGAGATTGGGAGTGTGAGAGATTGAGAGATTGGGAATATGAGAGAGAGAGAGATTGGGAGTGTGAGAGAGAGAGAGATTGGGAGTGTGAGAGAGAGAGAGATTGGGAGTGTGAGAGAGAGAGCCTGGGAGTGAGAGAGAGAGAGAGATTGGGAGTGTGAGAGAGAGAGCGATATTGGGAGTGTGAGAGAGAGAGAGATTGGGAGTGAGAGAGAGAGATTGGGAGTGAGAGAGAGAGATTGGGAGTGTGAGAGAGAGAGATATTGGGAGTGTGAGAGAGAGAGAGAGAGACTGGGAGTGTGAGAGAGAGAGAGATTGGGAGTGTGAGAGAGAGAGATTGGGAGTGTGAGAGAGAGAGATTGGGAGTGTGAGAGAGAGAGAGATTGGGAGTGCGAGAGAGAGAGAGATTGGGGCTGTGAGAGAGAGAGAGATTGGGAGTGTGAGAGAGAGAGAGATTGGGAGTGTGAGAGAGAGAGTGATTGGGAGTGTGCGAGAGAGAGAGATTGGGAGTGCGAGAGAGAGAGAGATTGGGAGTGTTACAGAGAGAGAGATTGGGAGTGAGAGGGGGAGATTGGGAGTGTGAGAGAGAGAGAGATTGGGAGTGAGAGAGAGAGAGAATAAACATCCACAAACGAGCACTAAACTTCCTAAATCACCTCAAATCTAGCTCCCCAGACACCCTTCATTTTAAAGCCTTCCAGACCCAAGAGCTAAACCCAGAAAAGAGTCCCCTGAGTCAGCTGCTACTGAAACTAAGTACTCCTACTCAGCCGGACCCTGACCAGTCCCTGACCAACACGGCCGTCCAAACACCAATCCGAGTGAACCAAATCATTAAACAATGCAAAGAAACCTACCTGGAACATTGGAACAAAATAACCAAAAGCTAAAGCAGATTAGAATGTTACCGGGCCCTAAAAAGAGAATATAAACTGGCAGACTATCTCTCGACCATCAGAGACACAAAACAGAGACAGACCCTCACCAGGTACAGACTAAGCGACCACCAACTAGCAATTGAAAAAGGAAGATACAAGAAATCCTGGCAGCCTAGAGAGAATAGAATATGTGATCAATGTCTGGCCAGCGAGGTGGAGACAGGGATGCATTTCCTCCTAAAATGCGAAAAATTCAACACAACAAGAAACATATTATTTGACAAGCTCAGCCAAACAACCCCAGATTTCAAAGAATTGGATGACCTGTCAAAATTAAGATTAGTCCTGGGAGAAGGAGACAGACCATACCTTGGTGCCAAATATGTAACAACATGTCACAACCTGAGGACTGTTTAAAATTAATACTGAATGTACCCAACGATGTTCAACGACTGTTTAAATTAATATTGTTTAAACTAATATTGTATATACCCAACGAAGGTCAAAATTGTTTGACACCTACAGAATGTTGGAAAACTGTACTTTTTGTTATGTAAGCTTTGGCAATATGGTTCCCTGTAAACTTTCATGCCAATAAAGCATTTGAATTGAATTGAATTGATTGAATTGAGAGATTGGGAGTGAGAGAGAGAGAGAGATTGGGAGTGTCAGAGAGAGAGATTGTGAGTGTCAGAGAGAGAGATTGGGAGTGAGAGAGAGAGAGAGATTGGGAGTGTGAGAGAGAGATTGGGAGTGTGAGAGAGAGATTGGGAGTGTGAGAGAGAGATTGGGAGTGTGAGAGAGAGAGTGATTGGGAGTGTGAGAGAGAGAAACTGGGGGTGAGAGAGAGAGAGATTGGGAGTGTGAGAGAGAGAGATTGGGAGTGTGAGAGAGAGAGACTGGGAGTGAGAGAGAGAGAGACTGGGAGTGAAAGAGAGAGAGATTGGGAGTGTGAGAGAGAGAGAGATTGGGAGTGTGAGAGAGAGATTGGGAGTGTGAGAGAGAGAGTGATTGGGAGTGTGAGAGAGAGAGACTGGGGGTGAGAGAGAGAGAGATTGGGAGTGTGAGAGAGAGAGATTGGGAGTGTGAGAGAGAGTGACTGGGAGTGAGAGAGAGAGAGACTGGGAGTGTGAGAGAGAGAAACTGCGAGTGAGAGAGAGAGAGAGATTGGGAGTGTGAGAGAGAGAGCGAGATTGGGAGTGTGAGAGAGAGAGAGAAAGATTGGGAGTGTGAGAGAGAGAGAGAGAGCATAGCAGTGAATGCACTAAAAGAAAAAGCCCGAAGAGCCCTATATGCAATAAAAAGAAAATTCTACAACATCCAAATCCCAATCAAAATCTGGCTCAAAATATTTGACAGCATAATCCTGCCCATTGCACTGTACGGTAGTGAAGTATGGGGCCCGCTAAATCACCAAAGCTACACTAAATGGGAAAAACATACAATAGAAGCCCTACATGCAGAATTCTGCCGAAGCATCCTTCGCACCCAAAGAAAAACGCCAACAAATGCATGCAGAGCCGATCTAGGCAGATACCCACTGATAATAAACATCCAAAAACGAGCACTAAACTTCCTAAATCACCTCAAATCTAGCTCCCCAGACACCCTTCATTTCAAAGCCTTTCAGACCCAAGAGCTAAACCCAGAAAAGAGTCCCCTGAGTCAGCTGCTACGGAAACTAAGTACTCAGCCGGACCCTGACCAGCCCCAGACCAACACAGCCGTCCAAACACCAATCCGAGTGAACCAAATCATTAAAAAATGCAAAGAAACCTACCTGGAACATTGGAACAAAATAACCGAAAGCCAAAGCAGATTAGAATGTTACCGGGCCCTAAAAAGAGAATATAAACTGGCAGACTACCTCACGACCATCAGAGACACAAAACAGAGACAGACCCTCACCAGGTACAGACTAAGCGACCACCAACTGGAAATTGAAAAAGGCAGATACAAGAAATCCTGGCAGCCTAGAGAGAATAGAATATGCGATCAATGTCTGGCTGGCGAGGTTGAAACAGAAATGCATTTCCTCCTAAAATGCGAAAAATTCAACACATCAAGAAACATATTATTCAACAAGCTAAGCCAAACAACCCCAGATTTCAAGGAATTGGATGATCTGTCAAAATTGAGATTAGTCCTAGGAGAAGGAGACAGACCATACCTTGGGGCTAAATATGTAACAACATGTCACAACCTGAGGACTGTTTAAAAGTAAGACTGTTTAAAATTAATATTGAACGTACCAAATGAAGTAGAAAGACTGTTTAAAATTAATATTGTTTAAAAGTAATATTGTATATACCCAACAAATGTCAAATCGATTGACACCTACAGAATGTTGGAAAACTGTACCTTTTTGCTATGTAAGCTTTGGCAATATGGTTCTCTGTAAACTTTCATGCCAATAAAGCATTTGAACTGAACTGAACTGAACTGAGAGACTGGGAGTGTGAGAGAGACAAACTGGCTGTGAGAGAGAGAGATTGTGAGTGTGAGAGAGAGAGATTGGGAGTGTGAGAGAGAGAGAGATTGGGAGTGTGCGAGAGAGAGAGAGAGATTGGGAGTGTGAGAGACAGAGAGAGATTGGGAGTGTGAGAGCGTGAGATTGGGAGTGCGAGAGAGAGAGAGATTGGGAGTGTGAGGGAGAGAGAGATTGGGAGTGTGAGAGAGAGAGATTGGGAGTGTGAGAGATTGAGAGATTGGGAATATGAGAGAGAGAGAGATTGGGAGTGTGAGAGAGAGAGAGATTGGGAGTGTGAGAGAGAGAGAGATTGGGAGTGTGAGAGAGAGAGCCTGGGAGTGAGAGAGAGAGAGAGATTGGGAGTGTGAGAGAGAGAGCGATATTGGGAGTGTGAGAGAGAGAGAGATTGGGAGTGAGAGAGAGAGATTGGGAGTGAGAGAGAGAGATTGGGAGTGTGAGAGAGAGAGATATTGGGAGTGTGAGAGAGAGAGAGAGAGACTGGGAGTGTGAGAGAGAGAGAGATTGGGAGTGTGAGAGAGAGAGATTGGGAGTGTGAGAGAGAGAGATTGGGAGTGTGAGAGAGAGAGAGATTGGGAGTGCGAGAGAGAGAGAGATTGGGGCTGTGAGAGAGAGAGAGATTGGGAGTGTGAGAGAGAGAGAGATTGGGAGTGTGAGAGAGAGAGTGATTGGGAGTGTGCGAGAGAGAGAGATTGGGAGTGCGAGAGAGAGAGAGATTGGGAGTGTTACAGAGAGAGAGATTGGGAGTGAGAGGGGGAGATTGGGAGTGTGAGAGAGAGAGAGATTGGGAGTGAGAGAGAGAGAGAATAAACATCCACAAACGAGCACTAAACTTCCTAAATCACCTCAAATCTAGCTCCCCAGACACCCTTCATTTTAAAGCCTTCCAGACCCAAGAGCTAAACCCAGAAAAGAGTCCCCTGAGTCAGCTGCTACTGAAACTAAGTACTCCTACTCAGCCGGACCCTGACCAGTCCCTGACCAACACGGCCGTCCAAACACCAATCCGAGTGAACCAAATCATTAAACAATGCAAAGAAACCTACCTGGAACATTGGAACAAAATAACCAAAAGCTAAAGCAGATTAGAATGTTACCGGGCCCTAAAAAGAGAATATAAACTGGCAGACTATCTCTCGACCATCAGAGACACAAAACAGAGACAGACCCTCACCAGGTACAGACTAAGCGACCACCAACTAGCAATTGAAAAAGGAAGATACAAGAAATCCTGGCAGCCTAGAGAGAATAGAATATGTGATCAATGTCTGGCCAGCGAGGTGGAGACAGGGATGCATTTCCTCCTAAAATGCGAAAAATTCAACACAACAAGAAACATATTATTTGACAAGCTCAGCCAAACAACCCCAGATTTCAAAGAATTGGATGACCTGTCAAAATTAAGATTAGTCCTGGGAGAAGGAGACAGACCATACCTTGGTGCCAAATATGTAACAACATGTCACAACCTGAGGACTGTTTAAAATTAATACTGAATGTACCCAACGATGTTCAACGACTGTTTAAATTAATATTGTTTAAACTAATATTGTATATACCCAACGAAGGTCAAAATTGTTTGACACCTACAGAATGTTGGAAAACTGTACTTTTTGTTATGTAAGCTTTGGCAATATGGTTCCCTGTAAACTTTCATGCCAATAAAGCATTTGAATTGAATTGAATTGATTGAATTGAGAGATTGGGAGTGAGAGAGAGAGAGAGATTGGGAGTGTCAGAGAGAGAGATTGTGAGTGTCAGAGAGAGAGATTGGGAGTGAGAGAGAGAGAGAGATTGGGAGTGTGAGAGAGAGATTGGGAGTGTGAGAGAGAGATTGGGAGTGTGAGAGAGAGATTGGGAGTGTGAGAGAGAGAGTGATTGGGAGTGTGAGAGAGAGAAACTGGGGGTGAGAGAGAGAGAGATTGGGAGTGTGAGAGAGAGAGATTGGGAGTGTGAGAGAGAGAGACTGGGAGTGAGAGAGAGAGAGACTGGGAGTGAAAGAGAGAGAGATTGGGAGTGTGAGAGAGAGAGAGATTGGGAGTGTGAGAGAGAGATTGGGAGTGTGAGAGAGAGAGTGATTGGGAGTGTGAGAGAGAGAGACTGGGGGTGAGAGAGAGAGAGATTGGGAGTGTGAGAGAGAGAGATTGGGAGTGTGAGAGAGAGTGACTGGGAGTGAGAGAGAGAGAGACTGGGAGTGTGAGAGAGAGAAACTGCGAGTGAGAGAGAGAGAGAGATTGGGAGTGTGAGAGAGAGAGCGAGATTGGGAGTGTGAGAGAGAGAGAGAAAGATTGGGAGTGTGAGAGAGAGAGAGAGAGCATAGCAGTGAATGCACTAAAAGAAAAAGCCCGAAGAGCCCTATATGCAATAAAAAGAAAATTCTACAACATCCAAATCCCAATCAAAATCTGGCTCAAAATATTTGACAGCATAATCCTGCCCATTGCACTGTACGGTAGTGAAGTATGGGGCCCGCTAAATCACCAAAGCTACACTAAATGGGAAAAACATACAATAGAAGCCCTACATGCAGAATTCTGCCGAAGCATCCTTCGCACCCAAAGAAAAACGCCAACAAATGCATGCAGAGCCGATCTAGGCAGATACCCACTGATAATAAACATCCAAAAACGAGCACTAAACTTCCTAAATCACCTCAAATCTAGCTCCCCAGACACCCTTCATTTCAAAGCCTTTCAGACCCAAGAGCTAAACCCAGAAAAGAGTCCCCTGAGTCAGCTGCTACGGAAACTAAGTACTCAGCCGGACCCTGACCAGCCCCAGACCAACACAGCCGTCCAAACACCAATCCGAGTGAACCAAATCATTAAAAAATGCAAAGAAACCTACCTGGAACATTGGAACAAAATAACCGAAAGCCAAAGCAGATTAGAATGTTACCGGGCCCTAAAAAGAGAATATAAACTGGCAGACTACCTCACGACCATCAGAGACACAAAACAGAGACAGACCCTCACCAGGTACAGACTAAGCGACCACCAACTGGAAATTGAAAAAGGCAGATACAAGAAATCCTGGCAGCCTAGAGAGAATAGAATATGCGATCAATGTCTGGCTGGCGAGGTTGAAACAGAAATGCATTTCCTCCTAAAATGCGAAAAATTCAACACATCAAGAAACATATTATTCAACAAGCTAAGCCAAACAACCCCAGATTTCAAGGAATTGGATGATCTGTCAAAATTGAGATTAGTCCTAGGAGAAGGAGACAGACCATACCTTGGGGCCAAATATGTAACAACATGTCACAACCTGAGGACTGTTTAAAATTAAGACTGTTTAAAATTAATATTGAACGTACCAAATGAAGTACAAAGACTGTTTAAAATTAATATTGTTTAAAAGTAATATTGTATGTACCCAACAAATGTCAAATCGATTGACACCTACAGAATGTTGGAAAACTGTACCTTTTTGCTATGTAAGCTTTGGCAATATGGTTCTCTGTAAACTTTCATGCCAATAAAGCATTTTAATTGGAATTGGAATTGGATTGGGGGTGTGAGAGAGAGTGATTAGGAGTGTGAGAGAGAGAGAGACTGGGAGTGTGAGAGAGAGAGCCTGGGAGTGAGAGAGAGAGAGATTGGGAGTGTGAGAGGGAGAGAGATTGGGAGTGTGAGAGAGAGAGAGACTGGGAGTGAGAGAGAGAGAGACTGGGAGTGAGAGAGAGAGAGATTGGGAGTGTGAGAGAGAGAGAGACTGGGAGTGTGAGGGAGACAAGCTGCGAGTGAGAGAGAGATTGGGAGTGTGCGAGGGAGAGAGAGAGATTGGGAGTGTGAGAGAGGGAGATTGGGAGTGTGAGAGAGAGAGAGACTGGGAGTGTGAGAGAGAGAGATTGGGAGTGTGAGAGAGAGAGAGAGATTGGGAGTGTGAGAGAGAGAGAGATTGGGAGTGTGAGAGAGAGAGAGACTGGGAGTGTGAGGGAGAGAGATTGGGAGTGTGAGAGAGAGCGACTGGGAGTGTGAGAGAGAGAGAGATTGGGAGTGTGAGAGAGAGAGAGATTGGGAGTGTGAGAGAGAGAGATTGGGAGTGTGAGAGAGACAGAGATTGGGAGTGTGAGAGAGACAGAGATTGGGAGTGTGAGAGAGACAGAGATTGGGAGTTTGGGAGTGAGACAGAGAGGGAGAGATTGGGAGTGTGAGAGAGAGAGATTGGGAGTGAGAGAGAGAGAGAGATTGGGAGTGTGAGAGAGACAGAGATTGGGAGTGTGAGAGAGAGAGAGATTGGGAGTGTGAGAGAGAGAGATTGGGAGTGTGAGAGAGACAGAGATTGGGAGTGTGAGAGAGACAGAGATTGGGAGTGTGAGAGAGACAGAGATTGGGAGTTTGGGAGTGAGACAGAGAGGGAGAGATTGGGAGTGTGAGAGAGAGAGATTGGGAGTGTGAGAGAGAGAGAGATTGGGAGTGTGAGAGAGAGAGAGATTGGGAGTGTGAGAGAGAGAGAGATTGGGAGTGTGAGAGAGAGATTCAATGGTAGGTTCATAGGAGACCTCCTAGGAAGATCGACCTATTGCTCACCTCTTGGCTGCAGCACAGTAGACTACATGATTACAGATTTGGACCCATCCTCTTTCAGATCATTCACAGTCAAACCACAAACAACACTGTCAGATCACAGTCAAATTACTATGTATCTCAAAAAGACAGAAACAAACAACATAGAAACACAACCCAGTAAACTGTACAACACCAAAAAATCGTACAGATGGGCCAAAAACGACATGGAAAAATACCAGAAAACAATTAGCAATGCATCAACTCAAGCTCTCTTGGACACCTTTCTGGATAACATATACACTCACAATAAAGAAGGCGTAAACCGGGCAGTTATTAACCTAAACAATATTTTTGATAATTTGGCAACAAGTGCAAACTTGAAAGCTCGCAAGAACAAACCCAAAACAAAAAACTATGAAAAATGGTTTGACCCAGATTGCCATACATTAGGAAAAAACTTAGAAAAATATCAAACCAAAAACACAGACATCCAGAAAACGAGGAATTACGCCTTACTTATTGTCAGACACTAACACAATACAGAAACACACTCAGAACCAAAAAAGAGCAATATATTAAGAATAAACTCAGCTCCATGGAGGAATCCATTGATTCCAATTGTTTCTGGGACAACTTGAATACACTACACAAAAAACAACACGACGCATTGGCCATTCAAAATGGGGACACATGGGTAAACCACTTTGAAAAATTATACCAGAAAAACGCACTAAGACCAGAGCAACACCAAATATGCAAAAAACTGGAAAAGCTAGAAATGGCCAGAAAAGATAACCAAAACCCGCTAGACTCCATAATAACAGAAAAAGAACTTTTTGAAAAACTCAAGGACCTGCGACCAGGAAAAGCTTGCGGGACAGACGGCATACTAAACGAGATGATTAAACACACAGACGACAAAATGAAACTGGCTATCCTAAAACTCTTCAACTTGGTTCTGAGTGTCGGTTATTTCCCTGATATCTGGAACAAAGGACTCATAACGCCCATATACAAAAGTGGGGACAAAATCGACCCAAACAACTATCGAGGCATCTGTGTAAACAGTAACCTGGGGAAGGTATTCTGTAGTATCATAAACAAAAGACTTATAAACTTCCTTGAGGAGCACAATGTCTTGAGTAAAAGCCAAATTGGATTCCTGCCAAACTATAGAACATCAGATCATATCTTCACCCTACAGATCCTAATTGACAAACACGTTCACCATAACAAAAGCAAAACCTACGCATGCTTTATAGATTTCCAGAAGGCTTTCGACTCCATCTGGCATGACGGTTTATTCCTGAAACTTATCGAAAGCGGGGTAGGAGGAAAAACATATGATGTAATTAAATCAATGTATACAAACAACAAATGTGCAGTTAAGATTGGAGACAAACAAACAAAATACTTCCCACAGAGGCGGGGGGTGACGCAGGGCTCGCCAATCTCACCGACACTCTTTAATATTTACATAAATGAATTGGCAAAACTACTTGAACAATCCACAGCCCCCGGCCTCACCCTATATGAATCCAAGGTTAAATTCCTCCTCTATGCAGACGACCTGGTTCTGCTGTCACCAACTAAGGAGGGTCTACAGCAGAACCTGGACCTGCTGGAGTCGTACTGCCAGACTTGGGCCCTGACAATAAATCCCCAAAAAACCAAAGTCCTTGTGTTCCAGCAAAGATCCAAACATCAAGGACCCAAAATAAATTTCACACTAGGAACAACCAAAATTGAACAAACCACTAACTACACATACTTGGGCTTAAAAATCAGTTCAACGGGAAACTTCAAACTTGCTGTGAATGAACTGAAAGAGAAAGCAAGAAGGGCTTTCTATGCCATCAAAAAATCAATCCAAATAGAAATCCCAATTAGCATTTGGCTCAAAATTTTCAAATCAGTAATTGAACCAATTGCACTCTATGGCAGTGAGGTATGGGGACCGCTAACACAACAAGAATTTGCAAAATGGGACAAACACCCAATTGAGATCCTACATGCAGAATTCTGTAAAAGTATCCTCCGGACTCAAAGGAAAACAGTAAACAATGCATGCAGGGCGGAACTAGGCCAATATCCATTAATAATCACTATCCAAAAAAGAGCCACCAAATTTTGGAATCACCTACAAATGAGCAACCCCCAATGCTATCACTACGACGCCCTGAAATGCCAAGAGCTGACCATAAAGAAGAATACCCTCAGTCAACTAGTCCTGGGACTCAGTGAAGTAACTATTAACAATACTAACAATAACCAGCCCCAGGACAGTGACAGGGTAACACAAAGAATTCGACCCAACACAATCGTCGCTAAGCAAAAGGAAAAATATCTGACATATTGGGCAGAAACAACAAAAACCCAAAGCAAACTCAATTGCTACTTGGCCCTAAACAGACAATACAACATAGCTGATCACCTGACCATGGTAAAGGATAACAAACTGAGAAGAACCTTGACAAGGTACAGACTTAGCAAACATAGCCTAGCGATCGAAAAAGGCAGACACAGGCAGACCAGGCTGTCAAGAGAAGACAGGATATGCTCTCACTGCAGTCAGGGAGTAGTGGAGACAGAGATGCACTTCCTCACAGCCTGTGGAAAATATCAGGGCATCAGGGAGAATTTCTACCAAAAATTCTCACAAATATGCCCTGAATTCAGAAATCTGAATGACAACCAAAAACTCCCATACCTACTGGGGGAGGAGAGAAGCTGTGTAACACCGGCGGCACACTATGTTACAGCTTGCCATGAACAGAGGGACAACCAGTAAACTTAGAAAAGAGTATATATAAATAATGCGATTGTATATTTATACACTCAGGGATATACCTGTTTATACACTGTATGAATAGAACTGTGTTTATGTGTTCAACCATAAATGTATTATGATGCTTTGGCAACATAAGATGTACCTTATCATGCCAATAAAGCGATTTGAATTTGAATTTGAGAGAGAGAGAGATTGGAAGTGCGAGCGAGTGAGAGATTGGGAGTGAGAGAGAGAGAGAGAGAGAGAGAGATTGGGAGTGACAGAGAGAGAGAGATTGGGAGTGTGAGAACTACTTGGCAAAACTACTTGAACAATCCACAGCCCCCGGCCTCACCCTATATGAATCCAAGGTTAAATTCCTCCTCTATGCAGATGACCTGGTTCTGCTGTCACCAACTAAGGAGGGTCTACAGCAGAACCTGGACCTGCTGGAGTCGTACTGCCAGACTTGGGCCCTGACAATAAATCCCCAAAAAACCAAAGTCCTTGTGTTCCAGCAAAGATCCAAACATCAAGGACCCAAAATAAATTTCACACTAGGAACAACCAAAATTGAACAAACCACTAACTACACATACTTGGGCTTAAAAATCAGTTCAACGGGAAACTTCAAACTTGCTGTGAATGAACTGAAAGAGAAAGCAAGAAGGGCTTTCTATGCCATCAAAAAATCAATCCAAATAGAAATCCCAATTAGCATTTGGCTCAAAATTTTCAAATCAGTAATTGAACCAATTGCACTCTATGGCAGTGAGGTATGGGGACCGCTAACACAACAAGAATTTGCAAAATGGGACAAACACCCAATTGAGATCCTACATGCAGAATTCTGTAAAAGTATCCTCCGGACTCAAAGGAAAACAGTAAACAATGCATGCAGGGCGGAACTAGGCCAATATCCATTAATAATCACTATCCAAAAAAGAGCCACCAAATTTTGGAATCACCTACAAATGAGCAACCCCCAATGCTATCACTACGACGCCCTGAAATGCCAAGAGCTGACCATAAAGAAGAATACCCTCAGTCAACTAGTCCTGGGACTCAGTGAAGTAACTACTAACAATACTAACAATAACCAGCCCCAGGACAGTGACAGGGTAACACAAAGAATTCGACCCAACACAATCGTCGCTAAGCAAAAGGAAAAATATCTGACATATTGGGCAGAAACAACAAAAACCCAAAGCAAACTCAATTGCTACTTGGCCCTAAACAGACAATACAACATAGCTGATCACCTGACCATGGTAAAGGATAACAAACTGAGAAGAACCTTGACAAGGTACAGACTTAGCGAACATAGCCTAGCGATCGAAAAAGGCAGACACAGGCAGACCAGGCTGCCAAGAGAAGACAGGATATGCTCTCACTGCAGTCAGGGAGTAGTGGAGACAGAGATGCACTTCCTCACAGCCTGTGGAAAATATCAGGGCATCAGGGAGAATTTCTACCAAAAATTCTCACAAATATGCCCTGAATTCAGAAATCTGAATGACAACCAAAAACTCCCATACCTACTGGGGGAGGAGAGAAGCTGTGTAACACCGGTGGCACACTATGTTACAGCTTGCCATGAACAGAGGGACAACCAGTAAACTTAGAAAAGAGTATATATAAATAATGCGATTGTATATTTATACACTCAGGGATATACCTGTTTATACACTGTATGAATAGAACTGTGTTTATGTGTTCAACCATAAATGTATTATGATGCTTTGGCAACATAAGATGTACCTTATCATGCCATTAAAGCGATTTGAATTTGAATTTGAGAGAGAGAGAGATTGGAAGTGCGAGCGAGTGAGAGATTGGGAGTGAGAGAGAGAGAGAGATTGGGAGTGACAGAGAGAGAGAGATTGGGAGTGTGAGAGAGAGAGAGATTGGGAGTGTGAGAGAGAGAGAGATTGGGAGTGTGAGAGAGATAGATTGGGAGTTTGAGAGAGAGAGATTGGGAGTGTGAGAGAGAGAGAGATTGGGAGTGAGAGAGAGAGAGAGAGATTGGGAGTGAGAGAGAGAGAGAGACTGGGAGTGTGTGAGAGAGAGAGATTGAGAGTGTGAGAGAGAGAGATTGGGAGTGTGAGAGAGAGAGATTGGGAATGTGAGAGAGAGAGAGATTGGGAGTGTGAGAGAGAGAGAGAGATTGGGAGTGAGAGAGAGAGAGAGAGACTGGGAGTGTGTGAGAGAGAGACTGGGAGTGTGAGAGAGATTGGGAGTGTGAGAGAGAGAGAGATTGGGAGTGTGAGAGAGAGAGAGATTGGGAGTGTGAGAGAGAGAGAGATTGGGAGTGAGAGAGAGAGATTGGGAGTGTGAGAGAGAGATTGGGAGTGCGAGAGAGAGAGATTGGGAGTGTGAGAGAGAGAGAGACTGGGAGTGTGTGAGAGAGAGAGACTGGGAGTGTGAGAGAGAGAGATTGGGAGTGTGAGAGAGAGAGAGATTGGGAGTGTGAGAGAGAGAGATTGGGAGTGTGAGAGAGAGAGAGATTGGGAGTGTGAGAGAGAGAGAGAGATTGGGAGTGAGAGAGAGAGAGAGAGAGATTGGGAGTGAGAGAGAGAGAGAGATTGGGAGTGTGAGAGAGAGAGATTGGGAGTGTGAGAGAGAGAGATTGGGAGTGAGAGAGAGAGAGAGATTGGGAATGTGAGAGAGAGAGTGATTGGGAGTGTGAGAGAGAGAGAGAGATTGGGAGTAAGAGAGAGGAGCATCACAAAAGACAAAATAAAAATATGAAATGGTTTGACCACGAATGCAAAAATGCCAGAAAAGACCTGAGAAAAATATCAAACCAAAAGCATCGCCAACCAAACAATCCGGACCTACGTACTAGATACAATGAAACCCTCAAAAGATATAAACACACCATCAGGAACAAAACACAAAACTATACCCACAAAATACTCGAAGAAATTGAAAACTCCACCAATCCAAAACAATTCTGGGAAATGTGGAATAACCTGAGTACAACACAATTGCAAGCATTACCAATCCAAGATGGCGACATCTGGAGAACACATTTTGAAAACCTCTACAAAGACATCCCAATAAACAAAACAAACCCAAGTCAACATCAGGTCACAGAAAAACTCCACACATTAGAAGCAACAATTAAAGACAACCAAAACCCTCTAGACTCCCCAATCACATGGAAAGAACTGGCCACAAAAACAAAATCTCTCCACCTAAAGAAAGCCTGTGGCCCAGACAACATCAAAAATGAAATGCTAAAGTTCAGCAATATGGAGATGCAGGGTGCGATACTCAAACTATTCAACATCATATTACGCTCAGGCTGTTTTCCCGATATCTGGTGCCAAGGACTAATCTCCCCCATATATAAAAGTGGAAACAAATCAGACCCAAATAACTACCGCGGCATCTGTGTCAACAGTTGTCTAGGGAAGTTATTCTGCAGTATTCTAAATAGTAGATTACTTGATTTTCTTAACAAACATAATATCCTCAGAAAAAACCAAATAGGCTTTCTTCCAAAACACCGCACCGCCGACCATATCTATACCCTTCACACCCTCATTGAAAAACATAAACACCAAACAAAAAATGGGAAAATATTCGCCTGTTTCATCGACTTCAAGAAAGCCTTTGACTCTATATGGCACGAAGGGCTCTATTATAAACTTCTTCAGTGTGGAATAGGGGGCAAAGTCTATGACCTTATTAAATCAATGTATCTGAAAAACAAATGCGGGGTCAAAATTGGAGACAAACGCACCGATTTCTTCACCCAGAGAAGAGGCGTCCGGCAGGGCTGCAATTTGAGCCCGACCCTGTTCAACATATACATAAATGAATTAGCAGACATGCTGGAGCAAAGCGAGTCACCAGGTCTCCGTCTCCTGGATGGAGAAGTGAAGTCCCTGTTCTATGCGGACGACCTGGTTCTGCTGTCTCCCACAGAACAGGGATTACAGCAACAACTAGACCTACTCGACAAATACTGCCAAAATTGGGCTCTAACAGTAAATCTAAAGAAAACCAACATCATGATTTTTCAGAAAAGACCCAGATGTCAGGAAAACAAATACCAGTTTACCCTCAGTGATACCACTATAGGACACACTATGAGCTACACCTACCTTGGTCTAACTATTACAGCATCAGGGAGCTTCAGCATAGCAGTGAATGCACTAAAAGAAAAAGCCCGAAGAGCCCTATATGCAATAAAAAGAAAATTCTACAACATCCAAATCCCAATCAAAATCTGGCTCAAAATTTTTGACAGCATAATCCTGCCCATTGCACTGTACGGTAGTGAAGTATGGGGCCCGCTAAATCACCAAAGCTACACTAAATGGGAAAAACACACAATAGAAGCCCTACATGCAGAATTCTGCCGAAGCATCCTTCGCACCCAAAGAAAAACGCCAACAAATGCATGCAGAGCCGAACTAGGCAGATACCCACTGATAATAAACATCCAAAAACGAGCACTAAACTTCCTAAATCACCTCAAATCCAGCTCCCCAGACACCCTTCATTTCAAAGCCTTTCAGACCCAAGAGCTAAACCCAGAAAAGAGTCCCCTGAGTCAGCTGCTACTGAAACTAAGTACTCAGCCGGACCCTGACCAGCCCCAGACCAACACAGCCGTCCAAACACCAATCCGAGTGAACCAAATCATTAAAAAATGCAAAGAAACCTACCTGGAACATTGGAACAAAATAACCGAAAGCCAAAGCAGATTAGAATGTTACCGGGCCCTAAAAAGAGAATATAAACTGGCAGACTACCTCACGACCATCAGAGACACAAAACAGAGACAGACCCTCACCAGGTACAGACTAAGCGACCACCAACTGGAAATTGAAAAAGGCAGATACAAGAAATCCTGGCAGCCTAGAGAGAATAGAATATGCGATCAATGTCTGGCTGGCGAGGTTGAAACAGAAATGCATTTCCTCCTAAAATGCGAAAAATTCAACACATCAAGAAACATATTATTCAACAAGCTAAGCCAAACAACCCCAGATTTCAAGGAATTGGATGATCTGTCAAAATTGAGATTAGTCCTAGGAGAAGGAGACAGACCATACCTTGGGGCTAAATATGTAACAACATGTCACAACCTGAGGACTGTTTAAAAGTAAGACTGTTTAAAATTAATATTGAACGCACCAAATGAAGTAGAAAGACTGTTTAAAATTAATATTGTTTAAAAGTAATATTGTATATACCCAACAAATGTCAAATCGATTGACACCTACAGAATGTTAGAAAACTGTACCTTTTTGCTATGTAAGCTTTGGCAATATGGTTCTCTGTAAACTTTCATGCCAATAAAGCATTTGAACTGAACTGAACTGAACTGATTGGGAGTGCGAGAGAGAGAGATTGGGAGTGTGAGAGAGAGAGAGACTGGGAGTGTGTGAGAGAGAGAGACTGGGAGTGTGAGAGAGAGAGATTGGGAGTGTGAGAGAGAGAGAGATTGGGAGTGTGAGAGAGAGAGAGAGATTGGGAGTGACAGAGAGAGAGAGATTGGGAGTGTGAGAGAGAGTGAGAGATTGGGAGTGAGAGAGAGAGAGAGAGATTGGAAGTGAGAGAGAGAGAAAGATTGGGATTTTGAGAGAGAGAGAGAGATTGGGAGTGTGAGAGAGAGAGAGATTGGGAGTGAGAGAGAGAGAGAATGGGAGTGAGAGAGAGAGATTGGGAGTGTGAGAGAGAGAGATTGGGAGTGTGAGAGTGAGAGAGATTGGGAGTGTGAGAGAGAGAGATTGGGAGTGTGAGAGTGAGAGAGATTGGGAGTGTGAGAGAGAGAGATTGGGAGTGTGAGAGTGAGAGAGATTGAGAGTGTGAGAGAGAGAGATTGGAAGTGAGAGAGAGAGAGATTGGGAGTGTGAGAGAGAGAGATTGGGAGTGTGAGAGAGAGAGAGATTGGCAATGTGAGAGAGAGAGAGATTGGGAGTGTGAGAGAGAGAGAGAGATTGGGAGTGAGAGAGAGAGAGAGAGACTGGGAGTGTGTGAGAGAGAGAGACTGGGAGTGTGAGAGAGAGATTGGGAGTGTGAGAGAGAGATTGGGAGTGCGAGAGAGAGAGATTGGGAGTGTGAGAGAGAGAGAGACTAGGAGTGTGTGAGAGAGAAAGACTGGGAGTGTGAGAGAGAGAGATTGGGAGTGTGAGAGAGAGAGAGATTGGGAGTGTGAGAGAGATAGATTGGGAGTTTGAGAGAGAGAGATTGGGAGTGTGAGAGAGAGAGAGATTGGGAGTGAGAGAGAGAGAGAGATTGGGAGTGAGAGAGAGAGAGAGACTGGGAGTGTGTGAGAGAGAGATTGAGAGTGTGAGAGAGAGAGATTGGGAGTGTGAGAGAGAGAGAGATTGGGAGTAAGAGAGAGAGAGAGACTGGGAGTGTGTGAGAGAGAGAGACTGGGAGTGTGAGAGAGAGATTGGGAGTGTGAGAGAGAGAGAGACTGGGAATGTGAGAGAGAGAGAGATTGGGAGTGAGAGAGAGATTGGGAGTGTGAGAGAGAGATTGGGAGTGCGAGAGAGAGAGATTGGGAGTGTGAGAGAGAGAGAGACTGGGAGTGTGTGAGAGAGAGAGACTGGGAGTGTGAGAGAGAGCGATTGGGAGTGTGAGAGAGAGAGAGATTGGGAGTGTGAGAGAGAGAGAGAGATTGGGAGTGACAGAGAGAGAGAGATTGGGAGTGTGAGAGAGAGAGAGATTGGGAGTGAGAGAGAGAGAGAGAGAGATTGGGAGTGAGAGAGAGAGAGAGAGATTGGGATTTTGAGAGAGAGAGAGATTGGGAGTGTGATGGAGAGAGAGAGATTGAGAGTGAGAGAGAGAGAGAGAGAGATTTGGAGTGAGAGAGAGAGATTGGGAGTGTGAGAGAGAGAGATTGGGAGTGTGAGAGTGAGAGAGATTGGGAGTGTGAGATAGAGAGATTGGGAGTGTGAGAGTGAGAGAGATTGGGAGTGTGAGAGAGAGAGATTGGGAGTGTGAGAGTGAGAGAGATTGGGAGTGTGAGAGAGAGAGATTGGAAGTGAGAGAGAGAGAGATTGGGAGTGTGAGAGAGAGAGATTGGGAGTGTGAGAGAGAGAGAGATTGGCAATGTGAGAGAGAGAGAGATTGGGAGTGTGAGAGAGAGAGAGATTGGGAGTGAGAGAGAGACATTGGGAGTGTGAGAGAGAGAGAGATTGGCAATGTGAGAGAGAGAGAGACTGGGAGTGTGTGAGAGAGAGAGACTGGGAGTGTGAGAGAGAGATTGGGAGTGTGAGAGAGAGAGAGATTGGGAGTGTGAGAGAGAGAGAGATTGGGAGTGTGAGAGAGAGAGAGATTGGGAGTGAGAGAGAGACATTGGGAGTGTGAGAGAGAGATTGGGAGTGCGAGAGAGAGAGATTGGGAGTGTGAGAGAGAGAGAGACTGGGAGTGTGTGAGAGAGAAAGACTGGGAGTGTGAGAGAGAGAGATTGGGAGTGTGAGAGAGAGAGAGATTGGGAGTGTGAGAGAGAGAGAGATTGGGAGTGTGAGAGAGAGAGAGAGATTGGGAGTGAGAGAGAGAGAGAGAGAGAGATTGGGAGTGAGAGAGAGAGATAGATTGGGAGTGTGAGAGAGAGAGATTGGGAGTGTGAGGGAGAGAGAGAGATTGGGAGTGAGAGAGAGAGAGAGAGAGAGAGATTGGGAGTGAGAGAGAGAGAGAGAGATTGGGAGTGTGAGAGAGAGAGAGATTGGGAGTGTGAGAGAGAGAGATTGGGAGTGTGAGAGAGAGAGATTGGGTGTGTGAGAGTGAGAGAGAATGGGAGCGAGAGAGAGAGAGAGATTGGGAGTGATAGAGAGATTGGGAGTGTGAGAAAGAGAGATTGGGAGTGCGAGAGAGAGAGATTGGGAGTGCGAGAGAGAGAGACTGGGAGTGCGAGAGAGAGAGAGATTGGGAGTGTGAGAGAGAGAGAGATTGGGAGTGCGAGAGAGAGAGATTGGGAGTGTGAGAGAGATAGAGAGATTGGGAGTGTGAGAGAGAGAGAGATTGGGAGTGTGAGAGAGAGAGAGAGATTGGGAGTGCGAGAGAGAGAGATTGGGAGTGCGAGAGAGAGAGACTGGGAGTGCGAGAGAGAGAGAGACTGGGAGTGTGTGAGAGAGAGAGATTTTGAGTGTGAGAGAGAGAGAGATTGGGAGTGTGAGAGAGAGAGAGATTGGGAGTGTGAGAGAGATAGATTGGGAGTTTGAGAGAGAGAGATTGGGAGTGTGAGAGAGAGAGAGATTGGGAGTGATAGAGAGAGATTGGGAGTGAGAGAGAGAGAGAGACTGGGAGTGTGTGAGAGAGAGAGGTTGGGAGTGAGAGCGAGTGAGAGATTGGGAGTGAGAGAGAGAGAGAGAGAGAGATTGGGAGTGTGAGAGAGAGAGAGATTGGGAGTGTGAGAGAGAGAGTGATTGGGAGTGTGAGAGAGAGAGAGATTGGGAGTGTGAGAGAGATAGATTGGGAGTTTGAGAGAGAGAGATTGGGAGTGTGAGAGAGAGAGAGATTGGGAGTGATAGAGAGAGAGAGATTGGGAGTGAGAGAGAGAGAGAGACTGGGAGTGTGTGAGAGAGAGAGATTGAGAGTGTGAGAGAGAGAGATTGGGAGTGTGAGAGAGAGAGAGATTGGGAATGTGAGAGAGAGAGAGATTGGGAGTGTGAGAGAGAGAGAGAGATTGGGAGTAAGAGAGAGAGAGAGACTGGGAGTGTGTGAGAGAGAGAGACTGGGAGTGTGAGAGAGAGATTGGGAGTGTGAGAGAGAGAGATTGGGAGTGTGAGAGAGAGAGAGATTGGGAGTGAGAGAGAGATTGGGAGTGTGAGAGAGAGAGAGAGATTGGGAGTGACAGAGAGAGAGAGATTGGGAGTGTGAGAGAGAGAGAGAGATTGGGAGTGAGAGAGAGAGAGAGATTGGGAGTGAGAGAGAGAGAGGAGATTGGGAGTGTGAGAGAGAGAGTGATTGGGAGTGAGAGAGAGAGAGATTGGGAGTGAGAGAGAGAGAGAGAGATTGGGATTTTGAGAGAGAGAGAGAGATTGGGAGTGTGATGGAGAGAGAGAGATTGAGAGTGAGATACCTGACCCAAGACCCCCCTCTAGACCACAGACTGTAGACCAAGAACTGAGAAAGATCATGACGATGCTGAACAGCCTGATAGAAAGCCGGAGAAATTATTAATATTGTTATTTATCATTATCATTATTGTTATCTTATCAGTATTATTACTATTATTAGATAGATATATGTGCATGCCTCATGAAATTTATACTAAATCATCATTTAGCATTATAGAAAATAGTGTTTCCACACTCATCCCACAAAATAGGTCCATTTTATTTCGTTTTATTGAACTATATAAATGCGTTCTTTCCACATAAGCTGCTGGAATATCCAGGGCCTCCGCTCCTCAACTTTTGGGATGAAGAGTACAGACCCTGAATTCCTAAAAGCTATAAAAGACATTGATATAATTGTGTTAACAGAAACATGGTGCCAAAAGGACGTGCCGACCCACTGTCCTCCAATGTACCATGAAATCATTGTGCCCTCAGTAAAGAACACTAAAACACGCAAGGGCAGAACCTCCGGGGGAATATTGGTGTGGTATAAGGGAGAACTGGACAAACACATCTCACCGGTAAAACAGGGAAAATCACACGTATGGCTAAAACTAGATAAAAATATAGGAATAGCAAAAAAAGATGTTTACTTATGTGCGATCTACATACCTCCAATAGAATCGCCATATTTCGAAGAGGAGTTATTTGATACTCTCCACATGGAAATCAGCCATTTCCAGGCCCAAGGAAAGGTGATAATATGTGGGGACCTAAATGCAAGGACCGGTTGTGAACCTGACTTCATAGACCCACAGGGAAACAACCATGTGTTTGGCCAGACCCCTTTAGATGTCACACCAGCCATCGCAAATCGGAACAACCTTGATCGTGAAATAAATAAAAGGGGTAGGGAGGTAGTGCAACTCTGCCGAGCCTTAGGCCTGTACATAGTTAATGGTAGGTTCAGAGGGGACTCCCTAGGGAGACTCACATACTCCTCAACTCTTGGGTCTAGTGTGGTGGACTATACAATCACTGACCTGGACCCCTGCGATATCAACGCATTCACTGTCAGGCAGCAATCCCCCCTCTCAGACCATAACCAAATAAATGTGTACCTTAAACTTTCTGCCCAAACTACAGACACAAAAAAGGAACACAGTAAGCTACATAAAATAAACCAGACATACAGATGGGCCCCAGACAGTGGAGATAAATTCATCACAGCACTAAATTCACCTGATCTCACAAGTAAAATTTCAAAATTTAAAGAAAATCTATATGAGATCACCAGAGATGGTGTAAACACGGCCATAGAGGATATAAATATGATCTTCCATGAGGCAGCTGTAAAAGCCGACCTCGTGAAACAGAAGAGGAAGCATCACAAAAGACAAAATAAAAATATGAAATGGTTTGACCACGAATGCAAAAATGCCAGAAAAGACCTGAGAAAAATATCAAACCAAAAGCATCGGCAACCAAACAATCCGGACCTACGTACTAGATACAATGAAACCCTCAAAAGATATAAACACACCATTAGGAACAAAACACAAAACTATACCCACAAAATACTCGAAGAAATTGAAAACTCCACCAATCCAAAACAATTCTGGGAAATGTGGAATAACCTGAGTACAACACAATTGCAAGCATTACCAATCCAAGATGGCGACATCTGGAGAACACATTTTGAAAACCTCTACAAAGACATCCCAATAAACAAAACAAACCCAAGTCAACATCAGGTCACAGAAAAACTCCACACATTAGAAGCAACAATTAAAGACAACCAAAACCCTCTAGACTCCCCAATCACATGGAAAGAACTGGCCACAAAAACAAAATCTCTCCACCTAAAAGAAAGCCTGTGGCCCAGACAACATCAAAAATGAAATGCTAAAGTTCAGCAATATGGAGATGCAGGGTGCGATACTCAAACTATTCAACATCATATTACGCTCAGGCTGTTTTCCCGATATCTGGTGCCAAGGACTAATCTCCCCCATATATAAAAGTGGAAACAAATCAGACCCAAATAACTACCGCGGCATCTGTGTCAACAGTTGTCTAGGGAAGTTATTCTGCAGTATTCTAAATAGTAGATTACTTGATTTTCTTAACAAACATAATATCCTCAGAAAAAACCAAATAGGCTTTCTTCCAAAACACCGCACCGCCGACCATATCTATACCCTTCACACCCTCATTGAAAAACATAAACACCAAACAAAAAATGGGAAAATATTCGCCTGTTTCATCGACTTCAAGAAAGCCTTTGACTCTATATGGCACGAAGGGCTCTATTATAAACTTCTTCAGTGTGGAATAGGGGGCAAAGTCTATGACCTTATTAAATCAATGGATCTGAAAAACAAATGCGGGGTCAAAATTGGAGACAAACGCACCGATTTCTTCACCCAGAGAAGAGGCGTCCGGCAGGGCTGCAATTTGAGCCCGACCCTGTTCAACATATACATAAATGAATTAGCAGACATGCTGGAGCAAAGCGAGTCACCAGGTCTCCGTCTCCTGGATGGAGAAGTGAAGTCCCTGTTCTATGCGGACGACCTGGTTCTGCTGTCTCCCACAGAACAGGGATTACAGCAACAACTAGACCTACTCGACAAATACTGCCAAAATTGGGCTCTAACAGTAAATCTAAAGAAAACCAACATCATGATTTTTCAAAAAAGGCCCAGACGTCAGGAAAACAAATACCAGTTTACCCTCAGTGATACCACTATAGGACACACTATGAGCTACACCTACCTTGGTCTAACTATTACAGCATCAGGGAGCTTCAGCATAGCAGTGAATGCACTAAAAGAAAAAGCCCGAAGAGCCCTATGTGCAATAAAAAGAAAATTCTACAACATCCAAATCCCAATCAAAATCTGGCTCAAAATATTTGACAGCATAATCCTGCCCATTGCACTGTACGGTAGTGAAGTATGGGGCCCGCTAAATCACCAAAGCTACACTAAATGGGAAAAACACACAATAGAAGCCCTACATGCAGAATTCTGCCGAAGCATCCTTCGCACCCAAAGAAAAACGCCAACAAATGCATGCAGAGCCGAACTAGGCAGATACCCACTGATAATAAACATCCAAAAACGAGCACTAAACTTCCTAAATCACCTCAAATCTAGCTCCCCAGACACCCTTCATTTCAAAGCCTTTCAGACCCAAGAGCTAAACCCAGAAAAGAGTCCCCTGAGTCAGCTGCTACTGAAACTAAGTACTCAGCCGGACCCTGACCAGCCCCAGACCAACACAGCCGTCCAAACACCAATCCGAGTGAACCAAATCATTAAAAAATGCAAAGAAACCTACCTGGAACATTGGAACAAAATAACCGAAAGCCAAAGCAGATTAGAATGTTACCGGGCCCTAAAAAGAGAATATAAACTGGCAGACTACCTCACGACCATCAGAGACACAAAACAGAGACAGACCCTCACCAGGTACAGACTAAGCGACCACCAACTGGAAATTGAAAAAGGCAGATACAAGAAATCCTGGCAGCCTAGAGAGAATAGAATATGCGATCAATATCTGGCTGGCGAGGTTGAAACAGAAATGCATTTCCTCCTAAAATGCGAAAAATTCAACACATCAAGAAACATATTATTCAACAAGCTAAGCCAAACAACCCCAGATTTCAAGGAATTGGATGATCTGTCAAAATTGAGATTAGTCCTAGGAGAAGGAGACAGACCATACCTTGGGGCCAAATATGTAACAACATGTCACAACCTGAGGACTGTTTAAAATTAAGACTGTTTAAAATTAATATTGAACGTACCAAATGAAGTACAAAGACTGTTTAAAATTAATATTGTTTAAAAGTAATACTGTGTGTACCCAACAAATGTCAAATCGATTGACACCTACAGAATGTTAGAAAACTGTACCTTTTTGCAATGCAAGCTTTGGCAATATGGTTCTTTGTAAACTTTCATGCCAATAAAGCATTTGAATTGAATTGAATTGAATTGAGAGAGAGATTGGGAGTGAGAGAGAGAGATTGGGAGTGTGAAAGAGAGATTGGGAGTGTGAGAGTGAGAGAGATTGGGAGTGTGAGATAGAGAGATTGGGAGTGTGAGAGTGAGAGAGATTGGGAGTGTGAGAGAGAGAGATTGGGAGTGTGAGAGTGAGAGAGATTGGGAGTGTGAGAGAGAGAGAGATTGGGAGTGTGAGAGAGAGAGAGATTGGGAGTGAGAGAGACATTGGGAGTGTGAGAGAGAGATTGGGAGTGCGAGAGAGAGAGATTGGGAGTGTGAGAGAGAGAGAGACTGGGAGTGTGTGAGAGAGAAAGACTGGGAGTGTGAGAGAGAGAGATTGGGAGTGTGAGAGAGAGAGAGATTGGGAGTGTGAGAGAGAGAGAGATTGGGAGTGTGAGAGAGAGAGAGAGATTGGGAGTGAGAGAGAGAGAGAGAGAGAGATTGGGAGTGAGAGAGAGAGAGATAGATTGGGAGTGTGAGAGAGAGAGATTGGGAGTGTGAGGGAGAGAGAGAGATTGGGAGTGAGAGAGAGAGAGAGAGAGAGAGATTGGGAGTGAGAGAGAGAGAGAGAGATTGGGAGTGTGAGAGAGAGAGAGATTGGGAGTGTGAGAGAGAGAGATTGGGAGTGTGAGAGAGAGAGATTGGGTGTGTGAGAGTGAGAGAGAATGGGAGCGAGAGAGAGAGAGAGATTGGGAGTGATAGAGAGATTGGGAGTGTGAGAAAGAGAGATTGGGAGTGCGAGAGAGAGAGATTGGGAGTGCGAGAGAGAGAGACTGGGAGTGCGAGAGAGAGAGAGACTGGGAGTGTGTGAGAGAGAGAGATTGGGAGTGTGAGACAGAGAGAGATTGGGATTGTGAGAGAGAGAGAGATTGGGAGTGCGAGAGAGAGAGATTGGGAGTGTGAGAGAGAGAGAGAGATTGGGAGTGTGAGAGAGAGAGAGATTGGGAGTGTGAGAGAGAGAGAGATTGGGAGTGCGAGAGAGAGAGATTGGGAGTGCGAGAGAGAGAGACTGGGAGTGCGAGAGAGAGAGAGACTGGGAGTGTGTGAGAGAGAGAGATTGGGAGTGTGAGAGAGAGAGAGAGATTGGGAGTGTGAGAGAGAGAGAGATTGGGAGTGATAGAGAGAGAGAGATTGGGAGTGAGAGAGAGAGACAGGGAGTGTGTGAGAGAGAGAGGTTGGGAGTGAGAGCGAGTGAGAGATTGGGAGTGAGAGAGAGAGAGAGAGAGAGATTGGGAGTGTGAGAGAGAGAGAGATTGGGAGTGTGAGAGAGAGAGAGATTGGGAGTGTGAGAGAGATAGATTGGAAGTTTGAGAGAGAGAGATTGGGAGTGAGAGAGAGAGAGAGACTGGGAGTGTGTGAGAGAGAGAGATTGAGAGTGTGAGAGAGAGAGATTGGGAGTGTGAGAGAGAGAGAGATTGGGAATGTGAGAGAGAGAGAGATTGGGAGTGTGAGAGAGAGAGAGAGATTGGGAGTAAGAGAGAGAGAGAGACTGGGAGTGTGTGAGAGAGAGAGACTGGGAGTGTGAGAGAGAGATTGGGAGTGTGAGAGAGAGAGAGATTGGGAGTGTGAGAGAGAGAGAGATTGGGAGTGAGAGAGAGATTGGGAGCGTGAGAGAGAGAGAGATTGGGAGTGACAGAGAGAGAGAGATTGGGAGTGTGAGAGAGAGAGAGAGATTGGGAGTGAGAGAGAGAGAGACTGGGAGTGCGAGAGGAATCTGTCAAAACTGAGATTAGTCTTAGGAGAAGGAGACAGACCATACCTTGGGGCCAAATATGTAACAACATGTCACAACCTGAGGACTGTTTAAAATTAAGACTGTTTAAAATTAATATTGAATGTACCAAATGAAGTACAAAGACTGTTTAAAATTAATATTGTTTAAAAGTAATATTGTATGTACCCAACAAATGTCAAATCGATTGACACCTACAGAATGTTAGAAAACTGTACCTTTTTGCAATGTAAGCTTTGGCAATATGGTTCTCTGTAAACTTTCATGCCAATAAAGCATTTGAATTGAATTGAATTGAATTGAATTGAGAGAGATTGGGATTTTGAGAGAGAGAGAGAGATTGGGAGTGTGAGAGAGAGAGAGATTGGGAGTGTGAGAGAGAGAGATTGGGAGTGCGAGAGAGAGAGATTGGGAGTGCGAGAGAGAGAGACTGGGAGTGCGAGAGAGAGAGAGACTGGGAGTGAGAGCGAGTGAGAGATTGGGAGTGAGAGAGAGAGAGAGATTGGGAGTGTGAGAGAGAGAGAGATTGGGAGTGTGAGAGAGAGAGAGAGATTGGGAGTGTGAGAGAGAGAGAGATTGGGAGTGTGAGAGAGAGAGAGAGATTGGGAGTGTGAGAGAGAGAGAGATTGGGAGTGTGAGAGAGAGAGTGATTGGGAGTGTGAGAGAGAGAGAGATTGGGAGTGAGAGCAAGTGAGAGATTGGGAGTGAGAGAGAGAGAGAGAGAGAGATTGGGAGTGTGAGAGAGAGAGAGATTGGGAGTGTGAGAGAGTGAGAGATTGGGAGTGTGAGAGAGATAGATTGGAAGTTTGAGAGAGAGAGATTGGGATTGTGAGAGAGAGAGAGATTGGGAGTGAGAGAGAGAGAGAGATTGGGAGTAAGAGAGAGAGAGAGACGGAGTGTGTGAGAGAGAGAGATTGAGAGTGTGAGAGAGAGAGATTGGGAGTGTGAGAGAGAGATAGATTGGGAATGTGAGAGAGAGAGAGATTGGGAGTGTGAGAGAGAGAGAGAGATTGGGAGTGTGAGAGAGAGAGAGAGACTGGGAGTGTGTGAGAGAGAGAGACTGGGAGTGTGAGAGAGAGATTGGGAGTGTGAGAGAGAGAGAGATTGGGAGTGAGAGAGAGAGAGAGAGATTGGGAGTGAGAGAGAGAGAGAGAGACTGGGAGTGTGTGAGAGAGAGAGACTGGGAGTGTGAGAGAGAGATTGGGAGTGTGAGAGAGAGAGAGATTGGGAGTGTGAGAGAGAGAGAGATTGGGAGTGTGAGAGAGAGAGAGATTGGGAGTGAGAGAGACATTGGGAGTGTGAGAGAGAGATTGGGAGTGCGAGAGAGAGAGATTGGGAGTGTGAGAGAGAGAGAGACTGGGAGTGTGTGAGAGAGAAAGACTGGGAGTGTGAGAGAGAGAGATTGGGAGTGTGAGAGAGAGAGAGATTGGGAGTGTGAGAGAGAGAGAGATTGGGAGTGTGAGAGAGAGAGAGAGATTGGGAGTGAGAGAGAGAGAGAGAGAGAGATTGGGAGTGAGAGAGAGAGAGATAGATTGGGAGTGTGAGAGAGAGAGATTGGGAGTGTGAGGGAGAGAGAGAGATTGGGAGTGAGAGAGAGAGAGAGAGAGAGAGATTGGGAGTGAGAGAGAGAGCGAGAGATTGGGAGTGTGAGAGAGAGAGAGATTGGGAGTGTGAGAGAGAGAGATTGGGAGTGTGAGAGAGAGAGATTGGGTGTGTGAGAGTGAGAGAGAATGGGAGCGAGAGAGAGAGAGAGATTGGGAGTGATAGAGAGATTGGGAGTGTGAGAAAGAGAGATTGGGAGTGCGAGAGAGAGAGATTGGGAGTGCGAGAGAGAGAGACTGGGAGTGCGAGAGAGAGAGAGACTGGGAGTGTGTGAGAGAGAGAGATTGGGAGTGTGAGACAGAGAGAGATTGGGATTGTGAGAGAGAGAGAGATTGGGAGTGCGAGAGAGAGAGATTGGGAGTGTGAGAGAGAGAGAGAGATTGGGAGTGTGAGAGAGAGAGAGATTGGGAGTGTGAGAGAGAGAGAGATTGGGAGTGCGAGAGAGAGAGATTGGGAGTGCGAGAGAGAGAGACTGGGAGTGCGAGAGAGAGAGAGACTGGGAGTGTGTGAGAGAGAGAGATTGGGAGTGTGAGAGAGAGAGAGAGATTGGGAGTGTGAGAGAGAGAGAGATTGGGAGTGATAGAGAGAGAGAGATTGGGAGTGAGAGAGAGAGACAGGGAGTGTGTGAGAGAGAGAGGTTGGGAGTTAGAGCGAGTGAGAGATTGGGAGTGAGAGAGAGAGAGAGAGAGAGATTGGGAGTGTGAGAGAGAGAGAGATTGGGAGTGTGAGAGAGAGAGAGATTGGGAGTGTGAGAGAGATAGATTGGAAGTTTGAGAGAGAGAGATTGGGAGTGAGAGAGAGAGAGAGACTGGGAGTGTGAGAGAGAGAGAGATTGGGAATGTGAGAGAGAGAGAGATTGGGAGTGTGAGAGAGAGAGAGAGATTGGGAGTAAGAGAGAGAGAGAGACTGGGAGTGTGTGAGAGAGAGAGACTGGGAGTGTGAGAGAGAGATTGGGAGTGTGAGAGAGAGAGAGATTGGGAGTGTGAGAGAGAGAGAGATTGGGAGTGAGAGAGAGATTGGGAGCGTGAGAGAGAGAGAGAGATTGGGAGTGACAGAGAGAGAGAGATTGGGAGTGTGAGAGAGAGAGAGAGATTGGGAGTGAGAGAGAGAGAGACTGGGAGTGCGAGAGGAATCTGTCAAAACTGAGATTAGTCTTAGGAGAAGGAGACAGACCATACCTTGGGGCCAAATATGTAACAACATGTCACAACCTGAGGACTGTTTAAAATTAAGACTGTTTAAAATTAATATTGAATGTACCAAATGAAGTACAAAGACTGTTTAAAATTAATATTGTTTAAAAGTAATATTGTATGCACCCAACAAATGTCAAATCGATTGACACCTACAGAATGTTAGAAAACTGTACCTTTTTGCAATGTAAGCTTTGGCAATATGGTTCTCTGTAAACTTTCATGCCAATAAAGCATTTGAATTGAATTGAATTGAATTGAATTGAATTGAGAGAGATTGGGATTTTGAGAGAGAGAGAGAGATTGGGAGTGTGAGAGAGAGAGAGATTGGGAGTGTGAGAGAGAGAGATTGGGAGTGCGAGAGAGAGAGATTGGGAGTGCGAGAGAGAGAGACTGGGAGTGCGAGAGAGAGAGAGACTGGGAGTGAGAGCGAGTGAGAGATTGGGAGTGAGAGAGAGAGAGAGATTGGGAGTGTGAGAGAGAGAGAGATTGGGAGTGTGAGAGAGAGAGAGAGATTGGGAGTGTGAGAGAGAGAGAGATTGGGAGTGTGAGAGAGAGAGAGAGATTGGGAGTGTGAGAGAGAGAGAGATTGGGAGTGTGAGAGAGAGAGTGATTGGGAGTGTGAGAGAGAGAGAGATTGGGAGTGAGAGCGAGTGAGAGATTGGGAGTGAGAGAGAGAGAGAGAGAGAGATTGGGAGTGTGAGAGAGAGAGAGATTGGGAGTGTGAGAGAGTGAGAGATTGGGAGTGTGAGAGAGATAGATTGGAAGTTTGAGAGAGAGAGATTGGGAGTGTGAGAGAGAGAGAGATTGGGAGTGAGAGAGAGAGAGAGATTGGGAGTAAGAGAGAGAGAGAGACTGGGAGTGTGTGAGAGAGAGAGATTGAGAGTGTGAGAGAGAGAGATTGGGAGTGTGAGAGAGAGATAGATTGGGAATGTGAGAGAGAGAGAGATTGGGAGTGTGAGAGAGAGAGAGAGATTGGGAGTGTGAGAGAGAGAGAGAGACTGGGAGTGTGAGAGAGAGAGAGACTGGGAGTGTGAGAGAGAGATTGGGAGTGTGAGAGAGAGAGAGATTGGGAGTGAGAGAGAGAGAGAGAGATTGGGAGTGAGAGAGAGAGAGAGAGACTGGGAGTGTGTGAGAGAGAGAGACTGGGAGTGTGAGAGAGAGATTGGGAGTGTGAGAGAGAGAGAGATTGGGAGTGCGAGAGAGAGAAATTGGGAGTGTGAGAGAGAGAGAGAGATTGGGAGTGTGAGAGAGAGAGATTGGGAGTGTGAGAGAGAGAGATTGGGTGTGTGAGAGTGAGAGAGAATGGGTGCGAGAGAGAGAGAGAGATTGGGAGTGATAGAGAGATTGGGAGTGTGAGAAAGAGAGATTGGGAGTGCGAGAGAGAGAGATTGGGAGTGCGAGAGAGAGAGACTGGGAGTGCGAGAGAGAGAGAGACTGGGAGTGTGTGAGAGAGAGAGATTGGGAGTGTGAGACAGAGAGAGATTGGGATTGTGAGAGAGAGAGAGATTGGGAGTGCGAGAGAGAGAAATTGGGAGTGTGAGAGAGAGAGAGAGATTGGGAGTGTGAGAGAGAGAGAGATTGGGAGTGTGAGAGAGAGAGAGATTGGGAGTGCGAGAGAGAGAGATTGGGAGTGCGAGAGAGAGAGACTGGGAGTGCGAGAGAGAGAGAGACTGGGAGTGTGTGAGAGAGAGAGATTGGGAGTGTGAGAGAGAGAGAGAGATTGGGAGTGTGAGAGAGAGAGAGATTGGGAGTGATAGAGAGAGAGAGATTGGGAGTGAGAGAGAGAGACAGGGAGTGTGTGAGAGAGAGAGGTTGGGAGTGAGAGCGAGTGAGAGATTGGGAGTGAGAGAGAGAGAGAGAGAGAGATTGGGAGTGTGAGAGAGAGAGAGATTGGGAGTGTGAGAGAGAGAGAGATTGGGAGTGTGAGAGAGATAGATTGGAAGTTTGAGAGAGAGAGATTGGGAGTGAGAGAGAGAGAGAGACTGGGAGTGTGTGAGAGAGAGAGATTGAGAGTGTGAGAGAGAGAGATTGGGAGTGTGAGAGAGAGAGAGATTGGAAATGTGAGAGAGAGAGAGATTGGGAGTGTGAGAGAGAGAGAGAGATTGGGAGTAAGAGAGAGAGAGAGACTGGGAGTGTGTGAGAGAGAGAGACTGGGAGTGTGAGAGAGAGATTGGGAGTGTGAGAGAGAGAGAGATTGGGAGTGTGAGAGAGAGAGAGATTGGGAGTGAGAGAGAGATTGGGAGCGTGAGAGAGAGAGAGAGTTTGGGAGTGACAGAGAGAGAGAGATTGGGAGTGTGAGAGAGAGAGAGAGATTGGGAGTGAGAGAGAGAGAGACTGGGAGTGCGAGAGGAATCTGTCAAAACTGAGATTAGTCTTAGGAGAAGGAGACAGACCATACCTTGGGGCCAAATATGTAACAACATGTCACAACCTGAGGACTGTTTAAAATTAAGACTGTTTAAAATTAATATTGAATGTACCAAATGAAGTACAAAGACTGTTTAAAATTAATATTGTTTAAAAGTAATATTGTATGTACCCAACAAATGTCAAATCGATTGACACCTACAGAATGTTAGAAAACTGTACCTTTTTGCAATGTAAGCTTTGGCAATATGGTTCTCTGTAAACTTTCATGCCAATAAAGCATTTGAATTGAATTGAATTGAATTGAATTGAGAGAGATTGGGATTTTGAGAGAGAGAGAGAGATTGGGAGTGTGAGAGAGAGAGAGATTGGGAGTGTGAGAGAGAGAGATTGGGAGTGCGAGAGAGAGAGATTGGGAGTGCGAGAGAGAGAGACTGGGAGTGCGAGAGAGAGAGAGACTGGGAGTGAGAGCGAGTGAGAGATTGGGAGTGAGAGAGAGAGAGAGATTGGGAGTGTGAGAGAGAGAGAGATTGGGAGTGTGAGAGAGAGAGAGAGATTGGGAGTGTGAGAGAGAGAGAGATTGGGAGTGTGAGAGAGAGAGAGAGATTGGGAGTGTGAGAGAGAGAGAGATTGGGAGTGTGAGAGAGAGAGAGATTGGGAGTGTGAGAGAGTGAGAGATTGGGAGTGTGAGAGAGATAGATTGGAAGTTTGAGAGAGAGAGATTGGGAGTGTGAGAGAGAGAGAGATTGGGAGTGAGAGAGAGAGAGAGATTGGGAGTAAGAGAGAGAGAGAGACTGGGAGTGTGTGAGAGAGAGAGATTGAGAGTGTGAGAGAGAGAGATTGGGAGTGTGAGAGAGAGAGAGATTGGGAATGTGAGAGAGAGAGAGATTGGGAGTGTGAGAGAGAGAGAGAGATTGGGAGTGTGAGAGAGAGAGAGAGACTGGGAGTGTGAGAGAGAGAGAGACTGGGAGTGTGAGAGAGAGATTGGGAGTGTGAGAGAGAGAGAGATTGGGAGTGAGAGAGAGATTGGGAGTGTGAGAGAGAGATTGGGAGTGCGAGAGAGAGAGATTGGGAGTGTGAGAGAGAGAGAGACTGGGAGTGTGTGAGAGAGAGGGACTGGGAGTGTGAGGGAGAGAGATTGAACAAATGTCAAATCGATTGACACCTACAGAATGTTGGAAAACTGTACCTTTTTGCTATGTAAGCTTTGGCAATATGGTTCTCTGTAAACTTTCATGCCAATAAAGCATTTTAATTGGAATTGGAATTGGAATTGGATTGGGAGTGTGAGATAGAGATTGGGAGTGTGAGAGAGAGAGAGATTGGGAGTGACAGAGAGAGAGAGATTGGGAGTGTGAGAGAGAGAGAGAGATTGGGAGTGAGAGAGAGAGAGAGAGAGATTGGGAGTGAGAGAGAGAGAGAGATTGGGATTTTGAGAGAGAGAGAGAGATTGGGAGTGAGAGAGAGAGAGAGATTGGGAGTGAGAGAGAGAGATTGGGAGTGAGAGAGAGAGATTGGGAGTGTGAGAGAGAGAGATTGGGAGTGTGAGAGTGAGAGAGATTGGGAGTGTGAGAGAGAGAGATTGGGAGTGTGAGAGTGAGAGAGATTGGGAGTGTGAGAGAGAGAGATTGGGAGTGTGAGAGAGAGATTGGGAGTGTGAGAGAGAGAGAGATTGGGAGTGTGAGAGAGAGAGATTCGGAGTGTGAGAGTGAGAGAGATTGGGAGTGTGAGAGAGAGAGATTGGGAGTGAGAGAGATTGGGAGTGTGAGAGAGAGAGATTGGGAGTGTGAGAGAGAGAGAGATTGGGTGTGTGAGAGTGAGAGATTGGGAGTGTGAGAGTGAGAGAGATTGGGAGTGTGAGAGAGAGAGATTGGGAGCGTGAGAGAGAGAGATTGGGTGTGTGAGAGTGAGAGAGAATGGGAGTGAGAGAGAGAGAGAGATTGGGAGTGTGAGAGAGAGAGATTGGGAGTGTGAGAGAGAGATTGGGAGTGTGAGAGAGAGAGAGATTGGGAGTGTGAGAGAGAGAGATTCGGAGTGTGAGAGTGAGAGAGATTGGGAGTGTGAGAGAGAGAGATTGGGAGTGAGAGAGAGAGAGATTGCTAGTGTGAGAGAGAGAGAGACTGGGAGTGTGAGAGAGAGAGATTGGGAGTGTGAGAGAGAGAGATTGGGAGTGTGAGAGAGAGAGAGATTGGGAGTGTGAGAGAGAGTGAGATTGGGAGTGTGAGAGAGAGATTGGGAGTGTGTGAGAGAGAGAGATTGGGAGTGTGAGAGAGAGAGAGATTGGGAGTGTGAGAGAGAGAGATTGGGAGTGTGAGAGAGAGAGATTGGGAGTGTGAGAGAGAGAGAGATTGGGAGTGTGAGAGAGAGATTGGGAGTGTGTGAGAGAGAGAGATTGGGAGTGTGAGAGAGAGATTGGGAGTGTGTGAGAGAGACACATTGGGAGTGTGAGAGAGAGAGATTGGGAGTGTGAGAGAGAGAGATTGGGAGTGTGAGAGAGAGAGACTGGTAGTGTGAGAGAGAGAGATTGGGAGTATGAGAGAGAGAGAGATTGGGAGTGTGAGAGAGAGAGAGATTGGGAGTGTGAGAGAGAGATTGGGAGTGTGTGAGAGAGAGGCATTGGGAGTGTGAGGGAGAGAGATTGGGAGTGTGAGAGAGAGAGATTGGGAGTGTGAGAGAGAGATTGGGAGTGTGTGAGAGAGAGACATTGGGAGTGTGAGAGAGAGAGATTGGGAGTGTGAGAGAGAGAGATTGGAAGTGTGAGAGAGAGAGACTGGTAGTGTGAGAGAGAGAGATTGGGAGTATGAGAGAGAGAGAGATTGGGAGTATGAGATAGAGAGAGATTGGGAGTGTGAGAGAGAGAGATTAGGAGTGTGAGAGAGAGAGATTGGGAGTGTGAGAGAGAGAGATTGGGAGTGTGAGGGAGAGAGAGACTGGTAGTGTGAGAGAGAGTGAGAGCCCTATATGCAATAAAAAGAAAATTCTACAACATCCAAATCCCAATCAAAATCTGGCTCAAAATATTTGACAGCATAATCCTGCCCATTGCACTGTACGGTAGTGAAGTATGGGGCCCGCTAAATCACCAAAGCTACACTAAATGGGAAAAACATACAATAGAAGCCCTACATGCAGAATTCTGCCGAAGCATCCTTCGCACCCAAAGGAAAACGCCAACAAATGCATGCAGAGCCGAACTAGGCAGATACCCACTGATAATAAACATCCAAAAACGAGCACTAAACTTCCTAAATCACCTCAAATCTAGCTCCCCAGACACCCTTCATTTCAAAGCCTTTCAGACCCAAGAGCTAAACCCAGAAAAGAGTCCCCTGAGTCAGCTGCTACGGAAACTAAGTACTCAGCCGGACCCTGACCAGCCCCAGACCAACACAGCCGCCCAAACACCAATCCGAGTGAACCAAATCATTAAAAAATGCAAAGAAACCTACCTGGAACATTGGAACAAAATAACCGAAAGCCAAAGCAGATTAGAATGTTACCGGGCCCTAAAAAGAGAATATAAACTGGCAGACTACCTCACGACCATCAGAGACACAAAACAGAGACAGACCCTCACCAGGTACAGACTAAGCGACCACCAACTGGAAATTGAAAAAGGCAGATACAAGAAATCCTGGCAGCCTAGAGAGAATAGAATATGCGATCAATGTCTGGCTGGCGAGGTTGAAACAGAAATGCATTTCCTCCTAAAATGCGAAAAATTCAACACATCAAGAAACATATTATTCAACAAGCTAAGCCAAACAACCCCAGATTTCAAGGAATTGGATGATCTGTCAAAATTGAGATTAGTCCTAGGAGAAGGAGACAGACCATACCTTGGGGCCAAATATGTAACAACATGTCACAACCTGAGGACTGTTTAAAATTAATATTGAACGTACCAAATGAAGTACAAAGACTGTTTAAAATTAATATTGTTTAAAAGTAATATTGTATGTACCCAACAAATGTCAAATCGATTGACACCTACAGAATGTTGGAAAACTGTACCTTTTTGCTATGTAAGCTTTGGCAATATGGTTCTCTGTAAACTTTCATGCCAATAAAGCATTTTAATTGGAATTGGAATAATTGGAGTGATTGGGAGTGTGAGAAAGAGAGATTGGGAGTGTGAGAGAGAGAGATTGGGAGTGTGAGAGAGAGAGAGATTGGGAGTGTGAGAGAGAGAGATTGGGAGTGTGAGAGAGAGAGAGAGAGATTGGGAGTGTGAGAGAGAGAGATTGGGAGTGTTAGAGAGAGAGAGATTGGGAGTGTCAGAGAAAGAGAGATTGGGAGTGTGAGAGAGAGGGATTGGGAGTGTGAGAGAAAGAGAGATTGGGAGTGTGAGAGAGAGAGAGATTGGGAGTGTGAGAGAGAGAGAGATTGGGAGTGTGAGAGAGAGAAACTGGGAGTGAGAGAGAGAGAGATTGGGAGTGTGAGAGAGAGAGCGAGATTGGGAGTGTGAGAGTTACAGAGACTGGGAGAGAGAGCACACCCATAGCATATATAAACATTAAGGCCTAGAAATTCACTTGGGCGCGGGCAGCTCGCTCACGCCCAAAAGTTAGCACTGGGCGGGGAGGCATTAGCGCACGCTGTATATTCGTCTTCTGCGCCCCAATTCGGAAGCGGGCGCTATTCCAGGGTGTGCCCGCCTCCGTTTGGGGCGCTGCAACTGAATATCTGCGTGCTAGTTGCTGCAGCGCCACCCGATGCGGTGCGGCAGACTGCGGCACTGCAGGCCTCCCCCTTCTCTTAAGGGGGAGGTGCCTGCAACGGCCGGAGCCCCGATCGCGAGTGCCGGCAAAAGAGCCCGGCACAACGGAGAAGTGCCGGGCTCCACAGAAACCAGCCGGCAATGCCGCGGGGGGGGGTGGAGGAGGCCGGGGAAGGAGGTGCTGGCAGGCGGCCGCCGATAAAGCGGCCGGCCGCACCTTCAGCTTTAAAGCGCCCCACTATGGCAGCAGGACGGCCCCGTTTTCTGTTCGATGTTTGCGCCCGCTTCGGAGGAGGCGGGCGCAAATAAATATGGGGATCGGCGCGGTTTTGGGGCGTTACGGGCCACCGCGCACACCGATGACGTCATCGGTCCCGGCGCAGCGCTAACGGCTACCGCCGCCAATAGCGCTGCACTCAATTTCAGCGCTACCACCCCGCCGGCGCAAAAGACCTCTTTCGGCGCTAAGTGGGCGCAAGGCCCACTGAATTTCCAGGCCTAAGAATATTTAAATCAATATCGAATGTACCCAACGACTGTTTAAAAATTAATACTGAATGTACCCAACGAGGGTCAACGACTGTTTAAATTAATATTGTCTGTACCCAACGAAGGTCAAAATTGTTTGACACCTACAGAATGTTGGAAAACTGTACTTTTTGTTATGTAAGCTTTGGCAATATGGTTCCATGTAAACTTTCGTGCCAATAAAGCATTTGAATTGAATTGAATTGATTGAACTGAGAGAGAGAGATTGGGAGTGTGAGAGACAGAGAGAGATTGGGAGTGCGAGAGAGAGAGAGATTGGGAGTGTGAGAGAGAGAGAGACTGGGAGTGTGAGAGAGAGAGAGATTGGGAGTGTGAGAGAGAGAGAGATTGGGAGTGTGAGAGAGAGAGAGATTGGGAGTGTGTGAGAGAGAGAGATTGGGAGTGTGAGAGAGAGAGAGATTGGGAGTGCGAGAGAGAGAGAGATTGGGAGTGTGAGAGAGAGAGAGAGATTGGGAGTGTGAGAGAGAGAGAGAGATTGGGAGTGAGAGAGAGAGAGACTGGGAGTGTGAGAGAGAGAGAGATTGGGAGTGTGAGAGAGAGAGAGATTGGGAGTGTGAGAGAGAGAGATTGGGAGTGTGAGAGAGAGAGATTGGGAGTGTGAGAGAGAGAGAGAGATTGGGAGTGTGAGAGAGAGAGAGATTGGGAGTGAGAGAGAGAGAGAGACTGGGAGTGTGAGAGAGACAGAGATTGGGAGTGTGAGAGAGAGAGACTGGGAGTGAGAGAGAGAGATTGCGAGTGTGAGAGAGCGAGACTGGAAGTGAGAGAGAGAGAGAGATTTGGAGTGTGAGAGAGAGAGAGATTGGGAGTGTGAGAGAGAGAGAGACTGGGAGTGTGAGAGAGAGAGAGATTGGGAGTGTGAGAGAGAGAGAGAGATTGGGAGTGTGAGAGAGAGAGAGAGATTGGGAGTGTGAGAGAGAGAGATTGGGAGTGTGAGAGAGAGAGAGAGATTGGGAGTGTGAGAGAGAAAGATTGGGAGTGAGAGAGAGAAAGGGACTGGGAGTGAGAGAGAGAGAGAGATTGGGAGTGTGAGAGAGAGCGAGATTGGGAGTGTGATAGAGAGAGAGATTGGGAGTGAGAGAGAGAGAGATTGGGAGTGTGAGAGAGAGAGAGAGATTGGGAGTGTGAGAGAGAAAGATTGGGAGTGAGAGAGAGAAAGGGACTGGGAGTGAGAGAGAGAGAGAGATTGGGAGTGTGAGAGAGAGAGAGATTGGGAGTGTGATAGAGAGAGAGATTGGGAGTGTGAGAGAGAGAGAGATTGGGAGTGTGAGAGAGAGAGATTGGGAGTGAGAGAGAGAGAGAGACTGGGAGTGTGAGAGAGAGAGATTGGGAGTGGGAGAGAGAGAGATTGGGAGTGTGAGAGAGAGAGAGATTGGGAGTATGAGAGAGAGATTGGGAGTGTGTGAGAGAGAGAGAGACTGGGAGTGAGAGAGAGAGAGAGATTGGGAGTATGAGAGAGAGAGAGATTGGGAGTGTGAGAGAGAGAAAGAGATTGGGAGTGTGAGAGAGAGAGAGAGATTGGGAGTGTGAGAGAGAGAGATTGGGAGTGTGAGAGAGAGAGAGAGATTGGGAGTGTGAGAGAGAGAGAGATTGGGAGTGCGAGAGAGAGAGATTGGGAGTGTGAGAGAGAGAGAGATTGGGAGTTAGAGAGAGATTGGAAGTGTGAGAGGGAGAGATTGGGAGTGTGAGAGAGAGAGAGATTGGGAGTGTGAGAGAGAGATTGGGAGTGTGAGAGAGAGAGAGATTGGGAGTGTGTGAGAGAGAGACTGGGCCGCCGCGGCCGCTCACCTGATGGCTTTGGGTCGGGCTCTCGGGCGGGGCTGCTGTCGCCGCGGGGAAGTTTTGTGCGCGGCAGCTCCCGGCACGGCACGCCGCGGCCGATGACCTGGTGGCTTTGGGTCGGGGTCTGGGGCATGGCTGTTGACGCCGCGGGGAAGTTTTGTGCGCGGCAGCTCCCGGCACGGCCCGCCGCGGCCGGTGACCTAGTGGCTTTGGGTCGGGCTCTGGGTTGGGGCTGTTGACGCCGCGGGGAAGTTTTGTGCGCAGCGGCTCCCGGCACGGCCCGCAACACAAGGCCCAGGCATCTCGGGCTGCTAGGCCGCTTCCGGCGCCGGCACAGCTGCTCAAAATGGCCGTCAAAGTAGGCGAGCCTCCGGGCGAAGGGCAGGGTATCACTTCATTTCCTACTGTTGCTAAATACAGTTTAAAACTCAAATAAATTGTTATTTTCCTTAGTTCCCTAACACACAGAAAAAAATCGTGAAGAATCAAGATGGCGGCCACTCATACATAGAAACATAGAAGATAGGAGCAGGAGTAGGCCATTCGGCCCTTCGAGCCTGCTCCGCCATTGAATGTGATCATGGCTGATCATCCAAACTCAGTACCCTGTCCCCGCCTTTTCCCCATATCCCTTGATCCCTTCAGCCTCAAGAAACATATCCAACTCTTTCTTGAATATATTTAATGAACTGGCCTCCACCGCCCTCTGTGACAGAGAATTCCACAGGTTCACCACTCTCTGGGTGAAGAAATTCCTCCTCATTTCAGTCCTAAATGGCTTACCCCTTATCCTTAGACTATGACCCCTGGTTCTGGACTCCCGGCCATCAGAAACATCCTTCCTGCATCTAGTCTGTCCAGACCTGACAGAATTTTATAGGTTTCGATGAGATCCCCTCTCAATCTTCTAAACTCCAGTGAGTATAAGCCCAATCGACACAATCTCTCCTCATACGTCATTCCTGCCATCCCAGGCATCAGCCTGGTGAATCTTCGCTGCACTCCCTCCATGGCAAGAACATCCTTCCTCAGGTATGGTGACCAAAACTGCACACAATACTCAAGGTGTGGCCTCACCAAGGCCCTGTACAACTGTAGCAAGACATCCTTGTTCCTGTACTCGAACCCTCTTGCTACGAAGGCCAACATACCATTTGCCTTCTTAACCACCTGCTGCACCTGCATGCTTACCTTCAGCGACTGGTGCACAAGGACACCCAGGTCTCTTTGCACTTCCCCTTCTCCCAATCTATTGCCATTCAAATAATAATCTGCCTTCCTGTTTTTGCCACCAAAGTGGATAACCTCACATTTATCCACATTATAGTGCATTTGCCATGTTTCTGCCCAATCACCCAACCTGTCCAAATCGTACTGGAGTTTCCCGACATCCTCCTCGCAGCTTACCCTCCCGCCCAGCTTTGTGTCGTCTGCAAATTTGGAGATATTACATCCAATGCCCTTGTCCAGATCATTAATATATATTGTGAATAGCTGGGGTCCTAGGACCGATCCTTGCGGTACCCCACTAGTCACTGCCTGCCACTCGGAAAACGACCCGTTTATTCCAACTCTTTGCTTTCTGTCCGCCAACCAGTTCTCTATCCAAGTCAATACCTTGCCCCCAATCCCATGTGCCTTAATTTTGCACGCTAATCTCTTGTGTGGGAGCTTATCGAAAGCCTTCTGAAAGACCAAATACACCACATCCACTGGTTCCCCCTTATCTATTTTACCAATTACATCCTCAAAAAATTCCAGTAGATTAGTCAAGCATGATTTACCTTACTTTTCCGTCAGACACCGTCACCTCGGTTCAGAATGATAAGGCCCGCCCACACACGCACCGATTGGTCAACCGTCAGGTCACTGAACTGTAGGATTGGTCAATCGTCAAGTCACTCAACACTCAACTGTAGGATGGCCCGCCCGTACGCGTAATGAACCCGCCCCCGTGACGCAACGATTGGTCAACCGTCAGTCAACTGTCAGGTCGCTCGACCGCACGATTGGTCAACCTTCACTTCACTCAATGCTAATGAGCAAATGAGCGGAACTTTTCCCATTTAATGAGCGGAATTTTGAACGTTTTTGGGATACCGTGGGCACGATTTTTGTCTGACGGAAAAGTAAATATGCCTATGACCGGTCCATAATCGTAAGCTTTCTTTTGATGTGACGCGCGTGTAGGTACGCTCTATAACTTTCGAACGTATAGAGAACGGACAGACAGACAGACAGACAGAAAGACAGACAGACAGACAGACAGGCAGATAGAAGAGGTCTTTTATATATATAGATTCCAGCATTTTCCCAACTAGTGATGTGAGGCTGACAGGTCTGTAGTTTCCCATTTTCTCTCTCCCTCCTTTCTTAAATAGCAGGGTTACATTTGCTGTCCTCGAATCTGCAGATACCATTCCAGAATCTATAGAATTTTGGAAGATGACAACCAATGCATCCACTATCCCAATAACCACCTCTTTCAAAACCCTAGGATGTAGGTCAGCCAGTCCTTGGGATTTATTGACTTTTAGTCCCATTAATTTTGCTAGTACTGTTTTTTTACCAATAATAATTTCTTTAAGTTCCTCATTCTCACCACACCCTTGGTTTACTCGTACTTCTGGGAAGTTTTTTGTGTTTTCCTCTGTGAAGACAGAAACAAAGGGGACGATTTTCCTGGAGCCGTCAGGCGGGGTTTCAGGTGTGTGTGGGGGGGAAAATCGCAAAAATAGGGGGTCGCGACCGCCGCCCCCCCCGCCTGACTCCCCGCCCCATCCGACTTTCTCCCCGGCGTTTCAATCCAACCCGAATCAGTCCCGCCCGCAGCAGACGGGACTGTTCTTTAGGCAGCCTAATCACCAATAATTGGCATCTATAATGCCATGTTAAGGGGCCCTTGCTAGTTTCAGCCTTTCCCCATGTTAAACACGCCTGGTGGGAACCCCGCTGATGAAACCTGGAGTGAACAATATCGGCTTGCTTACTATCAGCTGCAGGTCAATCAGGAAAGAAGAGATTTAATCAGACAACATCTGTAGGTTGCAGGACCTTGTTGTTTCAGGCTTGGGGCAACTTGTTCCAGGCTTAGGCACAGCTGTGGAAGGTTCGAGCCTCACACACTTCTCCAATGTGAGTTCCTGGGAAGCACCTCTCGGCACCCTCACTCAGCGCTTCCTCAACGGAGGCATTTACCAGAAGTATGGGAGGCCTTTTTTCCCTTCCCTTCATGCCATTAGAGGATCTCCAGCAGCAGAGGCATCAGCAGCAGAACCAGGAACAGCAGCATCATCAGCAGGAGCGCCAGGCTGCTGCTCACTCACCTGAAGCTGCACAGGCCAGAAGGGGCCAGCGCTTGGATGTGGCTTGAGAGCACCTTGCTGCGCATCAGGGGGCCATGGGGACCCGTATCTGCACTGGCAGTCCTACTCAGAAGGACTTCCATGAAGGTCTGGTTTCTCTGTTCAATGGATGCCCATCGCTCCTCAAGAGATGTCATTCTATTATGAACACACACCATGTTTTCCATACCCTGGCGACTTATCTCCTCCATGGAGGGTGCCAACTTTTCCATGGTGATGCGTTCATGCGCCAATGACTACGCAAAGGCTCAGCTCATCTTCGCTGTGGACTCCTCCATTCGCTCCACACTAGCAGTGACCCTGGAGACAAAACCTGCCAGAGACTCCTGCATCTGTGCATGGAGATCCATCATCTCTTCTCTTGCAGATGGACCCAGAGGCAAAGGGTCGACATGCAGCTGAGCTGAGCAGGCAGAGTCCTGCGCCCTCCGATGAGGACTCTCCACTGCTGTCCCTGTCTCCGCAATCTGCTGATGCTCACTTGTGAGCTGTGAAACACCAGGTGACATCACTACTCTATGTCCCGAAGGTCCCCCCGAGGTGTGAGTGTCTGCGCTGGTGCTGGGTGCGCTTATTTCTGCTGACGCTGCACCCTCAGAGGTTGGAGCTTCCTCTGAGGAGTCTGGCTGCACAGCCTCTTCCTCCTCCACAGTGGGGACAGGGGCTCTGGATGGTACTGTGGGGGAGTAAAGGAAGGAGTTAGAGATGTAGTGCCAAGGTTCTTCTGGTGTCTCCCAGCGAGTTGACATCTGCTGACACTTGCATCCATACAGCCTTGGTCTCAGTGGGAGGCCTCTTCCTCCCTGACTTAGGGAAGAGGACCTCCCTGTGGGCCCTAACCTCATCCAATAATGCCTGCAGTGAAGCCTCGTTGAATTTGGAGGCAGCTCGGGGTCTGGCACTGGCCACAGCTGCTGCAGGCTCATCTGCCATCCTGTATGGTTCATTTGGAAGCCTTCAGAGGATGCAGTGCTTGCTGTGGACCTTGAAAGCACCACGAATGATGACATCATACTGTGGGGCTTTCTGACTGGAAATAGTCAATTAGCAAGGGTTCCCACTCGCTGGAAATGAATTGGCCAATTGAGAGAAAATTGCTTCGATGTGGCAGACCCATTTAGATTCGTGTGGGAACCCCGACATTCGGGGAACCCGACAATTGCCCGCACCTGCGGGAAAATCGACCCCAAACTATTTATTTAATTTCTCAGCCATTTCCTCATTCCCCATTATAAATTCTCCTGTCTCTGACTGTAAAGGGCCTACATTTACCTTTGCCTGTCTTTTCCTTTTCACATACCTATAGAAGCTTTTACTATCTGTTTTTATATTTTTCGCTAGTTTGTGCTCATATTCCATTTTCCATTTCTTTATCAATTTCTTGGTCCCCTTTTGATTTCTAAAAAGATTCCAATCCTCAGGCTGACTGCTTTTTCTGGCAAATTTATAAGCTTCCTCCTTTGACTTAATACTAGCTTTAATTTCTTTTGTTGTTCTTTCTTACGCTGGACTGCTTGCTGCCTGGAGGTTCCTTCTACCATGGCCAGCATCCTTCATGTTCTGTCCAGCCTTTACAGGTTCCAGCCTACACAAGTGCATGGTGATTCCCAATTACATTCACAGCTCCTGAAATTGATTTTCATATGGGGTTGTCTTCCTCAGTAATTTTCCAGCAGGACATGGCAGTGGTGCAGGAATGGGGGCGGTGCTCATAAATAGCAGGTCCTGCCATGCTCTGTGAATAGCCAGTCTTGCTATCAATCATTAAAACAGCTCCAGGAAGTTGCAGTTTTCTACCTACCTCAGTCTTTTCAGATGACAGTCTGAGGTCTGGAAAGCCCCATGAGCTTCAGCCTCAGGCTTCTCAGAGAGCCACAGGTATCCATTGGAAAACATTAAAGGCATTTCAAACAGAAAATTGATGGAACTTTCAACTTTGGTGGCAGCATAAAATGGGCGCAAGGGGTTTGAAATCAATGGAATGGAACATCAGGTGGGGCGTATAACAGGCGGCCAATCCGCTACTGTCTGTTAAATGTCCCCACAAAAGTTGAAAGTATTTTAAAATTCGTTTTTATGGGATGTGGGCGTCGCTCCTCTCTTCCCTTCCCCTCTCCTCCCTTCCCCTCTCCTCTCTTCCCCTCTTCTCCCTTTCCTCCCCTCTCCTCCCTACCCCTCTCCTCCCTACCCCTCTCCTCTCTTCACCTCTCCTCTCTCCCCCTCTCCTCTCTTCCCCTCTCCTCTTTTGCCTTCCCCTCTCTGCTCTTCCTCTCTCCTCTCTCCCCCTCTCCTCTCTTCCCCTCTCCTCCTTTCCCTTCACCTCTCCACTCTTCCCTTCCCCTCTCCTCTCTTCCACTCTCCTTTCTTCCCTTCCCCTCTCCTCCCTACCCCTCTCCTCTCTACCCCTCTCCTCTCTTCCCCTCTCCTCTCTTCCCTTCCCCTCTCCTCGCTTCCTCTCTCCTCGCCTCACTCCCCCTCTCCTCTCTTCCCCTCTCATCTTTCCCTTCTCTCCTCTCTTCCCTTCTCCTCTCCTCTCTTCTCTTCTCCTCTCCTCCCTTCCCCTCTCCTCCCATCCCCTCTCCTCCCTTCCTCTCTGTAGGGGGTAGCGTGTGGCAGGTGCACCCAGTCAGCTTCGCCTCTGACTGTCCCTTGAGCGGTTCGAATCACTCCCACACCCCTGGGTCCTAGACACCGGACTTAGGTACAGGCGGCGATGCAGAAAATCGAGTAGACAAGTGGTTTGGTATAAGAAATCAAAGATTTGATTAAAAACAGAATACAACAATCTTATGGCAAATTACTGGTATGAAAAATACAGGCATAAACAGTTATACTTATATGGGAATGGGGAACACACGGCACATCGAGGGAAAAACAACTACATTAACAATCCCCTTATCCTTATCCCACCCCCTATACCTAACTAGATTAAGCTATGAGGGGCCAGGACTTCATGCTCACCAGTCCAAAACCTGTTACTTTAACAGTTGTGAGTTTTGAGGTTTGGTTCTAAACTAATTACTGGAGGGGAGGTTTCAAGCGAGTGAAAAATAAAAATGTCAGCGGAGAAGGCAACAGAGCAAGGTAGCAGTGGGGGAATTAAAAACCAGAGCTGTTGTGTCTGTGTGTTGATAGAGACACTGAAGACAGGAGTTGGTTTCATAGGTGTTTACTAAACAAAGTCTGGAGGGGAACTAACTGATACAACACAATATACAGGCTTATATAGCCCGAGTGGCCATTACCGGCATTACAGTACACATGGGGCTCTTAAAGGCACATACACTACAATTCCTCCCCTTTTAGCCAACCAGTATATAATATTTTAAGTAATTATTGATTACATGTTACAAGAAAAATAATCTACACATTGCTGCAGTTAATTAATTATAAGTCAGTCTCTCTGGAGGCTTCCTGACTCGGTCCGGATAACGCCTCGGTGGTGTAATAGTTTCTGGTGGTGTAGTAGGTTCTTTTGGCTAGGCTAATTCGGCTTGAATGCCAGTGTCGGGTTCATCGGGTTCCAGTATCACCGGATCGGAGGTAGATATGGGTATCTCTACTTCATTGTTAGGCGTATAGAGTTGTGGTGTAGGTTGTCCCTTTTCGGATGACTCTATGATTTGGTCAGCATGGCGCCTTATTATGCTTTCTCCGATGTCCACGGTATACATCAGCGGTCCTAGTCGTGTGCAGATAGTTCCAGGCTGCCATTTCTCGGTACGGTAGTCCCGGGCCAAAACTTGTTGACCTATCTGGAAGGTTCTAGTTGGCCTTTCATTCATGCCTTGAAATTGCCGGTTCTCCACGTCCCTTCTGATGTTGGGCTTGACCAAATCCAGCCGGCATCTTAGGCTTCTATTGAAGAACATCATGGCGGGAGTTTGGTTTGTAACCATATGTGTTGCATTCCTGTATGCGAACAAGAAGTTATCCACCTTGTGCTGAAGTTTTATGTCTTCATTACCCATGGCCTTTATGGCCTTCTTGAAGGTCTGGACAAACCTTTCAGCCAATCCATTGGTGGCGGGATGGTATGGGGCGGACATGTAGTGCTTAACCCCATTGTTTTTTAAGAACTTCCTGAATTATTCGGACACAAATTGCGGTCCATTATCAGAACAGATCTGTTCCAGCAGCCCATTCCTGGCAAATATGGTCCTTAATACTGTGATGGTTTTTTCCGTGGTGGTGGAGGACATCTTTATTACCTCCGGCCACTTGGAGTGTGCATCAACCACGATTAAGAACATTGAGTCCATAAATGGACCAGCAAAGTCGATGTGTACCCTTTGCCAGGGAGATGAGGGCCACTCCCATGGATGTAGAGGGGCTTGGGGTGGAGCGTTTTGGACCTTCTGGCATCCTAGGCAGCTCTTGGTCATTTCTTCGATGTCTCCATCGATACCTGGCCACCATACAAATGCCCTGGCTAGGTTCTTCATTTTCACTCCACCCAGATGTCCCTCGTGAAGCTCCTTTATAATTTATCCTGGAGTTTGGGTGCAATCACCACTCTGGATCCACACATCAAGGTTCCTCGGCACACTGACAGCTGTTCTCTTCTTTGCGAGAATGCTGGCAACAGGGGTTCGCCATGTGCTGGCCATCACTTCACCGTTAAGTCGTAGACTCGTGAGAGAGTCGGGTCATTTCTAGTTTCCCTTTCAATGGCAGAATTTGTTACTGGTAGACACTCGACTATGGTAGAGTGGAAAATCTCCACTGGGTCTACGGTAAGTGCTTCTTCTACCGTTGGCAACGGTAGGCACGATAACCCGTCAGCATTCCCATGCTGTTTTGGTCCATTGTATTCTATGTTGTATTGGTGTGCCCCTAGAAAAAGGGACCACCTCTGTAGCCTTTGCGCTGTCATAATGGGAACACCCTTTTTAAGGTTGAATATGGAGATGAGGGGTTGATGGTCAGTCAACAAGGTAAATTTTTGTCCGTGTAGGTAATGGCTGAATTTCTTCACTCCCCATACCAGGCTGAGTGCTTCCCTGTCGATTTGGGCATAGTTACGCTCAGCTGAGTTCAATGAGCGTGACGCAAAAGCTATCGGCCGTTCCGAGCCATCAGGGAATTTATGCGATAATACTGCTCCTACGCCGTAAGGGGATGCATCGCACGCCAGTCTGATTGGCAGTGATGGGTTGTAATGAGCCAAAACTTCTTTGGACGTGATTAAGTCTTTGCATTTATGGAAGGCACGTTTACAGTCTTCGCTCCATTTCCAAACTACTCCTGTTTGTAGCAGTTCATTAAGAGGGTGTAGAAGAGTTGATAAGTTCGGTAAAAATTTATGTTAGTAATTTATTAATCCCAGGAACGACCTTAATTGTGAAACATTTTCAGGTGCTGGGGCTTTTATGACCGCTTCAATTTTTTCAGGTGACTTCTGCAACCCTTCCTTATTAATTATGTGGCCACAATATGATATTTGATTTTGGAAAAATTCGCACTTGGGGCGATTTGCTCGTAGGCCCTGTTTTCTCAGCCTAGTGAGCACCTGCTCCAAATTGGCAAGGTGCTCGTTGTCATTTTCTCCTGTTACAAGGATGTCGTCTAGGTAGCATTGAGTCCCCGGAATCCCTTGGAGGACTTGCTCCATAGCTCTTTGCCAGATAGCTGGAGCGGATGCTACTCCGAAAACCAGTCGATTGTACTGGTACAGACCTTTGTGTGTATTTATCGTGAGATATTTTTTAGAGGCCTCTTCAACCTCCATCTGTAGATATGCCTGTGCCAAGTCAATTTTGGTGAAACGTTTCCCTCCGGATAGTGAGGCGAAAATATCTTCTATCCTCGGAAGAGGATACTGTACCGTGTGAAGGACCGGGTTTACAGTCACCTTGAAGTCTCCGCAGATGCGAATTTTTCTCTGTTCTTCAGATTTATCATTATTTAATGTTTTCTTCATGACTGGAATGATGGGTGTTGCCCACTCGCTCCAATCTATTTTGGATAATACGCCTTTCCAAATTCTCCAGCTCTGCCTCAACTGCTGGACGAATTGCGTATGGCACCGGTCTTGCCTTAAAAAACTTGGGAATTGCTGCATCTTCCACTTTTATTGAGGCGTTGATGCCTTTCAAGGTTCCTAGTTTCTCTTGAAACACTTCTTTGACGTTGGCCAAGATGTCTTTTGATCATTCAGGTATGACGTCATCATCGTTTTTTTTCTTACTGGCCACCGTCAGTGCCTGAATGGAGTGCCAGTCTAAACGTATTTTCCTGATCCATTCACGTCCCAGCAGCGGTGGACCACCATCTTGTAGAATGTATAAATACAACTTTTGTATTTCCTTGCCGTTGTATACAACAGGCACCCTTATTTTTCCTTTGGGGTATACTTTCTGCCCCATATATGTTTTCAAGATAATGGATGTGTCTTTTAAAGGTATATGCGGAAATAGCCGCTCGTAATCCCGTCGATTTATGACGGTCAGAGCTGATCCTGTATCTAGCTCCATTTTAACTGGGGACCCTGCTATCGTGAGGGTAACCCAAATGGTCTGGTAATCATCTTTGGCAATTACATTATGTAATTTGAGACAGCTTAGTCTCTTGTTTTCGGAGTCGCTATCGCTCTTCTGGTCTTCGGAGCTACTGTTCGTCATCATTTGTACCTTTCTGTACTTTTCTTTATTGATTTTTTTTTTCCTGTCTGTGGATTTTTTTTGTCCAGATCGGCATACCCGTGCAATGTGTCCAATCTTTCCGCATTGCCTGCATGCTTTGTCCTTGAACCAGCAGTCCCTCTGGTCATAGGTGGATCTGCCGCAGCGATAACATCTCTCGAAACCCGGTGTCATTTCATGGGTGCCGAAGTCCTGTGTCTTTTGTTGTATCTCTGCAGCTCCTCTTGCGGCTGCTTCATATGAAACAGCCATACTGAAAGCCTTGTCCAGTGTTAAATCTTTTTCAGAAAGCAGCCTTTTCTGTGTTCCTTCACTTAAGAGACCGCAGACGAATTTGTCTCGAAGATAATCTGCTAGTCCTGCCCCGAATTGGCAGTGTTTTGATAGCTTTCTTAATTCGGTGAGGTAATCAGCGTTACTTTCATTCTTGTGTTGATTTCTCTTGAAGAATTTTAATCGTTCCGCTATCAGCAGCGGTGTTGGGTTTAAGTGCTCCTGTAGGGTATCAACAATTTCTTTAAAATTCTTGTCCTTTGGTTTGGCTGGAGTGATTAAATTTCATAACAGCCCGTATGTCTTTGCGCCCATTAGATTTAGCAGTACTGAAGCTTTTTTTTCATCTTCTATTCCATTTGTGGTGCAATATACCTCCACTCTTTCCACATATGTGGTCCAATCCTCTATCTCTTTATCAAAAGCATCAATGTTGCCAGACTTAGGCATCCTAGAAATAAAATGGCGCTTCCCGCGCTTTTCTTTCTTTTCTGCCGAAAAGATATGGCGCTTCCCGCGCTTCCCCGCCGCTGCTGCCGATGACAACGTTGTTTCCCGCGGTTTCCGTTCTTTTTATTTATTTATTTACAGTTGGAGACTCGTTCCCGCTGGACTCTCTCTCTAGGTCTGAACGCCGACCTGCTTGCAGCGCCGGCCATCTCCCGAGTGCTCCCTCCCTGTCTGTTACTGCTTGCCTCCGCTTTTGCTGCTTGGCCTAGCTGTAGAGCCAGCCGCTGGAGCCCCAGCCCAACGCCCAGGAAGGATTATTGCAGTACCTGCCACCAGCTTGGCTAGCTGGTGAAACCACAGCTTTTTCTTTTTCTTGATTTTTCTTCAACTTTGGACGCCAGAGGAATCGATGTCCTTGAGGTGCTGCTGAATTGCAGGTAAGTCCCTTTCCAATTCGTCACCACTGTTGTGTCTGTGTGTTGATAGAAACACTGAGGACAGGAGTTGGTTTCATAGGTGTTTACTAAACAAAGTCTGGAGGGGAACTAACTGATACAACACAATATACAGGCTTATATAGCCCGAGTGGCCATTACCGGCATTACAGTACACATGGGGCTCTTAAACGCACATACACTACAAGAGTGTGTCAGGAAGGGACAGAATATATAAAGATAATAAAGGTGAAGTAGTAAAGGGGGTAAAAGCAGGAATAAATTGTCACAAAACATATTTAAAAGTTCTTTATCTGAATGCACGCAGCATTCGTAACAAAATAGATGAGTTGACGGTACAAATAACTACACATGGGTATGATCTGGTGGCCATTACAGAAACATGGCTGCAAGGTGACCATGGTTGGGAACTAAACATCCAGGGGTATTTGACTATTAGGGAGGACAGACAGGAAGGAAAGGGTGGTGGGGTGGCTATGTTAATAAAGGATGGAATCAACTGCAATAGTGAGAAATGATATTGGGTCAAAGAATCAGGATAGTGAAACAGTTTGGGTGGAGATAAGGAATAGTACGGGGAAAAAGTCACTAGTAGGCATAGTCTATAGGCCTCCTAACAATTGCAACTCTATTGGTTGGAGTATAAATCAGGAAATAGTTGGGGCTTGTAATAAGGGAACAGCTATAACCGTGGGAGATTTTAACTTTCATTTTGACTGGACAAATCAAATTGGGCAGGGCAGCCTTGAGGAAGAGTTCATAGAGTGCATTAGGGACGGGTTCCTTGAGCAGTATGTTACTGAACCAACCAGGGGGCAGGCAATCTTAGATCTGGTCCTGTGTAATGAGACAGGATTAATAAAAAATGTCCTAGTAAAGGATCCCCTTGGAATGAGTGACCATAACATGGTTGAATTCCAAATTCAGTTGGAGGGTGAGAGAGTTGGATCTCAAACCAGCGTACTAAGCTTAAATAAAGGAGACTATGAAGGAATGAGAGCAGAGTTGACTAAAGTGGACTGGGAAAATAGATTAAGGTGTAAGACGGTACATGAGTAGTGGTGTACATTCAAGGAGATATTTCACAATTTTCAAGAAAAATATATTCCACTGAGGAAAAAGGGGCATCAAAGAAAAGACAGCCATCCGTGACTAAGTAAAGTAATAAAGGATAGTATCCGACTGAAAACAAGGGCATATAAAGTAGCCAAATCTAGTGGGAGGATAGAAGATTGGGAAGCATTTAAAAGCCAGCAAAGAATAACTAAAAGATTAATTAGAAAGGGAAGATAGATTATGAAAGTAAACTAGCAAAAAATATAAAAACAGATAACAAGAGTTTCTACAGTTATATAAAAAGAAAAAGGGTGGCTAAAGTGAATGTTGGTCCCTTAGAGGATAAGACCGGGAAATCAGTAGTGGGGAACATGGAGATGGCAAAAACGCTGAACAAATATTTTGTATCAGTCTTTACAGTAGAGGACACTAAAAATACCCCAACACTGGACAAACAGGGGGCTATAGGGGGGAAGGAGCTAAACACGATTAAAATCACTAAGGAGATGGTACTCGGTAAGATAATGGGACTTAAGGCAAATAAATCCCCTGGACCTGATGGCCTACATCCTAGGGTCTTGAGAGAAGTAGCGGTAGGGATTGCGATGCATTGGTGGTAATTTTCCAAAACTCCCTGGATTCAGGAAAGGTCCCAGCAGATTGGAAAACTGCTAATGTAATGCCCTTATTTAAAAAGGGAGGTAGACAAAAGGCTGGAAACTATAGACCAGTTAGCCTAACATCTGTGGTTGGTAAAATGTTGGAGTCCATTATTAAGGAAGCAGTAACAGGACATTTGGATAAGCATAACTTAATCGGACAGAGTCAGCATGGTTTTATGAAGGGGAAGTCATGTTTGACAAATTTGCTCCAATTCTTTGAGGACGTAACAAACAGGGTGGATAAAGGGGAACCAGTGGATGTGGTGTATTTGGACTTCCAAAAGGCATTTGACAAGGTGCCACACAAAAGATTACTGCACAAGATAAAAAATCACGGGATTGGGGGTAATATGGCATGGGTGGAAGATTGGCTATCTAACAGAAAACAGAGAGTTGGGATAAATGGTTCATTCTCGGGTTGGCAATCAGTAACTAGTGGTGTTCCGCAGGGGTCAGTGCTGGGACCCCAACTCTTTACAATCTATATTAACGATTTGGAGGAGGGGACCAAGTGCAACATATCCAAGTTTGCCAATGATACAAAGATGGGAGGGAAAGCAGTGAGTGAGGAGGACATAAAAAACCTGCAAAAGGACATAGACAGGCTAAGTGAGTGGGCAGAAATTTGGCAGATGGAATATAATGTTGGAAAGTGTGAGGTTATGCACTTTGGCGGAAAAAATCAAAGAGCAAGTTATTATCTAAATGGAGAGAAACTGCAAAGTGCTACAGTACAAAGGGATCTGGGGGTCCTGGTGCATGAAACACAAAAGGTTAGTATGCAGGTACAGCAGGTGATCAGGAAGGCCAATGGAATCTTGGCTTTTATTGCAAGGGGGATGGAGTATAAAAGCAGGGAAGTCTTGCTTCAGTTATACAGGGTACTGGTGAGGCCACACCTGGAATACTGCGTACAGTTTTGGTTTCCATATTTAAGAAAAGATATACTTGCTCTCGAGACAGTTCAGACAAGGTTCACTCGGTTGATTCCGGAGATGAGGGGGTTGACTTATGAGGAAAGGTTGAGTAGGTTGGGCCTTTACTTATTGGAATTCAGAAAAATGAGAGGCGATCTTATCGAAGCATATAAGATTGTGAGGGGGCTTGATCGGGTGGATGCGGGGGGGATGTTTCCACTGATGGGTGAGACTAGAACTAGGGGGCATAATCTTAGAATAAGGGGCTGCCCTTTCAAAACTGAGATGAGGAGAAACTTCTTCACTCAGAGGGTGGTGAATCTATGGAATTTGCTACCTCAGAGAGCTGTGGAAGCTGCGACATTAAATAAATTTAAAACGGAGATAGACAGTTTCCTAGCTGATAAGGGAATTAGGGGTTACTGGGAGCGGGCAGGGAAGTGGACATGAGTCTAGGTTGGGATCAGCCGTGATCCTATTGAATGACGGAGCAGGCTCGAGGGGCCGTATGGCCTACTCCTGCTCCTACTTCTTATGTTCTTATGTTCTGCTGTCCTTTGTGGTACCCCGTCGCCACATGGTCTGAGGGCACGGCGCTGGAGTTGTTGCTGTGACACACCCTCCCTCTCCTCAGCTACCGTCGTCTCGTTGCGATGGGTTTTCTTCTTCTTCTCCCTCGGGCAGTCGTCGGCGGTAATATTGCGGTTGGGGGTCGGTTGGCGGTCTTCACTGCTTACTTGATTTTACTACCCAAGCTTTGAACGCCAGTATATTCATTGTGGCATGGACACCCGCGTCTAATGCCAGCTTATTCGCAGTGTTCAAATGCCAACTTATTCTCACTGTCCATACATACACTGCTAATTTCTTCCCCAAACGCCAGCTTATAACTAGGCATTTGGTTTTTACCAATGCGTCTTTCGCTACCCCTCTCTGCTTTTATCGGTTACCTTCTTCTTCGTCTCGTCTCGTCTCACCCCTTTGTGGCCTGTGTGTCCGGTGTGGTATTGAACTTGGGTCTCGTTCTCCTCCCGCGTTTGGCCTCGATGTAAAGGGTGTCCTCGGTTGTTGAGCAGTGCGGGGAGTGAGAAGAGAGCCCGCCACGAGGCCAGGGTGTGAGTATGAGCGGCAGCAGCCCAAGGCCACCGGCAAGAGTCAGTCAAGAGCAAGAGTAAAAGAGCGATTGTTACTGATTGGCCTCCAATTATACCCGTTTCTTCAACTCCTCATCTGCGCGCCAATTCAGGTCAGTCCATTGTTTAACTTTTGGTGGGCTGTTTTAAATGATTACAACCATTTATTTTAACTACCTTAGGAGTGGTTACCTCTGGGTCTAATGGCCCCGATATCTTGGTTGCTTTGTCATGGATAAGACTTGATTGTCCCCATCCTACCTTGATGGCTACTGTGAGCTGTTATCGATTAAACATGCAGAAAGCTAAATGGCCACAATTATGGGCCATTTCTAAATTGATTTAATTCGAGTCGAATAAATGCGAATTCTGTGTTTACTTTGTCTGGCTGGGCTCCAAAGAGTCTCTTTTCACGGATTCCTGCATTTTAATGTTTCGTCTCCAGGCCTGCTTGTTGGCAGAGCCGTGGTTTTAAAAATCCTGTCATTATTGGTCACGAGGTTTACAGAAGCCATTTTGGGTAGCCTGTTTTTCAATAACTTGTCCAAAACAGGGCCCCTTGATCTGTAACTTGGGGAGTGCAGGAATTTTGAGAACCCTGCAGCTTACACCTCTCCTCCCTTCCCCTCTCCTCTGTTCCCCTCTCCTTTCTTCCCCTCTCCTCTCTTCCCTTCCCCTCTCTTCTCTTCCCCTCTCCTCTCTTCCCTTCCCCTCTCCTCCCTACCCCTCTCCACTCTTCCTCCTCTCTCCCCTTCCCCTCTCTTCCCTTCCCCTCTCCTCTCTTCCCCGCTCCTCTCTTCCCCTCTCTTCTCTTCTCTCCTCTCTTCCCCTCTCCTCTCTTCCCTTCTCCTCTCATCTTTTCCCTTCCCCTCTCCTCTCCTCTCTTCCCTTCTCCTCTCGTCTTTTCCCTTCCCCTCTCCTCTCTTCCCCTCTCCTCCTTTCCCTTCCCCTCTCCTCTCTTCCTCTCTCCTCTCTCCCCCTCTCCTCTCTTCCCCTCTCCTCTTTTCCCTTCCCCTCTCCTCTCTTCTCTTCCCCTCTCCTCTCTTCACCTCTCCTCTCTTCCCCTCTCCTCTCTTCCCCTCTCCTCTCTTCCCCTCTCCTCTCTTCCCTTCCCCACTCTCCCCTTCCCCTCTCCTCTCTTCCCCACTCCTCTCTTCCCCTCTCCTCTCTTCCCAACTCCTCTCTTCCCCTCTCCTCTCTTCCCTTCCCCACTCTTCCCTTCCCCTCTCTTCTCTTCCCCACTCCTCTCTTCCCCTCTCCTCTCTTCCCAACTCCTCTCTTCCCCTCTCCTCTCTTCCCTTCCCCACTCTTCCCTTCCCCTCTCCTCTCTTCCCCGCTCCTCTCTTCCCCTCTCCTCTCTTCCCAACGCCTCTCTTCCCCTCTCCTCTCTTCCCTTCTCTCATCTTTTCCTCTCTCCTTGCCTCTCTTCCCCTCTCCTCTCTTCCCCTCTCCTCTCTTCTCTTCTCCTCTCTGCTCTTCTCTCTTTTCATAAGTAGAACTCAGAACCACAGGAATGAGTGGCCGGGGTCATTAGGTCCGATACAAATAGAAAAAATTACATCCTCATTACTGCCTCAATATTTGTTCTGGAGTTGGGCTTCCAGCAGCTGCCCAGATATCTCCCCAATATTCCCAGAAGGTAATTAAACCTTCTCATTTTGATCTCTTTTATATTTAAATTAGTTTTTTAATTATACTTTTGATTTATTTTACATTCTGTATATTAAATTATACTTTTAATATATTATAGATTATTTTATATTTAATATATAATGGATTACATTATATTTAATATATTATTTAAATATATATGATATCATCTTTTCTATTTTAGTTTACTTTATTGTACTTTCAGGGAATTCACTTCATCTTCAGTCTCTGTGGGTAACACCACAAGAGATCCATTGGTAGACTTCAAAATATAGACTCCCCTCTTACCCTGTAGAACTGACTACCATTTGAAAACTAGCTCAGCTGCATCTGCTGGCTGGCACAAAACTTTTAAAAATGTACAGCTCTTTAGCTGTTGCCTCCAGGACCTGAAACTCTGACACTAGATTGTGGACTGCTGCATGATGCCCAATACAATTCTGTGATCGGAAACCTCTGACCACTGAGCTGTCTGCCACAGAGGATTGCATTCAATCAACCAGCTTTTTTTATTCTCAAAGGTCTCAGAGACAGCTATCAATCAAACCCACTGACCCAGGCTGAAGCCTAATTCTCTGTTTTGTGTCAAGGTGGCATGTGACAACCTCTGCAAATGTATTGAAACAAAAGGCAGTTGATGAATACAACTCTCATAATCAGATTAGATCAAACAGCCATTCATCAATAATGAATGGATAACCACCTTTTGACAATGCAAAGGGATTTGTGAATGCATGTAACAGCTACGGTCGATACAAATTTAACACCTCAGATAACCTATTGTGTGTGCCATAGAAATTGATACTTTGTGAAGTTCTTACAGCCAAACTGGTGGCTTTTCTGTTGAAGACTACCTTGTGTGACCTTGGGTGTTAATCCCTTACATGCTGTTTCTAGCAGTATCAAATACACATAAAAATTCAACACGGACAATAAGTAAACTTTTGTCACATGTCCTTCTTGCCACTGTGTTTGCCCTTGGTGCTAGTGTGTAATGTGGAAGCTCTGAAACCTAATTCTGTGCTTCTCCTAAGTGCTACCTCAATGGCTGGAGTCTGGAAAGTGATTGGTTGCTGCATACCTATCTGAGTCTCTTGGGACTGAGGTGACTCTTGCCTAATGGCTGCAAAATTCCAAGATGGACTTTCTGCAAGCCACACATCTTGTGCAGCTGCATGACCAGCCTGGCACTGAGCCCTTTCAGCCACATCTGCTGGTATTGGAGGAGACTAGCTGGAGGAGCTGTGATTCAGAGAAAGAACAGCATCACCTGCACACATTGCTGTTATGTCCACTAGTACTTGGTGTGTCACTAATACTGGGCAGTGGGCACTGACTCTGCATGGCCATTGATTTGTGGGAAAGCAGACCTAAACACAGCAATGAGATTTAGTGACGCCTATAAGATACTTGTCTGTATCTCAGCCCCAGACACTTGGAAGCCGGAGGGGACAGCTATCTGTAATCTAGCACCTCAGGTATCTGTGGCAGCAATCTGAGTATCCATGGACAAAGCACAGACAGCCCTGAGGGCCTCTGTCATTGGGGCCTCCAATGCAGAAGTCTCTGAAATTGCTGCACACTTCAAGGAGGACTGCAGTGCTGCAAAGTCACCTGTCAATGTCTCACAATTCAATTCAATTCAATTCAAATCGCTTTATTGGCATGACAAGTTACATCTTATGTTGCCAAAGCATCGAAAAACATTCATGTTTGTACATAAAAATACAGATCTATCCATACAGTATATAAACAGATATATCCCTGAGTGTATAAATATACATTCATATATTTTATATATACTCTTTTCTTATATTTAGTGGTTGTCCCTCTGTTTATGGCAAGCTGTAACATAGTGTGCCGCTAATGTTACACAATTTCTCTCTTCCCCTAGTAGGTATGGGAGTTTTTGGTCGTCATTCAAATTTCTGAATTCCGGGCATATTTTTGTGAATTTTGGGTAAAAATTCTCCCTTATGCCCTGATATTTTCTACAAGCTGTGAGGAAGTGCATCTCTGTCTCCACCACTCCCTGACTGCAGTGAGAGCATATCCTGTCCTCTCTTGGTAGCCGGGTCTGCCTGTGTCTACCTTTTTCGATCGCCAGGCTATGTTCACTAAGTCTGTACATTGTCATGGTTTTTCTCAGTTTGCTATCCTTTACCATGGTCAGGTAATCAGCCATGTTGTATTGTCTGTTTAGGGCCAAGTAGCAATTGAGTTTGCTTTGGGTTTTTGTTGTTTCTGCCCAATATGTCAGATATTTTTCCTTTTGCTTAGCGACGATTGTGTTGGGTCGAATTCTTTGTGTTACGCTGTCACTGTCCTGGGGCTGGTTATTGTTAGTAGTGTTAGTAGTTACTTCACTGAGTCCCAGGACTAGTTGACTGAGGGTATTCTTCTTTATGGTCCTCTCTTGGCATTTCAGGGCTTCGTAATGATAGCATTGGGGGTTACTCATTTCTAGGTGTTTCCAAAATTTGGTGGCTCTTTTTGGATAGTGATTATTAATGGATATTGGCCTAGTTCTGCCCTGCATGCATTGTTTACGGTTTTCCTTTGAGTCCGGAGGATACTTTTACAGAATTCTGCATGTAGGATCTCAATTGAGTGTTTGTCCCATTTTGCAAATTCTTGTTGTGTTAGCAGTCCCCACACCTCACTGCCATAGAGTGCAATTGGTTCAATTACTGATTTGAAAATTTTGAGTCAAATGCTAATTGGGATTTCTATTTGGATTGATTTTTTAATGGCATAGAAAGCCCTTCTTGCTTTCTCTTTCAGTTCATTCACAGCCAGATGGAAATTTCCCGTAGAACTGATTTTTAATCCCAAGTATGTATAGTTAGTGGTTTGTTCAATTTTGGTTGTTCCTAGTGTGAAATTTATTTTGGGTCCCTGATGTCTGGATCTTTGCTGGAACACAAGGACTTTGGTTTTCTGGGGATTTATTGTCAGGGCCCAAGTCTGGCAGTACGACTCCAGCAGATCCAGGTTCTGCTGTAGACCCTCCTTAGTTGGTGACAGCAGAACCAGGTCATCTGCATAGAGGAGGAATTTAACCTTGGATTCATATAGGGTGAGGCCGGGTGCTGTAGATTGTTCAAGTAGTTTTGCCAATTCATTTATGTATATATTAAAGAGTGTCAGTGAGATTGGCGAGCCCTGCGTCACCCCCCGCCCCTGTGGGAAGTATTTTGTTTGTTTGTCTCCAATTTTAACTGCACATTTGTTGTTTGTATACATTGATTTAATTACATCATATGTTTTTCCCCCATCCCGCTTTCGATAAGTTTCAGGAATAAACCGTCGTGCCAGATGGAATCGAAAGCCTTCTGGAAATCTATAAAGCATGCGTAGATTTTGCTTTTGTTTTGATGAACGTGTTTGTCAATTAGGGTCTGAAGGGTGAAGATATGATCTGATGTTCTATAGTTTGGCAGGAATCCAATTTGGCTTTTACTCAAGACATTGTGCTCCTCAAGGAAGTTTATAAGTCTTTTGTTTATGATACTACAGAATACCTTCCCCAGGTTACTGTTTACACAGATGCCTCGATAGTTATTTGGGTCGACTTTGTCCCCACTTTTGTATATGGGCGTTATGAGTCCTTTGTTCCAGATATCAGGGAAGTAACCGACACTCAGAACCAAGTTGAAGAGTTTTAGGATAGCCAGTTTCATTTTATCGTCTGTGTGTTTAATCATCTCGCTTAGTATGCCGTCTGCCCCGCAAGCTTTTCCTGGTCGCAGGTCCTTGAGTTTTTCAAATAGTTCTTTTTCTGTTATTATGGAGTCTAGCGGGTTTTGGTTATCTTTTATGGCCATTTCGAGCTTTTCCAGTTTTTTGCATATTTGGTGTTGCTCTGGCCTTAGTGTGTTTTTCTGGTATAATTTTTCAAAGTGGTTTTCCCATGTGTCTCCATTTTGAATGGCCAATTCGTCGTGTTGTTTTTTGTGTAATGTATTCCAGTTGTCCCAGAAACAATTGGAATCAATGGATTCCTCAATGGAGCTGAGTGTATTCTTAATATACTGCTCTTTTTTGGTTCTGAGTTTGTTTCTGTATTGTGTTAGTGTCTGACAATAAGTAAGGCGTAATTCCTCGTTTTCTGGATGTCTGTGTTTTTGGTTTGATATTTTTCTAAGTTTTTTCCTCATGTTATGGCAATCTGGGTCAAACCATTTTTCATAGTTTTTTGTTTTGGGTTTGTTCTTGCGAGCTTTCAAGTTTGACCTTGTTGCCAAATTATCAAAAATATTGTTTAGGTTATTCACTGCCCGGTTTACGCCTTCTTTATTGTGAGTGTATATGTTATCCAGAAAGGTGTCCAAGAGAGCTTGAGTTGATTCATTGCTAATTGCTTTCTGGTAATTTTCCGTGCTGTTTTTGGCCCATCTGTACGATTTTTTGGTGTTGTACAGCTTACTGGGTTGTGTCTCTGTGTTGGTTGTTTCTGTCTTTTTAAGATACATAGTAATTTGACTGTGGTCTGACAGTGTTGTTTGTGGTTTGACTGTGAGGGTGATGAACTCCTCCAAGTTGCAGCATTGTTTCTGACATGTTGCCTTGATACTTTGATACTCTGCAAGTGGTTTTCATTTAAGAACAGAACCATGACAGTTGGAAACCCTAGGCTCTTCAAACGAGTGGTGACATCTCCTGGCTCTCTGGCCAACAACCTCTTCCTCCTCATCTTCCACCCCAACTGCTCGCATGTTTAAACTCGCACCAAGTCCCGTTCACCCATCTTTACCCACTGTGCTTGCTGACCTACATTGGCTCCCAGTTAAGCAATGCCTCGATTTTTAAAATTCTCATCCTTGTTTACAAATTCCTTCAAGGCCTCGCCCCTCCCTATCTCTGTAATTTGCTCCAGACCCACAACCCCCCTGAGATATCTGCGCTAATTTTGGCCTCTTGAGCATCCCTGATTTTAATCGGTCAACAATTGGTGGCCATGCCTTCAGCTATCTAGGCCCTAAGCTCTGGAATTCACTCCCGAAACCTCTCCATCTCTCTACCTCTCTTTCGTGATTTAAGATGCTCCTTAAAACCTACCTCTTTGACCAAGCTTTTGGTCATCTGTCCTAATTTCTCCTTATGTGGCTCGGTGTCAAATTTTGTTTTATAACACTCCTGTGAAGCCACTTTGGATGTTTTACTATGTTAAAGGCGCTATATAAAAACAAGTTGTTGTTGTTGTTGCTCAGACATGCTCTGTATTTCACCCAGCGTACTCCCCCTGGCTCACCTTCTATTTTGGGTGTATGTCTGTGGGCAGGATCTTGGGAGGGAGATAGTAAATTATGGTGCCTACTTCGAAGTGCTGGCAGGACCCAATGCAGAGGCACCTGGCTCATCTCCTCCCTCTGTTTCCAATCCTCAGGTACATCTAAAGGAGGTAAAGAGGAGAAAGATTAGAATAGGTTGCCAAGGAACAGATTTTACATCACTTTTAGTAAAATAAGCCACGTAAAAGTTTTGTGATAGTATTTGCTGACAGGTAATGTGAGGTTCAATAAAATAAAAGGCAAGAGAAGCAGAATCTTACCATGCAACTGTAGCTGGCACCTGTCCTCCTACTTCACTACCCCTAAGTCTATCCGTAGCCACCACCCCAGGAACTGCAGAGTTTCCACAGGGCAGGGTGAGAGGACGTAGCTTTAGGGACCGCTGCCTGTTGCTAATCTCTGTCTGCTGTTGTGGGTGCCTTCTCCTTTAAAGAGACTGAAACATTTAGAATGCCCTTTGTTGCCACGAGCTGCAGTCAAACCCAAATGTCAGCAACCACACTATAATGTGACATGTACATGCAACATGCAATTGCATACCATGGGAGGCTTTTGGTGAGCTGAATGCATTTAAAGCTATGAGTGAAGGAACTCTTCCAGGGGAAGGCTGGGAACAATCTCTTGTGGCCTCCTGGGCATCAGTGGTAGCAATCGAAGTACTTTAACTGAGTGTGAGGAGGCATTTGTAAGTGGCCAAAATGCTTGGTTTAGTGAATTCTTGAATTCTTACCTTGCTGTACCTGAGCTATTGTGCATGGGATCATTCCACTGACACTCATGCCTTAACCACCTCTTACAACTGCTGCTTTCTTGCTCTTCTTTGGGACCAGTATTACGCAGAATCAAACAGGGCACCCCTTTGCAGTTTAATTTCCAATAGATGTACTTTTACAACTTCATCAGGAAGCTTGGGGATTTCAGCACGCAATCAAACTCAACAGACATTTCTTGCAATTGAAATGTTCTAATTTGATTTCCTTCAGAATTTCTCATGTTCTGAGCCCTTTAAGCTGCTGCAGGCACTTTAAATCCAGCAAAAGGATGCAAGTTCACAGGCCCCCTTGTCAAATAGGAAGCTGCTATTCAGAGGAATTACTATCACAAAGAACTCAGCACAATTGCAAAAATTAGAAGGGACCTGCAAACTGCGGCAGGGTTAGCCCGCTAGACTTTAAGCAGCCGTGAATGGCGCCAATTATAATTCCACTTGGGTTTTTGCTTGAATGGAAGCTTAGCCCATGATTTATTTTGTTCCAACCAATGAAAAACTAACACAATTTGACATCAGGGTGTGACATAGGAATATGATGCCACATTACAGGCAGGACTTGATTGCCATTATACCATTTTAATATGTTACAAGTGGATTTCCTGTGGCATTGCTCATGGTGAGTTGAAGGATATGCTGTTTTATAATAATGGGGATGTTGTCTCATAGGACATACATGCAATTTTATGAGTCCGTGTTGAAGTTGGGAATCATCGGAAATTTGATGGCCTATAATTTCCGATAGGAGGCTTCCTGCGTGCGGATGCCTCCCATCGGAAAAAAATCTACGAACTTACTTGAGGGCTCCCGAGGTCCGGACACTTCTGCTCCTGGGCCCCTCCACAGTCGAAATGTGCAGAGGCCCAGGTATCCCAGGGGCCCATGAAATTCGCAAGCGTCCCTGGGATCACATGGGCCAGGCCATCCAATAGGAGAAGGGAATTTCCCTTCATACTTTTGACATAGACCTGTCAAATATATGAATGGAGATCACTCTAAAAACACACTAAAACATTAAATACATTTTTTTAAATCACGTTTTTAAAGTGAGCTAAAATTACATTAAATTAAATATTTTAAACAAAAATTTAATTTTTTGAAAAAAATTATTAAAGTTTTTTACAGGGCTAAAAATAATCTTACCATTTTTAAAAGTATTTTTATTTAAATTATAAATGAGTGAAAAAAACATTTTTTTTTAACTTTTTTTAATTCTTATGCTGGTAAAAGCAGGCCTTATGCCTGCTTTTACCAGATGTAAGATTTTTAAGGGATTTCAGCGGGTGGAGGTTCTGCAGAAAGCGGAACTATCCACCCGCAGAGGCCCTTCTCCAGGGCAGGCGTTCGATCTGTCAAGAGCATTCTTGACAGATCGGAAATGCCGGTTTTCAACGCATGCACTTCACATGCCTGAAACTGGCATTTCCAATGTACTTATGGGTGTGTACACAGCTCGTACACACTCATAGGCATCGGAAAATACGGGCCAAAATGTTATCATTGGGGCACTGACTTATGGTGACGCTATATGTCAAATTGTACTTTTCGTACGTGGTATTCTGGGATTTTTGCCAGTATTTTCACGATCAAATTTTGTCAATTTTTTCATGAAAACTTTAAATCAGTAGCCTTGATTAGTATTATAAGATTATTTTCATATGTATACAATTTGTACTTGTATCTTTTTTAAAGCTCAGGTAACACAGTAAGATGATGGGCAAAATACAGTAGGCTGGAGGTAGATAACTGGCAATTAGCAGCCTGGAGTTTAGCTACATTGAAGGGGCGCTGAGCTTTGGTAGAACTGGTGGAGGAGTCATCAAAGTGTTTTCTTTGAGATATAATTGTTGGTAATTTTATTCCCCTCAAGCTTCTGAGGTATGATTGCTAGAAGTCCTTCTTCTGTTATTCTAAGACAACAAAAGAGATTGGCATTCCTGACAGCACATATCATTCTTCCACGCTCACAGACGGATTAATTTTAAACAATAGAACTAAGTAGAGGCATCGCAGTTTTGACAAGTTTTAATTATGTGTTATTTCTTATGCTACCCGGATGCATTGAATTTAAAACAATGAAGTCTAATAAGGTTGTTTCCACATCATGAGTCAGCTACCTAATCAGAGAAGAGGAGACATACTCCAATCAGGATGGGGAATAATGAGCACTTAGTTTAAAGGTGCTTTTATTATCCTAGAGTGATATTAACAGTTGACACATAGGCCACATGAGGTCAATGGCTCTCTCAAGTGTAAGCATTCTAACCTCCATATAATCAATGGCAGCAGAGTCTCACTTTTTCAGCATTTTCTGATTATTATTCAACCACTTCAACATGCCAGTATCCTTGATAATAATGCAAAATAACATCATGATGCAACAGTCCGACACAGAGAACCAGCTCTGCGTGATTGCATTAGTGATATTCTAGGCCTATTTCCCCTTAAGTAGTCTTCAACAGACCTACACGTAGGCCAGAATAAATAGCAGTACAACTAAAAGAAAATGGAAAGGAGGTTTGCTCCACAGAGATCAGAAGAAAAACAAATATAAAAGCACCCTAACAGCACAGAATTACACTGCACACAGAATATGAGTAAACAAAACATTGGGTAGATGTGCTGCAGGACCAAAAATAATGGTGAACAAGTACAATACTTACTGATTTCAAGCAAGGCCAATCTCCTTGGATTTCCCAGAGTTGAGTTGGTCCTAATTACTAAATCATGCCAGCTCCAGTCCCATAATAAGCTTGGCTCTGGGAACTCACCAAAGGGAATGGTGAGAAGATACTTGTGGGGGGCAAGCTCTTAAAAGTAAGTGGTTGAATATAGGGGAAAAAGTAGTTTGGCCTTTAATAATAATGTAAATAGTTCTAATGTATGTTTCATCCTTTACAAGTCTATTGGGGGCACAAAACATGCAAAATAAATGTGGAGGCAGGAAGGAGAGCGTGTGGGAAAATAATGGGACAATGCAGCACCAGAATATCCTGTTTGATAGCTTGGGAAGTGGAGATGCTTCTGAATGAGGAGAATGCGAGGAAGGTTGTCCTTTTTGGTGATCTGGGACATCCTCCCCAGAGGACAATAGTGTAGTATACCTGGCAGGATGTGGCAGCAAAAAGTTGGAGCAGGCGACCATGACTTTGACTGACACTGCCGTCCATATGGTGCAGCTTGGCTGTAGATATTCTTGAGCAGACGACATAGATCTTTAACTATTTTTGTGTTGACCCAAAGCCTACAGGCAACTGTCCTCGGTCATTGTCAGATAGGTGTGCTGGGGAGTGCAGGTCTGGCTGATGGCATAGCTGAAGTGCTCTTGCAGAGAGCTAGCATGGACTCGACAGGCCAAATGGCCTCCTTCTGTGCTGTAACCATTCTATGATTCTATAATGACAAGTGTGGGCAGTTTGACTCTGGCGCTTGCATACCCAAATATATAAAAAAATTCCTTAGTGCGTTTAAAGGTGTTATATTGTCTTTTATAAATAAATATCAGCGAGATAGAGATTCACAGGAAGCAATTTAAATTCCTGCTCCTGCAGTTCTTAAATAATGTATTGACACATTGGCTGCGATTTCCCCATCCTCGGTGGGTCTGGTGCGGCTGGGGTCGGTGGCGGGTCCCGACCTCGCTGTTGGCTCCAGCCCGCTGTCCAAAGTGATTTTATGTTGATTAGGCTTGTTAAGCCCGCCCAGCACGCTTGCCGGCCAATTGAAGGAAGCGGGTCTGATGACATCACTTAATGACGTCATCAACCAGTTGCCTTAAAGGGACCATGCGCAAATTTATTTTGACAGTTGTGCTGTTGGTGTTCTACAGCATTGAGGTGCTGCAAACACTGACAGTGACTGCACAGAGGCTCTCCCATGACTCCCTCCATATGCTCAAGGAGGGAGTCATAGCACGCAGGGAGGTTCTCTTCCCTTCCAATGGGCGGAAGAGACCTTCCCAGGAGATCAACGCAGCCTGGCTGATCAACGCAGACGTGCCTGAACGACTATCGACCTATCGCACTCACACCCATCATAATGAAGTGTTTCGAGAGACTGGTCCTGGCTCACATCAAAGCCAGTGTTCCCGCCTCTCTTGACCAACACCAGTTTGCCTATCGTGCAAACAGATCAATGGAGGATGCAATCACAACTGCTCTACACTTGGCACTGAATCACTTAGATGGTAAGGAGACCTACATCAGAATGCTGTTCATAGACTACAGCTCAGCATTCAACACTATCGTCCCCAACAAGCTGGCCACCAAACTCCAAACTCTTGGCCTGAACACTTCCCTCTGCAACTGGACCCTGGACTTCCTAACAAACAGACCCCAGTCTGTCAAATTAGGTAACCACACCTGCCCCCCCCCGACCCTGAACACGGGGGCCCCACAAGGATGTGTGCTGAGCGCCCTCCTCTACTCCCTCTTCACCCACGACTGTGTGGCTGTTCATGGTTCCAACACCATCATCAAGTTTGCGGATGATACCACGGTGGTAGGCCAGATCACCAACAACGATGAGTCAGCCTACAGGGAGGAGGTCCAGCATCTCGTGAAGTGGTGCGCCGATAACAATCTGGCCCTTAACATCAAGAAAACCAAATAAATCATTGTGGACTTCAGGAAGTCTAAAGGCGGAAGTCACACCCCCATCCACATCAATGAGGCTGTGGTGGAAAGGGTGGACAGCTTTAAGTTCCTCGGAGTCCACATCACAGAAGACCTCTCCTGGTCCCTCAATACCTCCTCTCTGGTGAAGAAGGCCCAGCAGCGCCTTTATTTCCTAAGGAGGCTGAAGGGATGTAACCTGTCACCCCTGATCCTCTCTAACTTTTACCGCTGCACAATAGAGAGCATCCTGACAAACTGTATCACAGTATGGTATGGCAGCTGTAGCTACTATGACCGGAAAGCCCTGCAGCGGGTAGTCAAAACTGCCCAACGCATTACTGGTACCCGGCTACCGACCATAGAGCACATATACCAGAAACGCTGTTTACGGAGGTCACGGTCCATCATCAAAGACCCTACCCACCCCAGCCACAGTCTGTTCGCCCTCCTGCCATCTGGGAGACGCTACAGATGCATTCGCACCCGTACGACCAGATTTAGGAACAGCTTCTTTCCCAGGGCTGTCATCCTACTGAACTCCACAAATAAACTCTAAAGCCTGCACATCTGCCAATGCACTTTATTATGGTTATGTTTATGTTAATGTATTACAAGCCAAATGTATGTTGAATGTTTAAATGTCTTAATCTAAATGTACACTCTCGGGAGCCGCAAGCCTACATTTCGTTGTACTGCACTTGTGCACTAACAATGACAATAAAAGTTGATTTGATTTGAGGAGGACTCAAGCAGGGATGTTGTCAGGAGGACCAGGCTGCAGTGGTGCAAACCTTTCAATGATCTTAGTAGATCACAAAACATTACTGCAAAGCCACCCTCAACCACATCCTGCTGTGCCATTCATTACATCTCCATCACTCTGCCTTCCCTACCCTACCCCTGCACATCCTTACTCACACCAACTTACCTTGCACCTCCTCCCATCCCTCTCTATCTACATTTTCACTTCCCCGTCTCACTAGCCACATTCACCCTCATCCTAGACCAATCATACCAACTAACAACACACAAGGGTAGGCACTTGGGTGTTTTAGCCAATGTTCATATTAAGTTTCTGTTGATGTGCTGTCAAACATTGAAATCTTTATTTTTAATACTTTGCGTTCTTGGACAAATTTGTGTGCACCTTTGGAAGTGGCTTAGAGAGTTGCAGTGAATGGTGAGACATAACGGTACCCCCTGCAATGGTGATGAATGTGAAAGGAATGGCTAGGGCATTGTAGGGATGCTTCATGGTGTTGGAGTGGGGTGGTGCCAACCTGGTGCATCATGTGGCAGCCAGGGTGTACAGCGTCAAGTGAAGTAAATCTGGCTATGGTGAGGCCATCCCTGGCCTCCCGGGCAGCAATGTGGTCAGGTGCTGATGCCATCTGTCCTGTGCAGCATCAGGTGATTGCGGAGAAGGTTGGTTTTGTTGTTGGTGCTGCTGGTGTACCTGGTGCTGCTGGTGTTGGGGCTGATTGTGGTGGGATTCTGAAGACCAAGCTGAGATAGTTTCAAGGGTACCAATGATGATGTAATAGATGGCAGGTGAAGTTGAGATGACAGAAGCGATTTGTCAATGGTGAGAGAGGTTGTTCCAATGAGGTGACTCTGGATACAAAGTTTACTCCAAACACTTGCAACCTGCATAAAGCTCAATCTCTCTTCCAAATGCAGTAAGCAACAGCTTCTGAGCTTGGAAAGTGAACAGCTGTGAGATGGGTTGAGTTGTGAGACAGGATAGGTTTGAAATTATTTTCATGTAATAGGAATAAATGTAAAATTAACTTTAAAATCTTGGCTCAAATATAACTGTAAGCTGCCACCTTGATACCGTGGTAAATTGGTTTCTGATGTGTGTTGATGCATAAGTGGTTCTGCAACTTAGCATTCAGATCCTGATGTGAGTCCTGAGTGTACTGAAGCCAGAAGGTGTGAGACCATCTCTAGTAAAGTAACACAGTGTTTCTCAAATTAGGGACCGCGGATCCCTGGGGGGGTCATAGAGACTTTTAATTACCTCTGTGGCCAGAGGTAATTAAAAATTAAAAATGATTCAATGGTGCATATTGTTCTGTAATTCAGAAGTTGAAAACTAAAAAGTCCAACATGTCTTAAAGAAAATGAAAGCAAAAAGCAGATATAAAGACACCGATTGTAGCCAGGATACAATTGCACCGGAAATCTCGTGGCACAGACGAGCATGGCGACACATTATTAAATCGCTGCTAACAATCAATTGGGTTGTCTTTTTCAGTGGCACTTGCGTTCAGTTCTGCATCAAGCACTATCTGCTCTGGCAATTTTCGCAATATAAACAGGCACCTTTTTTTGCCTACAAATACTTTGCGCGCAGTTTCAGTTTTATAACCTCAAGGTTAAGTCAATTTGGATAGAGATCTGTGACAATAAGGGAAGGTAAACCTTAAATGGGAATTGCTATGGATCACCAGTACAAAAAGAAGGATAATTAGGTTGTGGGGGAGGGGGGTGGTTGGATTTCAACCTCCTTTGCTACCCGGCAAAAATCAGGCAGTGTACAGTCAAAATGCCCTGTGTGACTTGCCTCCTCCGATCCTGCTGGCTTCTTCATGGGACCCAATATTAACCTACTCTTTCTGGCAGGCAAGCAGGACACCTGCTGGAAGGCAACAGGTCCCTGTTTTAAATGTGACTCAGAGATACTTAAAATGACCCATAGTTCTTTTGGCTTTTTGGTTCTGGATGGAATGAACCTTCAGAATCTCATTAGCTAAATTCCATGTCGAGGGTATTGGAGGGTGGTGTCTCCTTTATAAAAGGTTAAATAATTCAAAATATTTAAAAATAATTATCGGAGATAACTCTTTATAAAACCGACACTGACTCAGTTTTGGGAATTATTCTCAATGGCTGGGCACGCCTCCTCACTTTGCAACAAGCGCTCCCTGCTGGTCGAGTTGATTCCTCTCCCTGGCACCACGACCCTGTGCCATTCTCCCGACATGTGATCAGAATGCCTTCTGGGCCCTTCAAACACGTGCCTGAACGTGTTCACGCAAACACATACAATCCCACAATGCAGCTGTTACAGAACATGCCAGTGGGACAGTATGGTGGTGAGTCATGCTTCCAGCAGCATCCCAGCATGTGTATGGGTGCTCGTGCCCTCACTCACTTCACCAGCCTGCTGACGACTTTAAAAACAGTCCAGCACTAAGTGGCTAATAGTGGCCATCTGTTGCTGCGGAGTGCCAGAATTGGTGTGAGAAGCAGGCACATCCATCTCACTGATAGCTGTAAGTAAATAACTGTTTTCTTAAAAGCATCATTAAAACACTCTTAACATGCAGCACTTTCATATTATGAGTATTATAATTTAGATGGGGCGTCTGTGATTACTAATCCATTTGAAAAGGGTTCCTTCAACCAAAAGAATTTGAGGACCACTGAAGTAGCGCACCAATTGGGCAGCATAATTCCACTGCAAATCCAAGATTAAAATGCACTTAGCTGTTCACTTTACAGATTTAATTTTCTAACTTTCAATGTCTGGAGAGACCTTGGCCTAGAAATTGAGTAGCCTTAGCGCCGCATTTGAGGCGCTAGAGGGCCTAGCGCCGGAGTTATGGCCAGTTGGGAAATTGAGTGGGGCCCTTCCGTCGGCGTTAAGCCGGTAGCGCTGCGCCGGCACTGATGACGTCATCGGTGTGCGCAGCGTCCCGGTTGCCATGACGACGGGCCCCAGCGCCGAAATTCAGTTGCGGCCGCCTCGCCCGTGGCAGCCGCAACTAAGACTCTGGCAACCGAGTCTTCCCCGAGTTAGCGCCGGCGCATTAAGGTCGCGCGGCGGCCGGCCGCTTTCCCGTCGGCTGCCTGCCCGCACCTCCCTCCCCGGACTCCTCCACCCCCCCCCCCGCGGAACAGATGCGTCTGGCCTGCAAGCCCGGCACTTGTCCGAGGTGCCGGGCTCATTTTTTCAATATTTGAACGGACAGCGGGCAGGTGCAGGCAGCTCCTCCTTAACTGAAGGAGGAGGCCTGCACTTCCCCAGCCTGCCGCACCGCATCGGGTGCCGCAGCGCCGGATTAGCGCCGCAATTCGGCACTCAGCGCCCATTGGGAGGCGCTCACACCCGCCAGTAGCGCCGGCAGCCATCTGGGCGCGGCGCTACTGAATTTTTGGCGCACGCAAGGGAATTAGCGCCGGCGCTAAATTTCCGGCGCTAAAGCCCTGGCGCGGCGTCAACTCAATTTCTAGGCCCATGGCCTGGAAATTGAGGTTGCGCTACGCCGGGGCTTAACGCCGGAAATTTAGCGCCGGTGCAAAGTCGCGCTGTGCGCGCCAAAAATTCAGTAGCGCCGCGCCCAAACGGCTGCCGGCGCTACCGAAGGCTGTTTGCGCCTGAAAACTGGCGCTACGCGCCGCATTGCGGCGCTATTCCGGCGCTGCGGCGCCCGATGCGGTGCGGCAGGCTCGGGAAGTGCAGGCCTCCTCCTTCCGTTAAGGAGGAGCTGCCTGCACCCGGCCGCGGCCCGCGCAAATCTCTGCAAAAATGAGCCCGGCACCTCGGACAAGTGCCGGGCTTGCATCTGTTCCGGGGGGGGTGGGGGAAGAAGTCCGGGGAGGGAGCTGCGGGCAGGCGGCCGGCGGGAAAGCGGCCGGCCGCCGCGCCTCCTTAAAGCGCCGGCGCAGACTCCGGCAACACTCGTTTGCCGGAGTCTTAGTTGCGGCTGCCACTGGCGAGGCGGCCGCAACTGAATTTCGGCTTGGGGCCGGGTTACCACGGCAACCGGGACGCTGCGCACACCGATGACGTCATCGGTGCCGGCGCAGCGCTACCGGTCTACCGCCGCGGAAGGGCCCCAGGCAATTTAGGAACCGGCGCCAATTGCAGCGCTAGGCCCTCTAGCGCCGCAAAATCGGTGCTAAGGGCACTGAATTTCTAGGCCCATATGTACTGTCCTGCAGTTTGAGCATGAAAATTAAACTGGCTAACGGGTTGTACTGTGTGTTTGCACACATCAAGCTGAGTGCAATGTGTGGCGAGAGAGTGCCAACAGGATAATTAAACGCATATGACAAGTACGCACGCAATCAAATTAATATCTGTAATATGACAAATCCTTCAGATGTATATGGGATGATTTGTTTTATCACACCAGTGTAGGCTCATTTTGGTGGAAAATACTTGCTTTATTTGCACAGTTGCTGTATCACAATGACCGAGTGATGTCAGCTGATCGTTTTGGCTACATTTTCAGTTTAAAAAATGAGTTCCTTCTAAAAATCTGAAAAAATATTTAATAAATAGCATATGCAATACCTTGCTTTTGAGTTCTACAGTTAGCTTTCCTTGTGGAAATAAATATTCTACTTTACAGGGAGGAAGTAAACATCTTGCACCCCTAATGCTACAGTATTAGATTCATAGACCCAGATTTAAATTTGGGCTTCCTCCAAATTTATTCTAGTTTGACAATGGGCAAGGGAAGGGTCTTTCCATTCTACAAGCACATCTCTTGATATGTGAACCAAGAATATTAATAATATCTCTGGAGTCAGTGTTATCCTCCTAATTGAGGATAGTGTAGGTGCAAGTGATTAAGTGAGAGAGAAAATTCTGGGGTGGGAGAGAGAAATAACCCAGGAAATGCACAAAGAGCAACCTGTCATAAAGATCTCAGAGGAAGCACAAATACCTACAATAAGTAAAGTAAATGGAAAACTATTATTTCAACATGTTGAGGTGGAAGGTGTATACAAGCAAGCAGTCATTCCTGAAAATATCTCCCCAATTGAAACTGGCCCATGGTTCACACAAGTGGAATATTGCTGTTGCTTACTAATATTTTTTGTTTCTGTTTACAAAGCACTGAAAAGGCCTCTGCTACAATGAAAGAAAATAACGAACCTGAAATTGCGGTCGGAGGCAATGATCCACAAGAAAAGTACGCACCTTCCTGGTGCCTCCGTATCTTTGGAATTTTGCAGTCCTGGTCCTGCGTAAAGGCCCATGTATCCCAGGGGCTCAGGCAGTTCGCAAGTGTCCCTGAGATCCTGTGGGCTGGCCCAACCAATCACAAAGGGGGATTCCCATTATGCTTAGGTGGATTCCATTTACGTACAGAAATCCCATAAGCATAATGAGAATGACATACAAAACACACTTTCACACAACCTAAATAAAAATAAGTCAACACCTGCTTAAAATTAATTAAAATACAATTTAATTAAACATTTAAAACAAAAATTTACTTTTTTGAAAAATAAATTTAAACATTTTTAAAGGGGCCAAAAATAACCTAAACTAATTTTAACGGTTTTTGAATGTTTTAAATGATTTTTTAAAATTTATTTTAATATTTATTTTCACCCTTATGCTCGTAAAAGAAGGCCCTACGCCTGCTTTTACCAGGCGTAACAGTTTCACGGGCATTGGCTGGGCAGTAGTTGGGCAAATAGCCCAACTCTCCGCCAGCGAATGTCCAGTTCCTGGGCATGCGGATGCTCTGTCAAGCATCATAGACCCTGTAAAATTCGGGTCAACATTTCAACACCTTATTGCTTGTCACCTAAAGTTATTTCAGCTTGTTTGCTTTTATCATAATGTATATCCAAATAGTCCCGATTATAACATCAATCCTAATCCACCAAGAAACTCCTACAACACATCTATGCCACACAGCAAGAAACTTCCACCGCTCATAGCACATCACATTCCGAGTTATGAAACTATCAATAGCAGTAGTGTCCTACAGCATTATACATCAGGTGGCCCACTCATTAGAGCAGAAGCGTGGAATTAACAGGTATAATATATGGAGTATTCTTTTAATCATTACTGGTTTATTGTTTGTCATTTTACAGGTCTCAAATCTCTAGGAATGACTGTCGCTCTATGTCATGAAGAGGTTGGCTTACTCCTCCTTTTCCTGTCCGTGGGCATTTCTATCTTCTCAACAGTGGAGTATGCTGTGGAGCACAGTGTCCCAGAGTCAACGTTTTCTAGTGTCCCCTGTGCGTGGTGGTGGGCAACAACATCCATGACCACTGTGGGTTATGGGGATATCCGACCTGAAACTACTATCGGGAAGATAATAGCTTTTTTATGTATTTTGACTGGCATACTGGTCTTATCATTACCCATAGCTATTATAAACGATAGGTTTTCCTCTTGTTACTTTACTCTGAAGATGAAAGACGCAGCCCTTCGACACCGTGACGCTTTGAAGAAACTCACCAAGAATTCAGCTTTTGATTCTGTGGTCAACATTAATTTGCGAGATATTTATGCTCGCAGTATTATGGAAATGTTACGGATCAAGAACAGAGAAAGGGCAAGTACTAGAAGTAGTGCTGGAGATGACATGTGGTGACCTACCTGGTTGCTTTATCCAGTGTTAATTAATGTAGAGTACAAGACTAAAGCTAGCCAGTTATTTATAAGCCTTATTAAAAGCTGCAGTGTCTCAAAACTGTACGTAGTTGCTCAGTACACTGATCTCAGAAACAAACATTACATATTTTTGGTCCTAATTTCAATCTAAGTCTTAATAAAAACACCAAGAAGATTTGTAAATTTCAATACTGCCACTTGTGATGATATCTCTCTAATGGAAACCAGCCTCTTCACAGTCACAAGATCCTGGGTTTTATTGACAGATTTACAAATAGTTACTGGTATTTACAAGACTACTTTTGTAAGCTAACATAACTGTAAATAATTGTTTGGGGAAGTTGCAGTGTCCTCATAAAGTATCCTGTAAGTATTTTCAAATTTATAATTGTTCAGTTTTACATGGTGGCTTAACTGAGGATGAACATCCACAACTGAGATATACACACACTGAACTAAATAAATCCAAGATTACGTTTCTGAACTATTTATTATATATCCGTTATTTATTGGAATTTTTAAATGAACCATTGTTAGCATTTTACTTTTATGTCTTCATGTCTAATATTTTTAGGAACTGGTTATTAATAGAAGATAGTTTTATACTAGAATTTATAAACCATGACAGATTTCAAAGGTCTAATGTAATAATAAGTGCTGTCTATCTGTCTTTTTGTTCCATGACTGCTGAGTGCATGTGCTAACCCTAGACCAAATACTGTAAATCAAAAAGAAATGATCTAAAAGCAAACTGCGAGACATAATAAACTCTCTGTGCAGGTTGGAGCTTGTGATAGAAAACAAGTTTTGGAATTACTAAAATTGAATAATGGTATGAAGTAATGTTACATTGGCTGTAAAATACATCTGTACCTTCCAGAATTTGATTTTCCTTGGTCTGAATAAAATAATTAATATGCCCTATTTCCTGTCATCTCATCTGGAATTAAGAATGCAGAAGAGTTTTTTTCTGTAAAGGTAGAAAAGCTTCAGATCAAGTGAAGTTGGACGCCACACAAAAAGCTTTAAAGGCATATGCCAAAATGCATCTCAATCATGCAATCTGAAAAGGACATCATAAAATTACAACCTAGCAGGTTCCCACATATATGATATAGATAGACTAGCTGGTCTCTTGTGACATTGCACATAGGTGGTCTGAGGTCTAGAGCATGGTTGTAATCTTTAGTTGCTAACCTGGCTTGTCCTTCTTTTGACTGGTTCATGGTGTGAATGTGACACCAATCAGTAACAAATGGACAAACGTGGCTCTTTTTAAAGGGGCATAAATAAAAAAGGTCCGCTTTTGATCAGTAAATTAAGCCCACATTCAGTCGTAAATGGTGGTGGGCAATGAAACAACAAACGGGAGGAGGAGGCTCCAGGAATATCCCAATCCTCAATGATGACGGAGCCCAGCACGTGAGTACATAAGACAAGGCTGAAACCTTTGCAATCATCTTCAGCCAGAAGTACCGAGTGAATGATCCATATCGGCCTCCTCTTGAGGTCCACACTATCACAGAAGCCAGTCTTCAGCCAATTCAATTCACTCCACGTGATGTCAAGAAATGGCTGAGTGCACTGGATACAGCAAAGGCTATGGGCCCTGACAACATCCCGGCTGTCGTGCTGAAGACTTGTGCTCCAGAATTAGCTGCACCTCTAGCCAAGCTGTTCCAGTACAGCTACAGCACTGGCATCTGTAAGATGTGCAGAATTACCCCTCGCCCAGTCGAACAGGTTATAGAGTTCGGACTTGAGACTACTGAGAAATTACACCAGACACATGGGTTCTGTCTTTAACCTTTTATTGTTCCTAAGACAGATTCAAAACCCCAACCACTATTCGAGCAGTTCACCAATAATATTACAGGAAATCATACATACAACCACCCGCCGATGATCGGACCAGCGTAGGTCCTCGTAAGTGAAAAGACTAGCCAGGCCCCTCCTTCCGACTGCAGTGCTGATATTTTTTAGCCACTGTGTTTTATATAGCTTTCATTGCCTTTTGCAGTAAATCAATCATTCAGAGATAATGAAATGTTCCTTTAATGTTGGTCTGAGCTGGTTGAGTCAAACGTTCACATTAACTCATCCTGTGTGGCTATTATTCAGTTTGTCCTCATCACAGCCCAACATTGTTCATTCACTCCTAAAGTTTACAAAGGTGGCAGAAAACCACTTCATTAGGTTCATGAGTTATGTCGTATTCTGCATTTCAAAACTTCAAAGGTTTGACTTCTCGCCTCAGAAAAGTCACCAGAGACACTGGGGCCGATTTTCCTGGAGCCGTCAGGCGGGCTTTCAGGTGTGTGGGGGGGGGAAATCGCAAAAATAGGGGGTCGCAACCGCCCCCCCCCCACCCTGCCGCCTGATTCCCCGCCCCGTCCGATTTTCACCCAGGCGTTTCTGTCCGACCCGAATCAGTCCCGCCCGCAGCAGGCAGGAGTGATCTTCAGGCACCTTAATCACCAATAATTGGCATCTATAATACCACTTTAAGGGGCCCTTGCTATTTTCAGCCATTTCCCACATTAAGCACACCTGGTGGGAACCCCGCTGATGAAACCTGGCGTGAACAATATCGGATTGCTGACTATCAGCTGCAGGTCAATCAGGAAAGAAGAGATTTAATCAGACATCATTTGTAGGTTGCAGGACCTTGTTGTTTCAGGCTTGGGGCAACTTGTTCCAGGCTTAGGCACAGGTGTGGAAGGTTGGAGCCTCACACACTTCTCCAGTGTGAGCTCCTGGGAAGCCCCTCCCGCCACCCTCACTCAGCGCTTCCTCAACTGAGGTACCTACCAGAAGCATGGGAGGCCTTTTTTTCCTTCCCCTCTTGGCATTAGAGGACCTCCAGCCCCATTCGCAAAATGACACATGCCACAACTGCAGAAGTTGCCATCAGAAATTTTATTTACAATAACCAGCTGATGGCATTTTTCAAATAAACACAACATTTCACCCAAGTGACTACGCTTGTGACTATTTGTGCTTTATTTTCCTCTTACGCGTGCTCCTACGTAGTGGTTCCCCTGTGGCTTCAGCAGATGTGGAGGCCCCTTGCTCACTTTCCTGCTGCTCCTGTCTCGACACCTTTGGCGGGCGTACTCTGGGATGGCGAGGCTCTGACCAAGGGCTCTGCAGTGGCATGGAAGTGTGAGCGCTTGGAGAGGAGCCCCCACTCCCTTGAGGTCTGCCACCAACCTCCCTCTCATGGGACAGGTCCCCCTCAGTGCCTGCAAGTGGCTTGAGAGCAGCTTGGTGCACATCAGGGGGGCCATCGGGACCCGTTGCTACAATGGCAGTCCTACTCAGAGGGCCTGCCATGGAGGTCTGGTTTCTCTGCTCAATAGCTGACCATCACTCCTCCAGAGATGTCAGTCTATTCTGAACACTCACCATGTTTTCAACACTCTGGCGACTTAGCTCCTCCATGGCCATAGCCATCCTCTCGTCTACTGTAGCCATCCTTTCCATGGAGGTTGCCATCCTTTCCGTGGGGATGCGTTCATGCGCCAGTGACTCCACAAAGGCTCTGCTCATGTTCGCTATGGACTCCTCCATACGCTCCACACTCGCAGTGACCCTGGAGACAAAACCTGCCAGAGCCTCCTGCATCTGTGCATGGAGATCCATCACCTCTTCTCTTGCGGATGGACCCAGAGGCAGAGGGGTGACATGCAGCTGAGCTGAGCTGGCAGAGTCCTGCGCCCGCCGATGAGGACTCTCCACTGCTGTCCCTGTCTCCACCATCTGCTGATGCTCACTTGTGAGCTGTGATACACCAGGTGACAACACTACTCTATCTCGCGAAGGTCCCACTGAGGTGTGAGTGTCTGCGCTGGTGCTGGGTGCGCTGAATTCTGCTGATACTGCGCCCTCAGAGGTTGGAGCTTCCTAAGAACATAAGAACATAAGAATATAAGAAATAGGAGCAGGAGTAGGCCAATCGGCCCCTCGAGCCTGCTCCGCCATTCAATAAGATCATGGCTGATCTGATCCTAACCGCCAATCCACTATCACAGAACCATCTCCTGAATCTAACAGAATTAGACACACGAAATAGGAGCAGGATCAGGCTACACAGCCCCTGGGCCCGCTCCGCTACCCACAGGGCCATGACCGATCCGAACCTAGACTCATGTCCAAATTCCTGCCCGCTCCCCGTAACCCTTAATTCCCTTTACTTCTAGGAAACTGTCTATTTCTGTTTTAAATTTATGTAATGATGTAGCTTCTACAGCTTTTTGGGGCAGCATATTCTCTGAGGCATCTGGCTGCTCAGCCTCTTCCTCCTCCGCAGTGGGGACGGGGACTTTGGATGGTCCTGTGGGGGAGTAAAGGAAAGATTAAAGATGTGATGCCAAGGTTACATGCACATTGGATTTTGCAGATGCTCATAAGTCCAAATGATGTAGCTTCAGAATCATAACAGCGACTCATGCTATGTCAATGAGAGAGATGGAAAACTATTCTGTCACCAGCTTACGGGACTGCCCCTGTCTCTCCTTCCCCAGCTTCCACAGCCACATCAGCCCTGACAATTTCCAGCACTCCTTCCTCCCAGGGGGTCAAGTGGGCTATTGAGGGTGGGCCTCCTCCAGTCCTGGCTCACTCTCTGTTGTGAGCTCTCTTTTCCTGCAATGAGGGAGACAAGTGGAGTTTGAGTGAGAATGAAGGAGTGAGTCTAGAGATTGCATAGCATAGATACTTAGAGGGAAACAAAGATGGTGTGAGGCTGCAAGACCAAGGGCCCTCCCTGTGTGTTGTCAGTTGTGTTCAAAGCATCAGAGTGAGAGGGAGTGTGAGGGCTGCATGGTGGAATAGTTATGTGAATGTGAGCATAGAGAGAGAGGGAATGGGTAAGGGTGCATGGACGTGATTGTGAAGTGGGATGTGGAGGAAGAGAGTGCTAAATCTGAGTGCTGGTGGGGACAGGCAATGGGGATCAGTTTGAAGGTGATGGAAACTTCATACTTACTTTTCCTGTACAGTGAAGGTCATGGAATCGCTTCCGACACTGTATCCAGGTTCTTCTGGTGACTCCCAGCGAGTTGACATCTGCTGTCACCTGCATCCATGCAGCCTTGGTCTCAGTGGGAGGCCTCTTCCTCCCTGACCTAGGGAAGAAGACCTCCGTGGGCCCTCACCCCATCCAATAATGCCTGCAGTGAAGCCTCGTCGAATTTGCAGGCAGCTTGGGGTCTGGCACTGGCCACATCTGCTGCAGGCTCCTCTGCCATCCTGTGTAGTTTGTATGGAAGCCTGCAGAGGTTGCAATGCTTCCTGTGGGCCTTAAAAGCACCACAAATGATGACATCATACTGTGCGACTTTCTGACTGGAAATAGTCAATTAGCAAAGGTTCCCACACGCTGGAAATGAATTGGCCAATTGAGGGAAAATTGCATCAATCTGGCAGACCCATTTACATTCGTGTGGGAACCTCGACATTCGGGGAACCCGACAATTCCCCACACCTGCGGGAAAATCGGCCCCACAATATCTACAATACTCAGGGGGTTTGTTTCTCTCTGTTGACTATCACTACCCCCTGCAGTCACAACCATGTTTCCCTGCCTTATCGGTGAAAGACTGCTTATTACATTCACCAATTTTATTTCACTTTGTAAAACCTATTTGCCGAGCAAAGCATTTCAAGAAATATTAAAAATTAAGGGTCTGTATATACTTTCTACACATCTACCCAACAATTTGGAAAACTGCTCAGGTATGTGCTGTCATCGTGGACCTGATTGGAGTGAGGCAGCACCGGAGGTAAATAAAAGCGGCAGAGAGGCTCGAGAGGCCCCATCGCGGACCTGATTGGAGCGAGGCACCGGAGGTAAATAAAAGCGGCAGCGAGGCTCGAGAGGCCCCATCGTGGACCTGATTGGAGTGAGGCAGCACCGGAGGTAAATAAAAGCGGCAGCGAGGCTCGAGAGGCCCCATTGCAGACCTGATTGAAGCGAGGCAGCACCGGGGGTAAATAAAAGCGGCAGTGAGGCTCGAAAGGCCCCATCGCGGACCTGATTGGAGCGAGGCAGCACTGGAGGTAAATAAAAGTGGCAGCGAGGCTCGAGAGGCCCCATCGCGGACCTGATTGGAGCGAAGCAGCACAGGAGGTAAATAAAAGCGGCAGCGAGGCTCGAGAGGCCCCATTGCGGACCTGATTGGAGCGAGGCAGCACCGGGGGTAAATAAAAGCGGCAGCGAGGCTCGAGAGGCATACCATCTCCGAGCTCAGAGGGAGGGAAGTCAAAAGTAATCAAAGTGTGATGTCACCAGGAAGCAGATAAGTGATTGGTTGGTGAGTATTTCTCTCTTTTTAAACTTTAGCTCTGTGGTTTATAGTTTTTAAGGTCTCTGTGGTGTTGCGGGGACTGTTGGTAAACCAGGCCCCTTAAGTATATCATTTAACTGTAGCGTAATTGGTGGGATTGATTTGATTTAATTTAATTTCAATTAATTAAAGGGCAAGTCATGGCAGGAGAGCTCGGCCTCGTGGCATGCTCCTCCTGCGCTATGTGGGAACTCAGGGACACTTCCTGTGTCCCTGACAACCATGTGTGCGGGAAATGTATCCAGCTGCAGCTACTGGCAGACCGCATTGCGGTGCTGGAGCTGCGATTGCATTCATACTGGACCATTCGCGATGCTGAGGAATTCGTGGATAACACGTTTGAGCAGTTGGTCACACCGCAGGCAAAGGTTGCACAGGCAGAAAGGGAAGGGGTGACCAACAGACAGAGTAGTAGGTGCAGGCAGGTAGTGCAGGGGTCCACTGTGGACATCCCCCTCTCAAACAGATATACCGCTTTGGATACTGATGGGGGGGATGGTTTATCAGAGGAAGGCAGCAGCAGCCAACTTCCTGGCACCAGGAGTGGCTCTGCTGCACAGGACGGGAGCAAAAAGAGCGGGAGAGCTATAGTAATAGGGGATTCTATTGTAAGGGGAATAGATAGGTGTTTCTGCGGCTGCAAACGAGACTCCAGGATGGTGTGTTGCCTCCCTGGTGCAAGGGTCAAGGATGTCTCAGAGCGGCTACGGAACATTTTGGAAGGGGAGGGTGAACAGCTAGTTGTCGTGGGGCATATAGGCACCAACGATATAGGTAAAAAATGGGATGAGGTCCTAAAAGCAGAATATAGAGAGTTAGGAGGTAAATTAAAAAATAGGATCTCAAAGGTAGTAATCTCAGGATTGCTACCAGTGCCACGTGCTAGTCAGAGTAGAAATAGAAAGATATTTCAGATGAATACGTGGCTAGAGGAATGGTGCAGGGGGGAGGGATTCAAGTTCCTGGGACATTGGAAACGGTTCTGGGGGAGGTGGGACCAGTTCAAACCGGACGGTTTGCACCTGGGCAGGGCTGGAACTGATGTCCTAGGGGGAGTGTTTGCTAGTGCTCTGGGGGGGGGGGGTTAACCTAAAATGGCAGGGGGTTGGGAACCTGAGCAGAGAGACAGAGGAAAGGGAAACAAGGACAAAAGCAAAAGACAGGAAGGAGAAAAACAAAAGTGGAAGTCAGAGAAATCAACGGTTTAAATCAAACGTGGCCACAGTAAATAATAATTCTAAAAGGTCTAAGAGCATTAAAAAAACAAGCCTGAAGGCTTTGTGTCTTAATGCGAGGAGCATTCGTAATAAGGTGGATGAATTGTCTGCGCAAATAGAGGTAAACGAATATGATTTGGTTGGGATTACGGAAACATGGCTCAAGGACAGCCAAGGCTGGGAACTCAACATCCAGGGGTATTCGATATTCAGGAAAGATAGGCAAAAAGGAAAGGGAGGTGGGGTAGCATTACTGGTTAAAGAAGGGATTAACACAATTGTAAGGAAGGATATTAGCTCTGATGAAGTAGAATCTGTATGGGTAGAATTGAGAAATACTAAGGGGCAGAAAACGTTAGTGGGAGTGGTATCTAGACCTCCAAACAGTAAGGCAGAGATTGGGGATGGCATTAAAAGGGAAATTAAAGAAGCGTGCAATAAGGGCAGAGCAGTCATCGTGGGTGACTTTAATCTACATATAGATTGGGCTAACCGAATTAGTAACAATACTGTGGAGGAGGAATTCCTGGAGTGTTTACGGGATGGTTTCCTGGACCAATATGTCGAGGAACCAACCAGAGATCAGGCCATCTTAGACTGGGCATTATGTAATGAGAAAGGATTAATGAGCAATCTTGTTGTACGAGGTCCCTTGGGTCGGAGCGATCATAATATGATCGAATTCTTCATTAAGATGGAGCATGAAGTACAGGAAACTTTGTGATATCCGGCACCGACGGGACCGGCGTGTTGCCGATCTATCAAAACTGCCGGACTATAAAGTTAACGTTGAAGCATACGGAGGTTTTCATCTCCGTATCTGACAACAAACACTGTTGCTTAGCAATAGCTTCTAAAGAGTCGGCTGCAGCTGCAAGCATCTGTAGCTGAAGCTGTACAGACCATGCACTGACTGACTGCGCAAAAAAAAGAATGAAATCTAAAAAAACTTACAGAAAACGGCTCCTGATTTTTGCCGTTAGATCGAGTATTCCGGATATACAACCTCCGGATGAAACAAAGTTTCCTGTAGTTGACTCAGAGACTAGGGTCCTAAATTTAAATAAAGGAAACTACGATGGTCTGAGGCGCGAGTTGGGTAGGATTGATTGGGGAATGTCACTCAAAGGGTTGACGGTGGATAGGCAATGGCAAACATTCAAAGACCGAATGGATGAACTACAGAATTTGTTCATCCCAGTTTGGCATAAAAATAAAACAAAAAAGGTGACTCAACCGTGGCTAACAGGGGAAATTAGGGATAGCATAAGATCCAAGGAGAGGACATATAAATTGGCCAGAAAAAGCAATAATCCTGAGGATTGGGAGCAGCTTAGGATTCAACAAAGGAGGACAAAGGGATTAATTAAGAAGGGGAAAATAGAATATGAGAGTAAGCTTTCAGGGAACATAAAAACTGACTGTAAAAGCTTTTATAGATATGTGAAGAGAAAAAGATTGGTGAAGTCAAGCATAGGTCCCTTGCAGTCAGAATCAGGGGAATTTATAATGGGGAACAAAGAAATGGCAGACCAACTAAATACATATTTTGGTTCTGTCTTCACAAAGGAGGACACAAATAACCTCCCAGAAATACCGGGGAACATAGGGTCTGATGAAAGGGTGGAACTGAAAGAAATCAGTATTTGTAGGGAAATGGTGTTAGGAAAATTGATGGAACTGAAGGCCGATAAATCCCCAGGGCCTGATAATCTACATCCTAGGGTACTTAAGGAAGTGGCCCTAGAAATAGTAGATGCATTGCTGGTCATCTTCCAGAACTCGATAGACTCTGGAACAGTACCCATGGATTGGAGGATAGCTAATGTTACCCCACTATTCAAAAAAGATGGTAGAGAAAAAGCGGGGAATGATAGACCAGTAAGCCTGACATCGGTAGTGGGGAAAATGCTAGAGTCCATTATAAAAGATGTAATAGCAGAGCACTTGGAAAGCAGTGACAGGATCGGACAAAGTCAACATGGATTTACAAAAGGTAAATCGTGCTTGACTAATCTACTGGAATTTTTTGAGGATGTAACTGGTAAAAGAGATAAGGGAGAACCAGTGGATGTGGTGTATTTGGACTTTCAGAAGGCTTTCGATAAGGTCCCACATAAGAGATTAGCGTGCAAAATTAAGGCACATGGGATTGGGGACAAGGTATTGACTTGGATAGAGAACTGGTTGGCGGATAGAAAGCAAAGAGTTGGAATAAATGGGTCGTTTTCCGAGTGGCAGACAGTGACTAGTGGGGTACCGCAAGGATCGGTCCTAGGACCCCAGCTGTTCACAATATATATTAATGAATCTGGACGAGGGAATTGGATGTAATGGGCCAGAAATTCCAGGCCAGAAGCGTGAGTACGGTTGGCTTACTCACGCTTCTGGCTGTTGGAAATGCCGGCGTTCAGCATGAACAGCGCATGCGGGGAACGCCGGCATTTCCAGACCTCGAGCGCGTGCGACTGCACAGGCAGCGCTTGCGCAGTGAACTTCGTGGATTTCATTCATGAAATCCGTGAGGTTAAGTCCTTAGAAGTTACACTGAAAAAAAGCAAGTGTAAAGTGGTTCATTGGCTGCGGAGGAAGATATATTTTATCGTGGAGCTTTTGAAATGCAATATTTTTGTTTGGGAAAGGGAGGGAAGTTATTTTAAGAAATTTTAAGTAAGTTTTAAAGTTAAATTTTTTTTTTTTTTTAAAGGGTTTTCAGAACGGTAGGTAGAAGGAGCAATTGTGGCTGTGTGAATGGAATGTGAGAATGAGTTATGTATGTATGTCCACATATATTCCTTTACGTATATGTATGTATGTTTTATATTCCTTTACTATGAATGTATGTTTTTAATTATGATTTTCCAATAAGTTACTTTCTCTGAAAGTCATAATTAAATAACACATTCATACACATAAGTAAAGGAATATATACATAACACGCAAAGGAATATATACAGACATACATACTTTCAGAAGCTCCACGATAAGAAATATCTTCCTCCGCAGCCTCTGGAGCAACTGTACCCATGCTTTTTTCATGTGTAAGTTGTAATGACTGGACCTCACTGAAAGCATTAATGAAAGCGGCGAATTATACTGCGCACGCGCTGCATGTGCAGTCGCACGCGTTCTGCCTCTGAACCCCTTCGTTCAGAGGACAGGAAATGCCGGTTTTCCCCACATGCACTGTGCATGCTGAAAACCGGCATTTCATCCGGCCAGATGCGTAAGTACCCTGACCGTACTAGCGCATTTGGAAGGGAATTATTGGGCCAACATTTTACATGTCAATAAAATAAAAAATTTAACACTTGCACGACTTGCCCCCTCGCATCTGCGACTGAGGGTCCAAGGAGGTGCATTGCGCAAGAGGTCATCATCGGACGTATCCTCACACTGTTCCCTTTGGGGAACTGTATGAAGTGGTGGAAGGATTTATGGCCGTGATTAACGGTCATTCCGTGACCGTAACCATCTTTGAACCAGCCATTAGGGTGGTTAGTCCTATGGCGGGAGGGTTTTACGGGCTCCCACAACCCATCTGAGGGGGGGGGGGCCACCAACACCCACGGACGCAAGTATCCCGCTGGATGTCCACCCAGAATTTAAAGTTGGAGCTCCGACTCCACTTGCCGGGACTGTCTGGAGTGGGGTTCAAAACCCTACTCCTTCTGGCCCAGCGGCGGGGATGCTTACTGCTACGCAAAAGGCCCACTCCGCACAAAAGGTGACACCCATACGTTTCCTGCGCCTTTTCCCTCCCCGTGACTGGAGCCCTATGCTGCCATTTCACGTTGCTAATCGGATTGGGCGTTTGTCATAGCGGTAGGATCCCCGACGCTGGGCCAGATCAGGGTAGGGTTTCGAACCCCGCTCCAGACAGTCCCGGCAAGTGGAGTCGGAGCTCCGGCTCTAAATTCTGGGTTGACATCCAGTGGGATATTTGCATCCGTGGGTGTGGGTGGCCCCCCCCTCCTTGTATAGCTTGTGGGAGCCCGTAAAACCCTCCCGCCATAGGACTAACCGCCCTAATGGCTGGTTCAAAGATGGTTACGGTCACGGAATGAGCGTTAATCATGGCCATAAATCCTTCCACCACTTCATACAGTTCCCCAAAGGGAACAGTGTGAAGACACGTATGACGACGACATTGCTAAATAAATAAGTGGAATTAAAAAAATTCTTTTAGGGCTTTTAAAAGTCTTTAAATTGCTTTAATTCTCTTTAAAACTACTTCAGATTCTTCAAAACAATGTAAACATTTTAAAAAGTTTATAAAAGTTACCAAAATCTTCAAAAAAACTTCCAAAAACCTATTTAAACTGCTGCTTTGCATGTAAAAAAGCAAAGCAGCTTGACAGAAACATTGGGGGCGTGTCCAGTGAAACTGAGACCTCAAGGGGCGTGTCTCACTTACACTGCACGCTCCTGGGTCCGCGCTGGCTGCACTCCTGGGCGGCGTGACGTCATACGCTGCCCGGGAATGTGCTTTCTATTTCTCCAAGTTCAGGCGTCCCAGAAGCTGATCGGCAGGAGCGCGGGGTAAGTGCAAATACGGGGCTTGCACGCGCTGCAAGCCCCGTTCTGGAATTTCTGGCCCAATATCTCCAAATTTGCAGATGACACAAAGCTGGGTGGGAGGGTATGCTGTGAGGAGGATGTCGTGAAACTCCAGTACGATTTGGACAGGTTGGGTGATTGGGCAGAAACATGGCAAATGCTCTATAATGTGGATAAATATGAGGTTATCCACTTTGGTGGCAAAAACGGGAAGGCAGATTATTATCTGAATGGCAATAGATTGGGAGAAGGGGAAGTGCAAAGAGACCTGGGTGTTCTTGTGCACCAGCCGCTGAAGGTAAGCATGCAGGTGCAGCAGGCAGTAAAGAAGGCAAATGGTATGTTGGCCTTCGTAGCAAGAGGGTTCGAGTACAGGAACAAGGATGTCTTGCTGCAGTTGTACAGGGCCTTGGTGAGACCGCACCTTGAGTATTGTGTGCAGTTTTTGTCGCCTTATCTGAGGAAGGACGTTCTTGCCATGGAAGGAGTGCAGCAAAGATTCACCAGGCTGATACCTGGGATGGCAGGAATGACATATGAGGAGAGATTGTGTCGATTGGGCTTATACTCACTGGAGTTTAGAAGATTGAGAGGGGATCTCATCGAAACCTATAAAATTCTGTCAGGCCTGGACAGACTAGATGCAGGAAGGATGTTTCCGATGGCCGGGGAGTCTAGAACCAGGGGTCATATTCTAAGGATAAGGGGTAAGCCATTTAGGACTGAGATGAGGAGGAATTTCTTCACCCAGAGAGTGGTGAACCTGTGGAATTCTCTACCACAGAAGGCAGAAGAGGCCAGTTCATTAAATATATTCAAGAAGGAGTTGGATATATTTCTTAAGGCTAAAGGGATCAAGGGATATGGGGAGAAGGCAGGGACAGGGTACTATGTTTGGATGAGCAGTCATGATCTCATTGAATGGCAGCGCAGGCTCGAGGGGCCGAATGGCCTACTCCTGCTCCTATCTTCTATGTTTCTATGTAACAAAAAACAGGAGAAATCCAATCTGACCAATTACCACACCATCAATCTACTCTCAATCATCAGCAAAGTGATGGAACATGCCGTCAACAGTGCTATCAAGCGGCACTTACACTCCAATAACCTGCTCACCGATGCTCAGTTTGGGTTCCACCAGGACCACTCGGCTCCAGACCTCAATACAGCCATGGTCCAAACATTGTCAAAAGAGCTGAATTCCAGAGGTGAGGTGAGATCAAGGCAGCATTTGACTGAGTGTGGCATCAAGGAGCCTTAGTGAAATTGAAGTCAATGGGAATCAGGGGGGAAACTCTCCACCGGATGGAGCCATACCCAGCTCAAAGGAAGATGTTTGTGGCTGTTGGAGGTCAATCATCTTAGGACATCGCTGCAGGAGTTCCTCAGGGCAGTGTCCTAGGCCCAACCATCTTCAGCTGCTTCATTAATGGCCTTCCCTCAATCATAAGGTCAGAAACGGGGATGTACGCTGATGACTGCACAGTGTTCAGTTCCATTCACAACACCTCAGATAATGAAGCAGTCCATGCCCGAATGCAGTAAGGCCTGGATAACATGCAGGCTTGGGCTGATAAGTGGCAAGTAACAGTGCCACACAAGTGCCAGGCAATGACTATCTCCAACAAGCAAGAGTCTAATCACTGCCCCTTGACATTCAATGGCATTACCATCGCCGAATCCCCCACCATCAACATCCTGGGGGTCACCATTGACCAGAAACTTAACTGGACCAGCTACATAAGTACTGTGACTACAAGAGTAGGTCAGAGGCTTGGTATTCTGGGGCGAGTGTCTCACCTCCTGTCTCCCCAAAACCTTTCCACCATCTACAAGGCACAAGTCAGAAGTGTGATGGAATACTCTCCACTTTCTTGGATGAGTGCAGCACCAACAACACTCAAGAAGCTCGATACCATTCAGGACAAAGCAGCCCACTTGATTGGTACCCTATCCACCACCCTTCACTCCCTGCACCACCAGCACACAGTGACTGCAGTGTGTACCATCTACAAGATGCACTGCAGCAACTCGCCAAGGTTTCTTTGGCAGGATCTCCCAAACCCACAACCTTTACCACCTATGTGGACAAGGGCAACAGGTGCATGGGAACACCATCACCTGCAAGTTCCCCTCCAAGTAACACACCACCCTGACTTGGAAATATATCGCCATTCATTCATCGTCGCTGGGTCAAAATCCTGGAACTCCCAGCATTGTGGGAGTACCTTCACCACAAGACTGCGGCTCACCACCACCTTCTCAAGGGCAATTAGGGATGGGCAATGAATGCTGGCCTTGCCAGCAATGCCCACATCCCAGGAACAAATTTTTAAAAATGTTGATGTTGTTGGTCGGGTCGATTATATACTTCAATCCCTCCAGTGCCCACTGGTCGTGGAAGGCCTCAAGCGTAAAGGCAGACTCTGCATGCTCCCTCTCTAGGGACACCTGTGCGCGGATGTAGCTGTGGAAGAGAGGCAGGCAGTCGGGATGGGCGGTCCCCTCAACCATGCATTGCCTGGACTGGTTAATGGCCACCTTGGCCAGGCCCAGGAGCAAAGCATGAGGATAGCTGAAGATCAGGAGCATGGGACTGAACTGCAGTCCGAAGTTGAGGAACAGCCCCTTCAAGTACTGGAAGAGTGACTGCAACCTCTCATACTCCACATACAGGGGGAAAATGGACTCTTCCAAGCCGCAAAAATTCCAGGCGTCCTGGGAGTCCGTGAATTTGTTTAAAAACCTGTTGCACATAATCGCTCTGTGCAACACTCTCCACGTCAAATCCTGGTATGATTTGGACAGGTTGGGTGATTGGGCAATTGCCTGGCAGATGTAGTATAATGTGGATAAATGCGAGGTTATCCACTTTGGTGGCAAAAACAGGAAGGCAGATTATTACCTGAACGGCAATAGATTTGGGGAAGGGGAAGTGCAACGAGACCTGGGTGTCCTTGTACACCAGTCACTGAAGGTAAGCATGCAGGTGCAGCAGGCGGGCAAGAAGGCAAATGGTATGTTGGCCTTCGTAGCGAGAGGATTCGAGTACAGGAACAAGGATGTCTTGCTGCAGTTGTACAGGGCCTTGGTGAGACCACACCTTGAGTATTGTGTGCAGTTTTGGTCGCCTTATCTGAGGAAGGATATTCTTGCCATGGAGGGAGTGCAGCGAAGATTCACCAGACTGACACCTGGGATGGCAGGAATGACGTATGAGGAGAGATTGGGTCGATTGGGCTTATACTCGCTGGAGTTTAGAAGAATGAGAGGGGATCTCATTGAAACTTATAAAATTCTAACAGGACTAGACAGACTAGATGCAAGAAGGATGTTCCCGATGGCGGGGGAGTCCAGAACCAGGGGTCACAGTCTAACGATAAGGGGTAAGCCATCTAGGACAGAGATGAGGAGGAATTTCTTCACCCAGAGAGTGGTGAACCTGTGGAATTCTCTACCACAGAAGGCAGTTGAGGCCAATTCATTAAATATATTCAAGAAGGAGTTAGATATATTTCTTAAGGCTAAGGAGATCAAGGGATATGGGGAGAAGGCAGGGACAGGGTACTAAGTTTGGATGATCAGTCATGATCTCATTGAATGGCGGAGCAGGCTCGAGGGGCCGAATGCCCTACTCCTGCTCCTATCTTCTATGTTTCGATGTTTCTATGGCCTGTCCTTTCAAGGCTATTGCTCACATATACCCTGTGGGAAAGTAACCTGCATAGATCCTGAGGTCAATTAAAGGCAAATTTACAGTAGAGGAAGAGGATGGCATGCTGGATATCACAAGGAAACTAATATTGGGGCAGTAATTCCTCCCCAAACGCGTGAATACGGAAGGGGTACTCACACGTCTGGCCGGAGGAAATGCCGGTTTTCAGCATGCACAGCGCATGCACTGAAAACCGGCATTTCCTCTCCTCCAACCCAAGAGGTGAAGAGGCTAGCGCGTGCGCTGTAGGGGGCAGCGCGTGCGTCTTGGATTTCCTCTGTTTTGGGGGAATTGCGCATGTGTAAAGGCCTCCGGTCTTTACGATTGTAAAAAGCACACGTAAGTATTTATTTTTACAGGTAAGTGGTGTTTTAGTGCAATTTAGAATTTTTTTTCCACAGGTTTATTATTTTAAAGAATCTACAATAAGGTAAGTTTAGTTTTAGTCCCTTTTTATTAAAAAATTATTTTTTTCAAAAAAAAAAATTATTGTTTAAATTATTTTTTTAAACTTATTTATACTTAATTTAATGATTGGGATGTTTATTAAATTTTTATTTAAAGTTTAAATAGTGTTTTGGGCCCCCGTACTTTTCATGAGTTTGACAGTTCTTACTCTCAAACTCATGAATGAACCTTCCCCTCCCCTGATTGGTTGTACAGTGCTCACCTGATCCCAGCCGGCACATCGCACTAACTACGCCGCTGGATCAGGTAAGCACCACGCTGACATCTGAACCAGGCCTGTGACAGGAAATGCAAGCAGGCCTGGGCTTCAGATGTCAGCGCGCAGGGTGAGTGCAGATCGGGGGCTTGCACCCGCGGCAAGCCCCCGATCCTAATTTCTGGGCCATTGAATCTGGGATGGGGACTCAAAAAAATTAACGTATGCAAAATAACTATAATGGAGAAAATAATTGCACTAAAGAGTGACAAATCCCCAGGACCAGATGGTTTCCATCCCAGGGTTTTAAAGGAAGTAGGTGAACACATTGCAGATGCCCTAACTATAATCTCCCAAAGTTCCCTCGATTCGGGAACCGTTCCTTTAGATTGCAAAAATTGCGCATGTCACTCCGTATTTAAGAATGGTGAGAGAGGGAAACCAGGGAATTATAGACCAGTTAGCCTAACATCTGTTGTTAGGAAATTACTAGAGCCTATAATTAAGGATAGGGTGACTGAACACCTTGAAAATTTTCAGCTGATCAGAAGCGAGCCAGCATGGATTTGTGAAATGTAGGTCATGCCTGACAAACCTGATTGAATTATTTGAAGAGGTGACTAAAGTAATGGACAGGGGAATGTCTATGGATGTTATTTATTTGGACTTCCAGAAGGCACTTGATAAAGTCCCTCATAAGAAACTGTTAGCTAAGATAGAAGCCCATGGAATTGAAGGCAAATTGTTGACCTGGTTAGGAAATTGACTGAGCGGCAAGATACAAAGATTAAGGATAATGGGCAGGTACTCTATTTGGCAGGCTGTGATTAGTGATGTCCTGCAGGGATATGTGTTGGGGCCTCAACTATTCACCATATTTATTAATGACTTAGATGATGGAATAGAAGGCCACGTATCCAAATTTGCCGATGACACAAAGATAGGCAGCATTGTAGGCAGTGTGGATGAAAGCATAAAATTACAAGTGATATCAAGTGAATGGGCAAAACTGTGGCAAATAGATTTCAATGTAAACAAATGTGAGGTCATCCACTTTGGACCTAAAAAGGATAGAACAGCATACTTTCTAAATGGTGAAAGGCTAAAAACAGTGGAGGTCCAAAAAGACTTGGGGGGTCCAGGTACATAGATCATTAAAATGTCATGAACAGGTATAGAAAATAATCAAAAGGCTAATGGAATGCTGGTCTTTATATCAAGAGGATTAGAATACAAGGGGGTAGAAGCTATGCTGCAGCTGTACAAAGACCTGGTTAGACCACACCTGGAGTATGGTGAACAGTTCTGGGCACCACACCTTAGGAAGGATATATTGGCCTTGGAGGGAGTGCAGCGTAGGTTTACCAGAATGATACCCGGACTCCAAGAGTTAAATTACAAGGAGAGACTACACAAATTAGAGTTGTATTCCCTAGAATTTAGAAGGCTGAGGGTGATTTGATCAAAGTTTTCAAGATATTTAGGGGAACAGATAGGGTAGATAGAGAGAAACTATTTCTGCTGTTTGGGGATTCTAGGACTAGGGGCATTGTCTAAAAATTAGAGCCAGACCTTTCAGGAGTGAAATTAGGAAACACCTTTACACGCAAACGGCATTTGATGCTAGATCAATTGTTACTTTAAATCTGAGATTGATAGATTTTTGTTAACCAAAGGAATTAAGGGATATGGGGCAAAGGCGGGTATTTGGAATTAGATCGCAGATCAGATCTAATCTCATTGAATGGCGGAACAGGCTCAAGAGGCTAAATGGCCTACTCCTATTCCTATGTTCCTAATTATTGTTGTTATTCAAAGGTTCTTTAGATTGGAACTGCTTGCCTCATCTGCTTATTACCGCAATAATCTCTCCAGATTATCTCAAAGCTTAAAAAACAGGTAATTGGATTTCTTGGCCTTTTCATTGGTGGTTTTACATCAAGTTTGATGTCTAGTCTATGACAAACACTCAAAACTTTCATATAAACTGGTAAATCCCCTATGCTGTTACATACAATAAGTCAGAGGTTACGCTGTTGCAGGGGGAAGCTGAAGTGTGGTAATAGGAATGGGATAGAGGTGCACATCAACATTAAAAGGATTTGGAAATAAATTTGTAAAAATTATGGTGAGTGACAGTGAAGTAAATGTTATTGATTGATTTCTGGAAAGTTTGAGACAATTAAGACCTTTTGGCGATAATTTTAACTTTGGATGATTGTGTAAAATGGACAATGTCAGATCTGACACCCTTTATATATCTCTCCCTATTTTAAAATCGGAAGAGATGTATAAGCGCGGCTGATCTGATATTGCACATTTTACACTGTCGCCCAGATTCTGGCGGGTGGGGCGAGCGGCAAACATACCTGATGTCGACAGAATGAAGCCCAGGTATTTTTAACCCCAGGCCTTATTTGAATATGTTTGGTGGGCATCCCACCCGATAGCATCAGGATATGGGAATCCTACCCATTTTCACAGCATAATTTCTAGCAGACCACCGAAGACCTATTGAAAGCGGAAACACGCATCTCAAAGGGAGGTTGTATTCCCTGATTTGGGCTTTTGTTACAACAATGCTGAACAGAATTCTGCCACCAGAAATGAGTCCTAGAGCTGCCCCAGGTTTTCTGATGCCTCCCTGGAGGTCAGAGGAAGGAGGAAAAGACTCTTTCCAACTACTGGGAAGATACGCAGGACACTACCCAGTAGGCTTGGTCAGAGGTGGATGACAGAGTCAGTGCCAGCAGCATAACCCCAAGGACCTAGATTCAATGTAGGAAGAGGTTTAGTAACCTTACAAGAGCAGCAAGGATGAGAAGAGCTATTCAAGGCTCTTATGGAGCAGGATCTCCGGGAGATTAGTGACCTGGCAAGAGCAATGAGCATTGGGGAAGGTGAGGCTTATCTGAGCAGTGTGTCTGCCTATTACTGGTACCCCTTCATTCACCTCAGTTAAATTGCACATTCAGCCAGCTTGACAGCTTCAAGCTGCTTTCTGAAGATTGTCAGCTGCTAATGTCCAATCTGTCAATGCCATGTTAACCCTTGTCCCTTTCCTCGAGGTCCTTCTCAGCACCTAGCCCTGCAGAAGATATTTCAGAAGATATTGAGTTAGAGGGATCTGTACATGGTGAAGCACCCAGCACAAGTGAGCACAAGCAGGTAATGGTGTCAAGGACAGCCAGGAGATGGCTCGCTGGTGGATGGCTCGCCAGTGGATGAGGTCCTCTCCCAGCACTGCTGAGTAGGACAGGGATGTGGCCTTCAGGGATCTAGCATTGAAAGAAATACTCCTTGAGGCACACAAGCAATTGTATGAGGTATTGGAACGCCTGCCAAGGAGTTGCCACATCATGGCTGAGAATATGAAAATGTCCACTTCCAGCTTATGTGCTGTCATCTCACATGGCATCACCACTCTGCATTCTGATATGGAGCATGTAGTCACCTCCATGGACGTTGCAATTGGGCTCTCACAACAAGAGTCTGAGTCACCAGCCTTTGCAACTGTGGTGGAAACTCAAACAGATGCCATCCAGACTCTGGGCTCCACCATGAAAAGACTGGTGGACAGCACTGATAGGAGCTTTCAGTGCACCACTGATCTCCTCAAGCATGCTCTCCTGCAGATCAATGGGATTCATGAGACAGAGCCCCATGGGAGTGGCAGAGGCACTATGGGAATGGCACGTGTTTGCCTCCCTCAGGATGTCAGCATGTCTGCATCCTCATCACTCCCTCAACCAATACCCACCATAGTGCCAGGACATTAGCTGGACCAAACTGTCCCGACAGTCTGAAACTGGGTCCTCACAGGCTCCAGCGCCCAGAAGTCGCCAGACATGAGCACCTCAAAAGTCCCAATATGAACAACTGCAGCCTGCCACCAGCTTAGCTGGGGTCAGTATGGGAGCCCTTTGCAGGAGTAGTAGTTAGTAAACCTTCTTTAAAGCAAGGCACCATGGGTTGACACTTGGGTGAGAAATGAATTTAAAGCAATTGTTATAGTTGCTATTAACTTAATCACCTATATCACATTTGGCACTTTGGTCTGCAGTATGATTTCATAACAGCTTCTGCATCTGGATTGTCAGTGTGTCATTAATATAGAAGTTGGCTGAATGGTTCTTCAATGCAGGATTAAGGGAGAGGTGAAGGATGTAACAAGGACTATTAATGCCGAGGGGCTTTGTATAATTTTCCAGAGTGGGGGAATGAACAGGTCACCTGTTGTAAATTGGATTTAGAATGAAAATATAATCACCAGACAGATCTGCTTATTTTATATACATGCATGGTTAAGATAGATGCTATTAGATTTTGAATTAAAATACTATGCAGACCATTGAAACTCCTGAATTGTAGCTGACCTTTTTACACTAAGGCCTAGAAATTCGTAGGCGCCCCGTTTGGGGCGCCAAGCTCACCTGGGCGCCGGAATTACCACTGCAAACGGAGCTGCTTGCGCCCGCCAGAAATTCAGTTTGAGCGCCCCAAGAGGGACGCGGGGCGCTGCTCGAGGCGCCACGCGTCCCTCTTGGGGTGCTCAAACTGAATATCGCAGCGCAATGTGCCGCAGCGCCACACGCTGCGGCATGGCGCGCTGCGGTACTGCAGGCCTTCCTCCCCTTCTTAAGGTGGAGGGGCCTGCACCAGCGCGATGACCGATCACGAGTGCCGGCAAAAGAGCCCGGCACCGAGGAGAAGTGCCGAGCCCTCGGGACACAGCCGGCGCTGCCCGGGGGATCAGGAGGCCGGGGACGGTGGCGCGAGGAGGTGCTGGCAGGCGGTCACTGAAAAAAATGGCCGCCCCGCACCTCCACCTTAATTTGCGCCACTACCGCCACAGGTAGGCCCCGTGAACCGGTCGCGATTTGCGACCGGCGGTACAGCGGGGGGCGCGACCAAATATCGCGATCGGGGCGGGTAGCGGGGCGCTGCGCACACCGATGACGTCATCGGTGGCGGCACAGCGCTACAGGCTAACGCCACCATTAGCGTTCTGCTAAATATCGCGGGAGGCATGGCCAGTGGTGCTAAAGCCACTGAGTGCCCTCTTTAGGCGCTAACTGGTGGCGCAGCCCACCGAATTTCTAGGAGCAACATGTCTCTTATATGCAACTCAACATTGGTTTGTAGCGCCTCTAGAAAATAGTTCTTCTAAATTGATCATTCTTAAAGCCTAGCAAGAATACATTTGTTTGAACTGTATCATTTGGTACAGTACCACTAACATTCAAATGTCCTTTTGCCTCTTAATCGCTCCTGCCTTCCATCCTATCACAGACCTTCCCTTTTGTTCTTTCCTCCCCTCCCCCCTTTCCCTGCCCCTACAGTTGCTTAAAAATCTGTTACATCTCCAACTTTTTCCAGTTCTGACGAAGGGTCATCGACCTGAACTTTAACTCTGTTTTTCTCTCTACAGATGCTGTCTGACCTGCTGAGTGTTTCCAGCATTTTCTGTTTTTATTCTTATTATTATTCCAGGTTCAGTCCCTGGTTTGTGACATTAGGTAGGCAGTAGTGGAGAATGTTGCACATGTTATTCTTTAATTTGAAATTGCTACTCCTGACTCATCCCATGCAGATAAAAGGCTACATCAGTAATTTTTTGACTTTGCACTTCCTGCCGGGAGCACATATTGGAAATTAAGGGACATGCTGCACATGTTTTGTTGTTCGGTAAAATGAATCATCTGAAAATCGGGCACTAATTTGCTCTCCTGGTAAGGTACCCCACCATTAGAGAAGATGGAAATGACCCCTTTACAACCAGAGTCAGAGTGGGACGGTTCCAGAAGGGGAGACCCTGCTGCTCTGGAGGTCAGCTGAGTTGAGTTTATGGTTACACTATCCTTCTGAATACCTTTCATTAATGTCACAGGACAGAACACTTGGACTTGTACTAAACCCAGTGTATCAGTTGATACAGCTATCAGTTGTTCCCCAGTTTTTGTGACCCTTTTAACACCAACCTCCATGGGCACCAGTAATGGGAAACACGTCCCATCAAATTTTACAGCTATTTCAAATGGGAATCAAAATTGTATTTAAAGTATCATGTGATCTTATCAAATGGTTACGCTACTCAGTTATTTAAAACTAGCTGAAGTGCCCGGCGGTGCCGAGGGTCTTTTGAGGGCATGTTGTTGTCGGAAGAGAGAGAGAGAGCGACTGGGGGGGAAGAGAGAGAGCGACAAGGGGGGAAGAGAGAGAGCGACTGGGGGGGAAGAGAGAGAGAGAGCGACTGGGGGGGAAGAGAGAGAGCGACTGGGGGGGAAGAGAGAGAGCGACTGGGGGAAGAGAGAGTGCGACGGGGGGGAGGGGGGTTGAGTGGAGGGGGGAGGGGGAGGGGGGAGGAGTGGGGAGGGAGGGGGGGAGGGAGGGGGAGTGGGGAAAGGGGAAGTGGGGGAAGGGGAAGGGGGAGGAGTGGGGGGAGGAGTGGGGGGAGGAGGGGGGAGGGAGGAGGGGGAGGGGGGAGGAGGGGAAGGGGGGAGTGGGGGAAGGGGAAGGGGGGGTGATGAGGGGGAGGGAGGAGGGGGAAGGGGGAGGCAGGGGGGAAGGGGGATGGAGGGGGAGGGAGGAGGGGGAGGGTGGGGGGGAAGGGGAGGGAGGAGGGGGAAGGGGGAGGGAGGGAGGAGGGGGGAAGGGGGAGGGAGGGGGGGAAGGGAGGGGGGAGGGGGAGGGGAGGGGAGTGGAGGGAGGGGAAGGGAGAGGAGGGGGAAGGGGGAGGGAGGGGGGAAGGGGGGAAGAGGAGGGGAGGGAGGGGGGAAGGGGGGAAGAGGAGGGGGGAAGGGGGAGGGGAGGGAAGGGGGAAGAGGAGGGGAGGGGGGAAGGGGGGTTGGGGAGGGGGAGGGGAGGGGTTGGGGGGAAGGGGGGTGGGGGAGGGGAAGGGGGGTGGGGGAGGGAGGGGAAGGGGGGAGGTGGGGGGTGGGAGGGGGTGGGGAGGGGGAGGAGGGGGGGAAGGGGGTGAACGGGAGGGGTGGAAGGGGGGGTGGGGAGGGGGGTGGAAGGGGGGTGGGGGGTGTGGGGGGGAAGGGGGGTGGGGAGGGGGGAAGGGGGTGTGGGGGGAAGTGGGTGTGGGGGGGAGGGGGGTGTGGGTGTGTGGGGGGAGGGGTGTGGGGGCTGGGGGGGAAGGGGGTGTGGGGGGAAGTGTAGGGCTGGGGGGTGGGGGGTGTGGGAGGGGGGTGGGGGGGTGGGAGGGGGAGGGGGGTTTGGGGGGAAGAGGGTGTGGGGGGGTGGGGAGTGGAAAGGGAGGGGGGAGATAAACTTAAAGTACAGGAAACTTTGTGCTATCCGGCACCCACTCTTCAGAGTTAATGTTGAGAGATACGGAGATTCTTACCTCTGTATTTAACAACAAACACTGTTGCTTAGCAACAGCTTCTAAACACTCAGGTGTGGCCCTGAAGCTCTGTAGCTAAAGCTGTTGCTATAGCAACAGACCTTGCACAGCTACACAGTCGATTGTCTATCACAGACACAGATTTGGGGCACAGAAGCCCCACCCACTCTATGTTCCTGTACTAAGATGGTCGCGCATGCACTCTGTTACACACTGAATCAAAATGGCGTCGCACTGAAAGTTTTCGCCCTCCTTGTCAAAGATGGCTGCCGTTAACCTGGGGCTGTCTGCAGAAGAAATTTCCTCAGCTGCAAACACAGGATCTTCAGATTATTATTCGGGGCTTGCGACCTACCCCAGTTGCTTATGAAGCCTCCCCACCTACTGACCCCTGGAATGGAGCTGAGGCAGCACACCCTCTGCCCTCTGCCAGTGTTTGTCTCTATCTAGGCCGGGAGCCTGGGTCTAGAGTTGCACTGCTGGCAGTTGGAGAAGCCTAGGCCCCGGGCCTGGAAAAACGGTGAAAGGTAGGAGAATTATAGAGGTTAGAGAAAAGATTTACAAATTAATTAACTTTTTTTAAAAACAATTTGTGTTTTAAAAGCAACTTTTTTTTGCTGGAAATGTAGATTTGTAAAGAAACACACAGAAAGCGGGAAAAAGAAATGAAAAGTTTAGAATCAAGATGGCGGCGACTCACCTCGGTTCGGAACGATAAGGCCCGCCCACACACGCACCGATTGGTCGACCGTCAGGTGACCGAAGCGTAGGATTGGTCAATCGTCCCGTCACTCGACCGTAGGAGGGCCCAGCCGCACGCGCCAGCAACCCGGCGTACGATTGGTCGACCTCGAGGTCACTCTATCGCTAATGAGCGGATAATGAGATGCTAATGAACGGAATGTTGAAGGTTTTTTGGATACCGCGGGCGCGATTTTTGTCCGGCCGAAACGTAAATACGCTTACCATCATTTTGGAACGGTGAGCTTTCTTTCGACGTAACGCACGCGTAGGTACGCTCTGTAACTTTCGAGCGCATAGCCGGACAGACGCACACCCGAGGACAGACAGAAGGACAGACAGAAGGACAGACAGAAGGACAGACAGATCGACTCCTTTATATATATAGTTTACATTGTATGCTCATTATAGGATTAATAAATATAAATATTGATACTGAAAAGGATGTCAAACTCAGCCAGTTTACTTACGCACTTATGCTGAGAATAAATCTGTAAATGAGGAAAAAGATGACAAGTCCATAATTGTAGGGCTGGATTTTCATTGAGGAGGCGGGTAGGAGGTGGGACTGCAACTTTTGGGGTTGTAGTCCCGCCTCCATCGAGTTCTAGCCAACCCACATGCTTTTGACTTGATTGACCTTGTTGAGCCCACCCAACGGGCTCAGCAGGCCAATTAAGGGCCACCCGGCAACAGGTGACATCACAGATTGATATTTCATCTGTCAAGACCTTTTGATAGATGAAATATCAGCGTTTCACAACTGTTTGAAGCTGTCAAACACTGACAATCTGTACTCCAGGTTAATTCCTTCCTCTCAGGATGATTTAGAGATCTCCCTGGAGCAGAAAGCTGAATGCTGCAATTTGTGACAGCTCGCAGCCATTCTGCTTTCTGTGGCGGTAAGATGAGGGACTCCCGAGACCTGAAGGAAGGAAGGCTGTAAAGGTAAGTAAAGGTAAGTAAAACTTCTTTAAACACTTTACACACACCAAACACACTTACCTTTGCACTCATGCACCCATCACTCACCTGAACACCGGACATCTCGACCCCTCCAAGCCCTTCATCCCCACGGTCCGCCTCCTCTAACTTGCCGTGGTTTGGAGCCATCAGGAATCCCACATTTCAACATTAAAAATAGGGATTAGGCTAAAAACTGCCTGTTAACTACCTGTTAACAGGCAGTTAATTGGCACTAATCCCCTTCCCGCCTCAGGGAGGCGGATCCCAGTGCGGGGCGGGTACCTGCCTCCTTTGAAACAGGCATGGAAGCGGGTTGGGGGCAGGATGGGATCAGGACCCCCAATTTCGGGATTTTAAACCCCCACACGCCTCCAATCCTGACTCCATGGCCCAATGAAAATCCAACCCGTAGTGTTTTGGTAAAGGACCTCAATAGCTATATTACACGTTAGATTCCTTTCATGTTGAGACAGGATATGTGTAATGTATGTACCTTTAAGGGGGGAACTACTTTTTACAGCTCAGGTATACTGTAGTACCGGCAGTGACCACACCTGTATATAACGCTGAGTAGTAATCTGTACAGATCAGTTGCAGTCTGAGCCACGTTGAGTAAACACCTATTGTACTGTTATCCGCTGTCTGTGTCTTCTTATACACAGATGTAACATTGGCGACGAGGCAGGTTCGAACCTACCTGCAACTCTGCATCTCCTCCCGGGGATTCGCTCCCGGAGATCAGTGGATTGGAGGTCAAGGCCAGAGACTCGAGAATAGCGGGGGAGGCTGTCAAGAGCCAGGCTTGGCTTTCCAGTCGAGGTGGTCCAGCGAAACGGGCTGGCAACAGGTAGTGCGCAGACCCTTCCCAGACAGCGGCGGGCTAGAGCCTGACCAAGCGGCACAGCAAAGGGCCGAGCAGCGTCGATGGGGGAGAGAGAGAGAGGGCAGAGCACACAGGGCGCAGCCGGTGTTCAGGGGCCGAGCAGCGTCAGAGAGAGGGAGAGAGAGATGCGCAGAAACCTGCGAGGCGCCGCCATTGCCAAGAGGACCGCTGAGAGCGGCGTTGGCAGCAGCGCAGGAGAAGCGCGCAAAACCTACAGGGCGCCGCCATTGCCACGAGAACCGCCGGGAGCGGCGTCGGCAGCAGCGGGGGAGGAAGGAAAGCATGGGAGATGCCATTTTAAGCCATTGGGAGACGCCATTTAAAATCACACCCAAAATGCCGAAGAGTGGCAGTATCACCGCATTTGACAATGAAGTCAAAGATTGGACTACATATGTCGAACGAATAGAGGTGTACTGCAAGGCAAATGGGGTGTCAGATGACAAGAAAGTGTCGGTATTGTTAAATTTAATGGGTGCAAAGACGTATGGTTTATTACGAAATCTAGTAACCCCAACGAAGCCAATGGAAAAGAGTTTTGAAGACATAGTAACGATACTAAAGGAACATTTAAACCCCACACCACTGCTGATAGCAGAAAGATACAAGTTTCACAAACGGACCCAGCATAAGGATGAAAGCAACGCTGATTATTAAACAGAACTGCGCAAACTATCAAAACACTGCCAGTTTGGAGCGGGACTGACAGATGCCTTAAGGGACAAGTTTGTGTGTGGGCTTCAAAGTGAAGGAACCCAGAAACGGCTTTTATCTGAAAAGGACCTTACGCTAGAAAAGGCTTTCAGCATTGCGGTATCATATGAAGCAGCAGCACGGGGCGCTGCAGAGATACAACAGAGACTGCAAGAATATGGCACAAACGAAATGTCATACAGAACAGAGAAGTGCTATCGCTGCGGCAGAACAACACGCGACCAGAATGATTGCTGGTTCAAAGACAAAGTGTGCAGACAGTGTGGAAAAGTAGGACACATAGCACGAGTCTGCAGGTCGGGAAAGAAAACCAGCAATATGTAACCTACCAAAGGAAAGTACCAGAAGTGACATAAGATGACGGAAATAGTTCAGACGAACAAAAGAGTGATAACGACTCCGAAAGCTAGAACTGAGTTGTCTGAAACTACATAATGTGATCACAACGGAGGATCACCGAATCATTTGGGTCACTCTCAAGATAGCAGGAGTCCAGGTAAAGATGGAATTGGACACAGGATCAGCCCTAACAGTCATCAACCGACGGGACTATGAGCGGCTATTCTCACACATACCCTTCAGAGACACAAAAATTATTTTGAAGACGTACACGGGGCAAAAAGTCTACCCCAAAGGAAAAATAAGGGTGACCGTTATAGATAACGGTAAGGAAACACCAAAACTAGACCTGTATGTATTGCAAGATGGAGGACCACCATTACTGGGACGTGAATGGATCCGGAAAATACAACTGGATTGGCATTCCATACAGGCACTGACTGTGGCTGACAAAAAGGATGATGACGTCACACCTGGGCGATTGTCAAAGCTCCTAACTGACGCGAAAGAAGTTTTCCAGCAAGGACTCGGAACACTAAAAGGCATGACAGCAACGATTAAAATTGAAGAAAACGCAAGCCCAAAATTTTTTAAGGCCAGACCAGTACCTTATGCGATCCGCCCAGCCGTCGAAGCAGAGCTGGAGGGTCTGGAACATTCAGGTGTACTGTCCAAGGTAGACTGGAGTGAGTGGGCTACACCCATCGTCCCTGTGATGAAAAAGTCGTTGAGCAGCATGCCTGGGGAACCAAGGAAGGTTCGCATCTGTGGGGACTTTAAGGTAACTGTGAACCCGGTCCTTCACACCGTACAATATCCACTTCCACAGATTGAAGATATTTTCGTCTCACTATCTGGAGGGAAATGCTTCACTAAGATTGATCTGGCCCAGGCGTATCTGCAAATGGAGGTAGAAGAAGCATCAAAAAAATACCTCACAATCAACACCCATAAAGGTCTCTACCAATACAACCGGCTGGTATTCGGGGTAGCATCAGCTCCGGCTATTTGGCAGAGGGCAATGGAACAAGTCCTGCAAGGGATCCCAGAGACCCAGTGTTATTTGGACGACATCTTGGTCACGGGCGAAATTGACAGTGATCACCTTGCCAACCTGGAGCAGGTGCTCACTAGATTGCAGGAATATGGGCTCCGAGCTAACTGCCCCAAATGCGAGTTTTTTAGAAAACAAATCTCGTATTGTGGCCACGTTATCGATAAAGAGGGGTTACATGAGTCCCCAGAGAAGATTGAGGCAGTAGTCACAACTGAGGTCGTTCCTCGGGCTGGTAAACTACTACCATAAGTTCTTGCCAAATTTGCCTACAATACTACACCCACTGAACACCCTATTGCAAACTGGGGTGCCATGGAAGTGGAATGACGAATGTAGACGAGCTTTCCAGAAGAGCAAAACACTAATCACATCGAAAGAGGTATTGGCCCATTACAACCCAGCATTACCAATTCGGTTGGCATGTGATGCGTCACCCTACGGCATTGGAGCGGTGCTGTCGCACAAATTCACGGACGGCTCAGAGAGGCCAATAGCCTTTGCGTCATGATCACTAATCTCAGCCGAGCGTAACTACGCCCAGATTGACAGGGAGGCCCTCAGCCTAGTGTGGGGAGTGAAAAAGTTCAATCACTATCTGCACGGGCAGAAATTCACCTTGCTGACTGATCACTAGCCTCTTGTCTCCATTTTTATTCCGAAGAAGGGCATTCCGGTGATGACTGCGCAACGACTACAAAGATGGTCACTTTTTCTAGGGGTGCACCACTATGAGATTGAATATAAGGGCACAAAACAGCATGGAAATGCTGATGGGCTATCACGCCTGCCACTGCCTACTGCGGAGGAAGCACCAGCAGTGGATCCTGTCGAAATATTCCATTCGACTATAGTTGAATACCTACTGGTAACTAACGCTTGTATCGAAAAGGAAACCCGAAATGACCCGACACTGTCTCGGGTATATGATTTGATGGTGAAGGGATGGCCAGCACATGGCGACTCACTGTTGCCAGCATTCTTGACAAGGAGAGAACAGCTGTCAGTGTGCCGGGGGACCTTGATGTGTGGATCCCGAGTGGTAATTCCACTCAAGTTAAGGAATAGAGTGCTCAATGAGCTTCATGAGGGTCATCTGGGAGGGGTAAAAATGAAAAGCCTAGTCAGGGCTTATGTGTGGTGGCCGGGAATTGATAAACAAATCGAGGACCTGACCAAGAGCTGCTCAGGATGCCAGAAAGTCCAAAATGCACCACCACAGGCCCCTCTACACACATGGGAGTGGCCCTCATCTCCATGGCAACGGGTGCATATTGATTTTGCTGGTCCATTCATGGACTCAATGTTTTTAATAGCCGTGGATGCGCACTCGAAATGGCCTGAGGTCATCAAAATGTCCTCCACCACCACGGAGAAAACTATTGCAGTCCTACGGACCATTTTTGCCAGGAACGGCTTGCCAGAACAGATTTGCTCCGACAACAGACCATAGTTTGTGTCCGAAGAGTTCCGGAGGTTCTTGAAAAAGATGGGGTAAGGCATTACACATCCGCCCCGTATCATCCAGCCACAAATGGATTGGCTGAGAGGTTTGTTCAAACCTTTAAGAAGGCAATAAAGGCTATGTACAATGACAACATTCCGCTACAGCACAAGGTGGACAATTTCCTGTTCGCCTACCGGAATGCGACACATGCAGTCACCAACCAGGCCCCAGCCATGATGTTCTTTAACCGAAGGTTAAGATCTCGCCTGGATTTGCTCAGACCAAACGTACGAAGAGATGTTGAGAGTAAGCAATTCCAGCACATCCATGAGAAGCCAACAAGGAGCTTCAATGTAGGGCAACCAGTCTTGGCCCGCGACTACTGAACAGAAAAATGGCAGCCAGGAACGATATGCACACGGCAGGGCCCACTAATGTACACAGTGGACGTTGGGGAGAGCATCGTGAGACGCCATGCTGACCAGATCCTAGGGTCACAGGAACAAGTCAACCCCATGCCTCGCCCATATGTACCTGGTGATGAACCCGACGTACAGGTAGCATCTACCCCAGAAACAGTAGCATCGGAAGCTGATGAACCAAACGACGACAGGGGGCCAGAATCGCCTCCGCACCAAGAGCAAGACACTCGGGAAAGGCGCTATCCAGAAAGGATCAGGAAGCCTCCCCAAAGACTGAATTTATAAATAGACTATTTTCAGCAAATGTTTCATGTTAAAAGTGTTAATTGTAATTAGTTTGATATTTAATTGTTAAATAAGTGTTATGGTACTGTTAATCTAAAAGGGGAGGAATTGTAATGTATGTACCTTTAAGGGGGGAACTACTTTTTACAGCTCATGTATACTGCAGTACCGGCAGTGACCACACCTGTATATAATGCTGAGTAGTAATCTGTGCAGATCAGTTGCAGTCTGAGCCACGTTGAGTAAACACCTATTGTACCGTTCTCCGCAGTCTGTGTCTTCTTATACATGGACGTAATAATATGTAGATGGAGTTGCAATAATTATGACATGCTCAAAACAAATACAAGGATTCTGATGTAGTGCCTTATTTGAGCTTTGCATCATTAGGTGAATCCTTTAACTGGACCTGAATCATCTGGAGGCCCACTTTGTGTCAGAATAGATGCTGTCTTCCTGTGTGGCCTGCCCACTGTTAGCATCAGATATATTGTGGGAAGATTTTTGTTTACTAGTGACTAAAACATCACATCACATAACATTGATTAATTATTTGCAGCTTGATCTTAGATGGAGCTAACTGACATTGCAGCATTCATGTGTTTGGCTACAGATTAACATTTAACAAAAGCCAATCAACATGATAGCTCCCATTAATCAACAGACAGTCCACTGAATTAAAAGAAATTAGGGAAATGAGGACATTGCTGGTTGTAACAGTCAGGATAGAATCCGATTGGGTAAACATGCAAAACAAATAAAATAACTAAAACCTCAAATTATACCTACAAAAGACTCTGCTATTAGAATTCAGATGCTTGGATGTATAAAGTACAATGCGTGAGAAGATGTAGCTTAGCAGTTAAAACATTAAGTTATTGGACATCTAAAGAAACCTGAATTCAATTTGAAGTTTGATCGAAGTTGGATGAGAGAGTTTCCTCAACTCAGCTTGAATCTTTGGAAAAAGAAAACTTGTGATTGTCTGGCTGCTCCATCCAAGCATATCTGTTTGCATTTTGATCACAAACTGGCATTGTTGGTGGTGCCAATGGAGAGGGTTGCAGGCTGGAGGGAGGGCCCGGTCTCCTGACTGAGAAAGGTATTTGAATGTGGGAGCTAAACAGATAAACTAGGAAGAATTACAATGTTTTATATATATTTATAATTTTTTTTTTAAATTGCGTGATGTTTGTTATGGACCATCCACCCTGAAGATATCTCCATTAATGCCATAGCAAACTATGTTTGGTTGACTAGATTGAACAGAATCAACACAACTTCTCCAGGTCCTTCTAATTCTCCTGCTTTGATTTGAAAATTAACTTAACCCAGTGGGTGGGATCTGTATCTGATTTTCCTGGCGCACATTCTGATGTCTCCCTTTCATTTTAGTGCCATGTCTGACACGCCCCTTTATCTTTCCATTGCCTTTTCAAATGCCTTTTGAAGCACTTTACAACTCTTTCTGGCAATTTCAAATTTACTTACCCACACAGTGGACAAATTCTTCATGTGACTTTTTTTCATTGGCTGTGTACCTGCAGAATTTCATTGTCCAAAAAACTAAACTTGATTAGAAGTTTTTAGATTTATCTATCAGTTTGCCACTCCCTCGGCTCTGTTCAATGTATTTCCTGCATATGTTCAAACCTAGTTAACCATATACAATTTATTCATCTACTCAATCTGTTGTGTATGTACCTTTAAGAGAATAACTGGTCTCAGACTGCAATACCAGCAGTGACCACCCCTGTATAAAAGGCGCTAGAGAGCCTCTGTTGGTTAGTTTCGTTTATGCCTTTCACCAGTAAAGACTTGTTTGTTTCTCTCCTGCTAGTCCGTGTTTCAATCATTCACGGACTTAACACTGGCGACGAGTTAGAAAGAACTTACCTGCAACTCAGCAGCAGCTCCGATGACGTTGAAGGTCAGAAGAAAAAAATAAAATAAAATAGAGTCCATTGAAACTCGAGGAACGGGTGTCGACCGTCAATCATCAGGTTCAAGGCTTTGCAGGAGCGACGTTCCAGAGCCAGGCTGGGTTCCTCGGTCCGTGGTTTCCCAGCTAATCGGGCTGGTGGCAGGTAGTGCTCTGATCCTTCCTGGGCTGCAACGGGGCCGGGCAGCGAGTCGGGAAGCAAGGAGAGAGAGAGAGGGTGGAGCATACAGGGCGCGGCCAGTGTTTCGAAGCTGGGCAGCGTTCGGACCTCAGAAGAGGGAGGGAAGTGTTCCAGAGGGTCCGCTCCACGATGGGAAAATAATAAAAGAAAAAGAATACGCGCAAGAAACCGTGGAAAGCAGCGCTAACAACAGCGGGGAAGAAGGAAAAGCGTGGGAGGCACCATTTTGTTAAATCAGAGAAGAAGGCAAAGCGTGGGAGGCGTCATTTTAGATTTGCAAGATGCCGAAGACTGGCTGTATCACTGCTTTTGATAATACATTAGAGGACTGGACCACGTATGTGGAAAGAGTCGAGGTATATTTCGAGACAGGTGAAATAGCGGAGGGGAAAAAGGCATCAATATTGCTAAACGTAATGGGCGCTAGAACGTACGGCCTATTGCGGGATCTGATTACTCCAGCCAAACCGAAGGCAAAGAGTTTTAACGAAATTGTTGCTGTTCTACAGGAGCACTTAAACCCTGCACCGCTGTTGATAGCAGAAAGATTTAAATTCCACAGGAGAACTCAGCACAAGGATGAGAGCAATGCTGAGTATCTTACGGAACTACGCAAGCTATCAAAGCACTGCCAGTTCGGAGCAGGACTGGCAGATACCCTACGGGACAAATTTGTCTGTGGACTCCTGAGTGAAGGAACACAGAAGAAGTTACTCGCAGAAAAAGAGCTGACGCTAGATAAGGCTTTCAACATGGCAGTATCGTATGAAGCAGCAGCCAGGGGAGCTGCAGAAATTCAACAAAAACCACAGGAATACAGCACCCACGAAATGACACGGGGATTTGCAAAATGTTATCGCTGTGGCAGAACTAACCATGACCAGAAGGACTGCTGGTCCAAAGACAAAATATGCAGAAAATGCGGGAAGATTGGACACATTGCACGAGTTTGTAGGTCTGGGAAGAAGACCAGTGACAACAAAAAGGCTACTAAGGAACCGTACAAGAAAGTACAAAAGATGACGGACAGTAGTTCCGAAGACCAGATGAGCGATAGTGAATCCGAGAACAGGAGATTAAGCTGTCTCAAACTTCACAATGTAATCGCAAAAGAGGATCACCGAACCATTTGGGTCACCCTCACGATAGTAGGGTCCCAAGTTAAAATGGAATTGGATACAGGATCAGCGCTAACCGTCATGAATCGACGAGACTATGAGCGGCTATTTTCACACATACCCTTGAGAGAGACATCCATCATCTTGACGACGTATACGGGGCAAAAAGTATACCCCAGAGGAAAAATAAGGGTGCCTGTCGAATACAATGGCAAGAAAATACGGAAATTGTATCTCTACATACTGCCAAATGGTGGACCACCGTTATTGGGACGGGAATGGATCAGGAAGATAAACTTAGATTGGCATTCCATTCATGCAGTGATGGTGGACGGTAAAAAAGATGAAGACGTCACTCCTGGATGATTGTCAACAATCTTAGCTAACGCCAAAGAGGTATTTCAACAAGAACTGGGCACGCTTAAAGGCGTAACCGCCTCGTTAAAAATTGAAGAGAAGGCAGTTCCCAAGTTTTTCAAAGCGAGACCGGTACCATATGCAATTCGTCCAGCTGTCGAGGCAGAGCTGGAGAATCTGGAGAAGGCGGGCGTGTTGTCTAAGGTCAACTGGAGCGAGTGGGCGACACCCATCGTTCCTGTCATGAAAAAAACGTTAAGCAATAAGTCCGGAGAGCCAAGGAAGATTCGCATCTGTGGGGATTTCAAGGTGACGGTGAACCCTGTCCTTCACTCAGTACAATATCCTCTTCCAAGGATAGAAGTCATCTTCGCCTCACTGTCTGGAGGGAAGCGTTTTACAAAAATTGACCTAGCACAAGCATATTTGCAGATGGAGGTTGAAGAGTCCTCTAGGAAGTATCTCACGATAAACACTCACAAAGGTCTTTACCAACTTAACACAATCTATCAATCGACCGGATGTGGGCATCGCTGGCAAGGCCAGCATTTATTGCCCATCCCTAATTGCCCTTGAGAAAGTGGTGGTGAGCCGCCGCCTTTAACCGCTGCAGTCCATGTGGTGAAGGTACTCCCACAGTTGTCCGTGTGGTGAAGGTACTCCCAGAAGACTGTTAGGTAGGGAGTTCCAGGATTTTGACCCAGCGACGATGAAGGATCGGCAATATACTTCTAAGTCAGGATGGTGTGTGAATTGGAGAGGAACTTGGAGGTGGTGGTGTTCCCATGCACCTGCTGCCCTTGTCCTTCTAGGTGGAAGAGGTCGCGGGTTTGGGAGGTGCTGTCAAAGAATCCTTGGCGAGTTGCTGCAGTGCATCTTGTAGAGGGTACACACTGCAGCCACGGTACGCCGGTGGTGGAGGGAGTGAATGTTTAAGGTGGTGGATGGGGTGCCAATCAAGCGGGTTGCTTTGTCTTGGATGGTGTCAAGCTTCTTGAGTGTTGTTGGAGCTGCACTCATCCAGGCAAGTGGAGAGTATTCCATCACACTCCTTACTTGTGCCTTGTAGATGGTGGAAAGGCTTTGGGGAGTCAGGAGGTGAGACACTCACCACAGAATATCTAGCCTCTGACCTGTTCTTCTTGCCACAGTATTTATGTGGCTGGTCCGGTTAAGTTTCTGGTCAATGGTGATCCCCAGGATGTTGATGGTGGGGGATTTGGTGATGGTAATGCCATTAAATTTCAAGGGGCGGTGGTTAGGCTCTCGCTTGTTGGAGATAGTCATTGCCTGGAATTCCTGCAGTGATGTTCTGGGGCTGTGATGATTGGCCTTCAACCACCAAAACCATTTTTCTTTGTGCTAGGTATGACTCCAGCCAGTGGAGAATTTTCCCCCAGATTCCCATTGACTTTAGTTTTACTAGGGCTCCTTGATGCCATACTCAGTCATATGCTGCCTTGATGTCAAGGGCAGTCACTCTCACCTCACATCTGGAATTCAGCTCCTTTGTCCATGTTTGGACTAAGACTGTAGGGAGGCCGGGAGCCGACTGTTCTTGTCGAAACCCAAACTGGGCATCAGTGAACAGATTATTGGTGGTTAATGTTAAGTATGTGTATTGTATTGAACAATTAACACAAAGACTTAAACGTATAACTCAAACAGGTCTTTACTGGTTGGAGGTAGGGACTGCACGTAGGTCTTTACTTCATGCCCACAGGCGGGAACTGAGGGGAGATCAGTACCCACAGTACTACTTATACCCCATGGCCAGGATTGGTACTGCGTATCACTACGCCCTACAAGCAGTGCAGTCCTGTCCATAGGTTCAAAGTAGCACACATATTACATACACAACATTCCTCCCTTCATAGCTTTACAGTCATCTCCCCATTTAACATAACGTAATAACCTATATACATATATAACTTCAGGTTTACATAACAGAATAACATAGATACATAGATAACTTCATGTCAAAACAGATCACAGATTCAGTCTCTGCGGAAAACAGTTCACAGATTCAATCTCTGTGGTGTCGTTGGTTCACGTTGCTGGAGTGACTCATTCAATAGTCCTTCCATGGATTTAACAGTTTGAACTTCCGAACTGAATTGGCTCCGTTCGGAGGGACCACGTGTGTGATCTGGTAGAGGTAATAATGGTTCAGATGGGTCATCTTCTGTTTCGACTTTTCCTTTTCTGCTTCTTGGAGACTCTCTGGGCTCCACTGTCAGCTGCCAGCTGCATGCGCAGTTCCTCCTTCTCTTCCTCCTTTTTCCGTAGTAGAGCCACCTTCTCCCGATGTTCCGTAGACTTTCGGTGCTCCTCCATGATTTCTGTATGGTGGGAGTCGAAGTTACAAGTTGGGCAGGACAGGACATAGTAATATTCGGTGTCGTCCTGATCTAGGCCAGCGAGAGGGTCTTCTATTTCCTCCATACCCAGCTGGGCGTTAGCCAGCTTTTGTTCCAAGTCCAGACATCTTTCCTGAAGAGACTTCTTCATGCATACCTCTTCATCCAGCTTTTTCTGGGCTTTCAGCAAGTCGTTTACTAATGACCTCATTTGAGATTTTACTACTTCAACTTCTTTTGGAGATTGATTGATCGGACTATTCAATCCCTCTACCGGAGCAGCTGTTTCAGCGGTCTGTTGTTCTACGTTGACGTGAGTCAGCGTACTTTTGGCATCCAAGGGCTGCTCTGTTGCAGTCATCTCAGTCTGTGTTGCCACCTCAGCTCTTCCAATAACCTTTGAGAGCTCCGAACCCCTTTCGTTTGAATATTGAAGTTCGTGTTCAAGTTTTTCCCATTTCAGAGTCCTGTCCTTCAGCATATGCAGGAGTTGGCTGACCGTTAACTCCTCTGACATCAGACGTTTTGTGTGCTCCTGCTCCATTTTCTCCATCAGCTGCTTCTGTTGTCTTTCCAGATTCTCCAACTCTATATCAAAGAACTCTTTCGTTGCATTCAACTCTTGCTCAAAACGGCGAAGCATTTGTTCTAATTGCTGTTGTAGTTTGAAATGGAGTTGAGTTCGAGCCCGGTGTCCCTCAGAAATGGGCACATCAGTAGACTTGCCAGACTCAGAATCCACAGTTAAACTATGTTGTTGTTGCTCAGTGGAATTCTGTGCTGAAACTTTGTCTTTTGCACCTGAGTTGGGCTTACCATCATCCGTTCCAGAGTCTGGGCCGACTATCTTCACCGAGTCCTCACTCGTTATTGTTTGTAGGAAATGCCAGTCCATATTCATTTTCCTAATCCACTCCCGTCCTAGTAGTGGAGGACCTCCTTCAGATATCACATATAAGTCCATTATTTGACTGTCTTCGCCCTTGTGGACCACTGCAACCTCTATTTTCCCGATGGGGTACACTCTTTGCCCCGTGTATGTTTTCAATATAATCCCCGTATCCTGTAGGGGAATATGTTGGAATAACTTTCCGTAATCTTTCTTATTTATGACCGTCAATGCCGATCCAGTGTCCAATTCCAGTTTTACTTGGACTCCTTCTATCTGAAGAGTGACCCAAATTGTCTGGAGGTCTGCACCCTTACCAGCGTTGAGTACTCTTAAGCTAGCCAGTTCATTACAGCTTAAGCTAGCCAGTTCATTACTGCTAGCGTCTGAATCGGACTCCTGTTCGGTCACCTTGTGTACCTTTGCGTATTTTCCTTGCGGTGACTTCTTGTTGCTGGTCTTCTTCCCTGACCTGCATACTCTAGCTATATGTCCAAGCCTACCACAAGTTCTACATTCTTGGTTTTTAAACCAACACTGGTTCTGATCATGCGTTGTCTTTCCACAATGATAACATTTGCCAGAACTCACACCCAATCTGTGTGCACTGAGCTCTGGTGACCGTAGCTGCATTACTGCCGTGCCTCTCGCTGCGGCTTCGTGTGCTGCTGCCATAGTGACCGCCTTCTCAAGCGTCAGCTCATTCTCCTCGAGCAGTCGCTTTTGTGTATCCTGTTTAAATAAACCACACACAAATTTGTCTCGTAGTGCATCTGTCAGTCCCGTTCCAAACTGGCAATATTTCGCTAATTTACGCAATTCCAGCAAATATTCAGCATTGCTTTCATGCTGTAGCTGCCTTCTGTTGTAAAATTTAAATTGTTCCGCTAGCATCAGCGGCGTGGGGTTTAGATAATCTTTCAGGACAGTAACAATCTCATCGAACGTCTTATCCGCCGGTTCATCTGGTGATAACAGGTGTTTCAATTGCCCGTATGTCTTCGCACCCATTAAATTTAATAATGTTAGAGCTTTATCTTGGTCACGAATTTTATTGGCCTTACAATAATTTTTTACTCTTTCAACATATATGGCCCAATCTTCGAGGTCACTATCAAAGGTGCTAATATTCCCGTGTTTAGGCATTGTAGATTTGCAATTTCTCAGATTTTATTTTCTTTACTTGTTATCAAAGATGGCGGCTTCCCGCTCTTGCCGTCGTCCTCCGCCCACAAAATGGCGGTTTCCCCGTGCTTGGCGGTCTTCACCCGTCCCCGACGCCGTCTCCCTTCAGCCCCCGAGTGCGGCCCTTATCTTCGCCGCGATCGCCCGAGTGCGGCCCTTATCTTTGGTCCCGATCGCTGGCCCGCGCTGCGCCTCGCACTTGAAGCGGCTCCTGGCCTCTGGCTCACCCGCTCGCGCGGCTCTTGCTCGCTCCCTCCCGGGCTCTGGCTTACCCACGAGGTTATGGAGGCTTCAGGGTCCTAATGCCTGTCGCTTCCAGTCGCTGGAAGCTGTCAGGATTTCTGCTGCCCTTCAGTTTTGAGTGGGGTGTTGAGGATTGAAACCTCTCTTCAACGTCCTGTCTTTGGACGAAGCCGCCGTGGAATAACTGCCGCAGGGTTCGAACCGACTCGTCGCCAGTGTTAAGTATGTGTATTGTATTGAACAATTAACACAAAGACTTAAACGTATAACTCAAACAGGTCTTTACTGGTTGGAGGTAGGGACTGCATGTAGGTCTTTACTTCATGCCCACAGGCGGGAACTGAGGGGAGATCAGTACCCACAGTACTACTTATACCCCATGGCCAGGAGTGGTACTGCGTATCACTACGCCCTACAAGCAGTGCAGTCCTGTCCATAGGTTCAAAGTAGCACACATATTACATACACAACAGTTAAGTGCCGCTTAATAGCACTGTCGATGACACATTCCATCACTTTGCTGATAATGGAGAATAGACTGATGGGGCAGTAATTGGCCGGATTGGATTTGTCCTGCTTTTTGTTAACAGGACATACCTGGGCAGTTTTCCATGTTGTTGGATAGATGCCATTGTTGTAGCTGTATTGGAACAGCTTGGCTAGAGGCGCGGCTAGTTCTGGAACACAAGTCTTCAGCACGATAGCCGGGATGTTGTCAGAGCCCATAGCCTTTGCTGTATCCAGTACGCTGAGCCGTTTCTTGATATCACGTGGAGTGAATCGAATTGGCTGAAGACTGGCTTCTGTGATGGTGGGGACCTCAGGAGGAGGCCGATATGCATCATCCACTTGGCACTTCTGGCAGAAGATGGTTGCAAACGCTTCAGCCTTGTCTTTTGAACTCATGTGCTGGGCTCCACCATCATTGAGGATGGGGATATTCATGGAGCCTCCTCTTCCCGTTAGTTGTTTAATGGTCCACCACCATTCACGACTGGATGTGGCAGGACTGCAGAGCTTTGATCTGATCCGTTGATTGTGAGATCGCTTAGCCCTGTCTATAGCATGCTGCATCTGCATTTTACCAAGTATGTGTAGCAGCCTCCCCAGGTTGGCACCTCATTTTTAGGTCACCTGGTGCTGTTCCTGGCATGCTCTTCTACACTCCTTTTTGAACCAGGGTTGGTCCCCTAGCTTGATGGTAATGGTAGCGTGAGGGATATGCTGGCCCATGAGGTTACAGATTGTGCTGGAATACAATTCTGCTGCTGCTGATGGCCCACAGCGCCTCATGGGTGCCCAGTTTTGAGCTGCTATATACTTAACCAAATATTCAGGTTCATTACTCGCAACTGTTTATCTTTTCAATTAACAATTTCAAGCTATTATGTTGCCAACTACACAAGATGAATTTAAATACTTTAATTTTAGTAAAAAGATTTTTTTTAAAGTCTGGGATTTAATTTCTCTGTGTTGGTTAACACGTTTGTGTAATATTCCTCTCTGCACAATTTTACTGCAGTTTTTGACCCAGATTCCATTCCCCACGGCAGATAGCAAATGTATTCTAGAAAATGCCCATGATCTGCACATTGGGAAACAGGAACCTCCACTAACTGGAGTTATTGGCAGAGGAGGACATGCAAAGTTGTACAATCCAGTCATTCTGAAATTTTTTTGGTTGAAGGACGCTCTAACAAATGGATTAGTAATCACGGACACCCATCTCAATTACAATACTATATAATACTCATAATATGAAAGTGCTGCATGTTAAGAGTGTTTTAATAATGCTTTTAAGAAAACAGTTATTTACTTACAGATATCAGTGAGATGGGTGTGCCTGCTTCTCACACCAATTCTGGCACTCTGCAGCAACAGATGGCCACTATTAGCCACTTAGTGCTGGACTGTTTTTAAAGCTGTCAGCAGGCTGGCCAAGGTGAGTGAGGGCACGAGCACCCATACACATGCTGGGATGCTGCTGGAAGCGTGACTCACCACCATACTGTCCCACTGGCATGTTCTGTAACAGCTGCACTGTGGGATTGTACGTGTTTGCGTGAACACGTTCAGGCACGTGTTTGAAGGGCCCAGCAGGCATTCTGATCACATGTCGGGAGAATGGCACAGGGTCGTGGTGCCAGGGAGAGGAATCGACTGGGTTGGCAGGGAGCACTCGTTGCAAAGTGAGTAAGAGCTGTGAGGAGGCATATCCAGCTGTTGAGAATAATTCGCAAGAACTGAATCAGTGTTGGTTTTATAAAGAGTTACCTCTGGTAATTATCTTTATATATTTTGAATTATTTTTAAATATTTAACCTTTATCAGGGAGACACCACCCTCCAATGCCCTTGCCATAAAATTTAGCTAATGAGATTTTGAACATTCATTCCACCAAGAACCAAAAAGCCAAAAAAACTATGGCTCATTTTAAGTATCTCTGAGTCACAATTAAACCACGGACCTGCTGCCTTCCAGCCCGTGTCCTGTTTGCCTCCAGAAAGCGTAGGTTAATATTGGGTCCTGTGAAGAAGGCAGCAGGATTGGAGGAGGTAAGTCACACAGGGCATTTTGACTGTACCCTGCCTGATTTTTGCCATGTAGGAGCGGGGGTTGAAATTCCCCACACCTCCACCTGATTATGCTTCATTTTGTACTGGCGATTCATAGCAATTCCCAGTTAAGGGTTACCTTCCCTTATTGTCACAGATCTCTACCAGGCTCATTCTGTGCCACGAGACTTCCTGTGCAATTGTATCCTGGCTACAATCTGTGTCTTTTATATCTACTTTTTGCTTTCATTTTCTTTAAGACGTGTTAGACTTTTTAGCTTTCACCTTTTGAATTACAGTGCAATAGGCATCATTCAATCATTTAAAAATTTGAATTACCTCCTGCCATCTCCAATCGCGGACCCCCTGGAAAGTCTGTACGGACCCCAGTTTGAGAAAACTGGTATAATCGGTAAACTAGTGAACTCTACTCTTTGTATAGATTAAAAAGAAAAAAATGTAACAAATCTGAAATAAAACCTGGAAATGCACAGCAGGTTCATGGGTCGGTGTGGGGGGGGTGGGGGAAGACTGGTTAATGCTACCTTTGTCAGCACTGGAAAATAGGCAAGCCTTTTATAGGACTGAACAAAACAAACACATGCCAACCTAGAGAACTAGCAATAGCTGACCAACAGCCTCAAGAGAGCTGCACCCCAAAAGCTCAAAACTCCAGAATGGCCCTGATTGTATGCCTATGACATGTGAAACAAGTAGTTACATAGGCTTGTAACTTAAGCTATGGATATACCAACAATCCTTCACTTGTATTGGATAAGTATGTGAAAGACTGAAGGGATAGTCTAAATGTTTAAGGTACAATATCTATGGAAGTCTGATGGCATCTTGTCCCAGAAAATATAGGCCCATATTTTCCGATCGGAGGCTTCCTGCATGCGGAGGCCTCCGATCTGGAAAAAATCTATGCCCTTACCTGAGGGCTCCAGAGGTCTGGACATTTCCGCTCCTGGGCCTCTGCTCTACGAAATGTGCAGGGCCCAGGTATCTCGCATATGGCTCGCAAGCATCCCTGGGATCACGTGCGCCATAGGGAACCAATGAAAGAAGGGAATCTCCCTTCATACTTTTGACAGCTTAGACCTGTCAAAAGTATGAATGGAGATCACTCCAAAAACACATCAAAACATTAGATAAATTTTTTTTTAATCACATTTTTAAAATGAGTTAAAGTTACAATAAATTAAATATTTTAAACAAATTTAATATTTTGAAAAAAATAATTAAAGTTTTTTACGGGGCTAAAAATAAACTTACCTTTTTTAAAAGTATTTTAAAATTATAAATGAGTGGAAAATTAAAAAAAAACTTTTTAAAACTCTTATGCTGGTATTACCAGGAGTAAGATTTTTAAGCGATTTCAGTGGGCGGAGGTTCTGCAGAAAGCAGAACTATCCACCCGCAGAGGCCCTTCTCCAGGGCAGGCGTGCGATCTTACAGATCGGACATGCCGGTTTTCAGTGCATGCAGTTCGCATGCCTGAAACCAGTACTTGCGAGGTCCCTACGGGTGTGTACACAGCTCGTACACACCCGCAAGGATCGGAAAATACGGACCATTGATTTTTGATACTTTTATTTGTGATTTTCCAGTATTTTGGAATATATAATTAACATGGGCATCGCATTTTGTTTTCATCTCAAAAAAAACTTCTGCTAAATTTTATTGGAAACTACTCTCTATTTGTCATTTAGGAATGAATTAATTTTCTTTATATTTTGAAACTATATTCTTCCACTAGCAGCAAATAGAACGGGAGACTGAGATTGAAAGCACAGATGTTGATTTTTTTACCCTGCCAGATTCATTTGAGTTCCAGAAAAATTCTTGACAACTGAAGTAGTCACCATATAGTTAGTCTGTAGGGACAATCCTAGTACTCAAGACCACAGGAGGGAAGTAAGTTAGTCAAGGCCTGGAACTAAGGGTTGGGAGGTTATGTTAACTTGTAAGTACTGATTTTGCGAGTGGGTGCTCCCAGTGAGGAGCAGCTCAAGCATTAAGCACAGGTCAGAAAATCGCAGGCCTGTATGCCCACGATTTCCTGACTTACCTGACTAGAAGGCAGGAAACAGAGAGGACGAGTTAAAGGCATGTGATGAAATATTCCATTCATCACTGCCTGTGACTGTGGTCGGTTTCAGTGTCATTTCCCTTCCCCCAGTCCTCATTGTATTGTTTATTGGAATGTGCTGGAATGTGCTGTGTGTGTAGGGCTCCGCCCATACCTGGCCCCTTTTGTAAGCTAGCTCAGTCTGGCCTCAGTCTCCAGAATGAAGATACCTCTCTCTCTTACGTGTTACTTTCTAAGTTAATAAAAGCCTTGTTTTGTTTCGCTAACATCGAGTCTCGGAATTATTGAGGCACATCAATTTTATTAACTTATTTTTCAACACTATGGATCAACTCCTGAAACCCGAACGTTTGGATTTGGATCAACATGCTCCAGACGCATCAGCACGCTTTGGACACTGGTTTGAGTGTATGGAATTCTTCCTGGACAATTCCGCAGCCGTCAAAGACGCTACGGACGCTGCGAGGATGAGACTCGGAATTCTGCGGAATTGGGTAAGCCACCGGGTTTACCCCCTCATCCAAGACGCCGATACGTACCTGGCCGCCTGCGACATCTTAAAGGTGCATTACCAGCAGCCTACGAATGAGGTGTATGCTAGGCATCTGCTCGCTACTCGCGCACAGCGACCTGGGGAATCGGTGGAGGAGTTCCTAAGCACCCTGAAAATGCTTGGCAAAGACTGCAAGTGCCGAGATGTAAAAGCTGCAGTGTACACTGACGAGCTTGTTCGCGATGCCTTTATCACAGGCCTCAGCTCCACTTACATCCGGCAAAGACTGCTGGAAAAAACGGGGTTGGACCTGAAACAGGCTGCGGACACCGCGCGATCCCTGGATGTGGCCCAGAGAAACTCGGATGCCTACTCTTCAGCCCGCGCCGTCCATGCCGCCACGTGTGCACCGAGGGCACCGCCATCTTGGAAGGCATCTTCCCCGCCCAGCAGCCCGACACCGGCGGGGCCCCGCTCTCCCCCCAGAAGCCCTACGACAGCCGCGACGCGTCAGGGACCCAACTGCTACATCTGCGGGCAGCCAAAACACACCAGAAACCTGTGCCCGGCGAAAGGCACCACCTGCTTTAAGTGCGGTAAGAAGGGGCACTTCGGGAAGGTGTGCAGAGGGAACCCCGCCGGAAAACCAACCGCCGGCAAACCCGCCACCGCCGCGTGTGCGCCGTGGGAGCGGCCATCTTGGACGCCATCTTGCCCGACCTCGTGGGGTCCGCCATCTTATGAGCAGACAGCGTGGACGCCATCTTGTATCGATCAGGGCCCTACAGTGGCATCGGTCACAGTGGACCAGACCAGGCCGCACCCGCTATCCAAATCAATGGTGGACATCGAGGTAAACGGGTGCCGGGTTAAATGTTTAATTGACAGTGGAAGCACGGAGAGTTTTATCCACCCTGAACTGGCACAGCAACTCTCCCTAAAGGTGGTCCCTGCTCAGGGTACCATCTCTATGGCTGATAAAACCCAGACATCGACCATTCTGGGTTACTGCACGGTACAATTGGGCGTTAACGGAACTGTATACGATAATTTTAAAGTATTAATCATGAAGAACCTATGTGCGAGCGTGATCTTGGGCCTGGATTTCCAGTGCAACCACCAAAGCATCACGCTCAAGTACGGTGGGTCCGAGCCGCCCCTCACAGTGTGCGGTCTGGCTACCCTGAAGGTAAAGCCGCCTTCGCTATTCGCGAACCTTACCCCTAACTGCCGGCCAATAGCGACCAAAAGCAGGAGGTACAGCTGGGAGGACAGGCGGTTTATCGCGACCGAGGTAGACAGGCTCCTGAAAGAGCGTATTATTGAACGCAGCAACAACCCGTGGCGCGCCCAAGTGGTAGTGGTAAGGGGTAGCGAGAAGAAACGGATGGTGATCGACTATAGTCAAACGATCAACAGGTACACCCAACTAGACGCCTACCCGCTACCCCGCATATCAGAAATGGTGAACCAAATCGCCCAATACCGGGTGTTCTCCACCATCGACCTCAAGTCAGCGTACCACCAGCTCCCTATCAGACCAGAGGACCGCCCGTACACCGCCTTCAAGGCGAACGGATGCCTCTACCAATTCCTCAGAGTCCCCTTTGGGGTGACGAATGGGGTCTCGGTTTTTCAGAGGGAGATGGACCGCATGGTCGATGACCACCACTTGCAGGCAACCTTCCCCTACCTCGACAACGTCACCATCTGCGGCCACAATCAGCAGGACCACGACTCGAACCTCGAGAGGTTCCTGGAAACCGCACAAAAACTCAACCTCACCTACAACGAGGACAAGTGCGTTTTCAACACCACGCGCCTCTGCATACTAGGCAGCGTGGTGGAGAATGGGGAAATCGGACCAGACCCCGACCGATTGCGCCCCCTACGGGAGCTGCCCCTGCCCAACACTCCCAAAGCCCTGAAAAGGTGCCTGGGGTTATTTTCTTATTATTCCCAATGGGTCCCCAACTACTCCGACAAAGCCCGCCCCCTCTTGAAAGCATCCTCTTTTCCGCTCGCTGCTGAGGCCCACGCCGCCTTCAAAAGCATTAAGCAGGATATTGAGCAGGCCACGCTACAGGCAGTGGACGAGAACACTCCATTTCAAGTGGAAAGTGATGCGTCTGACTTCGCCTTGGCGGCCACCCTCAACCAGGCGGGGCGGCCCGTAGCTTTCTTCTCGAGGACCCTCCAAGGGCCCGAGATCAGACACTCCTCCGTGGAAAAGGAGGCCCAAGCCATCGTGGAGGCAGTGCGCCACTGGCGCCACTACCTAGCCGGCAGACGCTTCACCCTACTTACCGACCAGCGGTCGGTAGCGTTTATGTTCAATAATAAACAGAGGGGGAAGATTAAAAATGATAAGATTCTTAGGTGGCGGATCGCGCTCTCCACCTTCGAGTACGACATCATTTACCGGCCAGGGGCTCTTAACGAATCCCCTGACGCCCTCTCACGAGGGATGTGTGCCAGCGCCACCGGGGATCGGCTACAGACCCTCCACAACGACCTCTGCCACCCAGGGGTCACGCAGCTGTTCCACTTCATAAAGTCCCGTAACTTACCCTACTCGATTGAGGAAGTTCGGTCTCTGACCAGGAACTGCCGCACTTGCGCTGAGTGCAAGCCTCGGTTCTACCGCCCAGATAGAGCCCACTTAATCAAAGCTACACGGCCCTTTGAGCGGCTCAGCTTAGATTTCAAGGGCCCCCTCCCGTCCGTCGACCGCAATGTTTACTTCCTGAACATTGTGGACGAATACTCCCGGTTCCCATTCGCCTTCCCCTGCCCAGACATGACCAGCGCCACGGTCATTAAATGCCTCAACAGCCTGTTCTGCCTGTTCGGTATGCCGAGCTACATCCATACGGATAGGGGGGCGTCCTTCATGAGTGAAGAGCTACGCCAGTACATGCTGTCCAAGGGGATCACCACGAGCCGTACCACCAGCTACAACCCCCGGGGTAACGGCCAAGTGGAGCGAGAGAACGGGACAGTATGGAAAGCAGTCACTCTAGCTCTAAGGACCAAGGGCCTCCCTATCTCCCGCTGGCAGGAAGTCCTCTCGGATGTGCTCCATTCGATACGGTCGCTATTGTGTACGGCCACTAATGCCACGCCTCATGAATGAATGTTTGTCTTTCCCCGGAAGTCCACCTCAGGCGTATCCATGCCGTCATGGCTCTCCACCCCAGGTCCGGTACTCGTGCGAAGGCATGTGAGGGGCCACAAGACGGACCCTCTCGTGGAGCCAGTACACCTACTCCACGCCAACCCCCAATACGCATATGTCTGGCACGCCGACGGAAGGGAGGACACCGTGTCCATAAAAGACGTCGCCCCAGCCGGCATCGACAACAACCACAGCAATAGCAGCAACAACGATCACAGCAACTCTTACCCACCCACTACTCTTTCATCACCCCCGGAAGAACATCGACCAACGGCACCCCCACCAACTACCCCTTCAACAACCCTGGCGGCACCCCCGGCAGAGACCCAGGAGACTACCTGGGACACCCAGCCGACACCCGCGGCACCACAACAGCCACGTCGGTCGCAGAGGACTATCAAACCCCCGAACAGACTAAATCTATAGAAGGGGTGAATGTGATGAAATATTCCATTCATCACTGCCTGTGACTGTGGTCGGTTTCAGTGTCATTTCCCTTCCCCCAGTCCTCATTGTATTGTTTATTGGAATGTGCTGGAATGTGCTGTGTGTGTAGGGCTCCGCCCATACCTGGCCCCTTTTGTAAGCTAGCTCAGTCTGGCCTCAGTCTCCAGAAGGAAGATACCTCTCTCTCCTACGTGTTACTTTCTAAGTTAATAAAAGCCTTGTTTTGTTTCGCTAACATCGAGTCTCGGAATTATTGAGGCACATCAAGGCAGTTTATCAGGGTGGTTGGAAGTGGGTAGCAGCGCCACAAAGGGTTCTGTTCTGGGACTGCTTCTGCTCACTGTGTGCAGCAATAATTTGCATAAAGGGCTAGAGGGAGTGGTGTCCAAATTTACAGATAGTACTAAAATAGGACGCATAGTAAATAATTCTGAGAACCAAGAGGATAAGCTAGTGGAATGAGCAGAAATGTGGTAGCTGCAATTCAATGTCATTAAGTGTGAGATGGTACATTTGATTTTAATTAAATAAAAGTAATAATGGGGGAAGTTTGGGTGATTGGAACAACAAAGGGATTTGGGGTTTAGGTTCTCAAGACCTTAAATGGAAACGGTCAGCCTGGAATATTCCTTTAAATTGTTAGAGTAGGGCAATGGGCCATGGTTCAAAATAGTACAAGTGATCCTCTAGTTTACTCCTGATATTAAAAAATAAGGAAACTTAACAACATAACATGTTGTCAAACATCCATGTGCATACCTTTGATGTATTACAAATGCTTATGCTTCCTAACACTTCTACCTGGTGCATCCCGTGTGGCTTCAGTAGAGGTAGAGGCAGGCTGTTCAGATTGGGTGACCTCCGTTCAGTCCGTACGGGTGACCCCGAGCTTCCGGCCGCCTGTCCTTTTAATTCACCACCCCATTCCCTCTCAGACCTCACTGTACTCGGGCTCTTGCATTGTTCCACGGAATCCCAGTGTAAGCTCGAGGAACAGCACCTCATCTTCCGATTAGGCACTTTACAGCCTTCCGGACTCAATATCGAGTTCAACAATTTCAGATCATAACCTCGGCCCCCCATTACATTTTTACATATATTTTTTATCCACACCTTTGTTTTGTGCCCTTCCCCCTTTTTTTCTCTCCCACATTCTGCCAGCGCATTTCACACCTAATCTAGAGCCGTCTTTTGTCACTTTACTAGTCCTATCACCATCTCGTCTCATTTTGAATACCTCTTATTATCTTTTCACTTCTCTTTTGTTCTTTCATCCCCATTTCCCAGCCCCCAAACTGGCCTTTTAATCTGTTTCATTTCCTGTGTTTTTTTAGTCCTGACGAAGGTTTTCGAACTGAAATGTTGACGCTATTTCTCTCTCCACAGATGTTGCCTGGTCTGCTGAGTTTTTCCAGCATTTTCTGTTGTTATTTTGTTCAGATCCCTGCCCTGGCTGCTGAGATGCTTTTGACCTATGCCCTCTGGGTTTCAGAGCCCCTGAGTGCCCGGCAAAAGACTGCTTCACTTGCACCTGTGTAGGGGCAGACTCGGCCATTGAGAGACGAGAAAGCAAGTTGGTTATTGTCTGGGGTGGAGGGGTTGGGCGGGGTGGGGTTGGAGTGGACAATAGGAACACTTTGAGTGGAGTTTCTACTTTCATGTCCCCTTTCACCATCCTCCTTCTCTTGGGCCAGTGCCACATCGCTCCTACCACTCTGCTGCAGACCAGATTGGTGGAGATCAGTGACATACTGTAAGGCCACGGATAAGGTCTGTCATCCTGTTTAAAGTGGCAGACATTTTGACATCCAAAGTCTGCACGGCCCTGGTCATGGCCTGCATGGACTTATTTGAGAGCCGGGCTTGAAGCTCCATGGAGGCAGCCACTGTCTGCGTGGCAGATATTCTTGCAAATACCTGCGCCACCAATCCACTACTGTTGGAGTTGGACTCCTCCATCCTCTGTTTTATTGTGGAGAGTGTGCATGGCGCGTCTGTCAGTACCTCACAAAGTTGCTGATGCACCTGTAGCATTCTCCTTCTCAACGATGGTCCCCGGGGTTCAGCATCTGTGCCCAGCTGAGCAGAGTTTAGAGAGGATTGCGCCGCACCCCACCCACCACCCCCGATGCAGATTCACCCCAGCTGTTCCTTCCACCAGTGTCTGCTCGTGCTCACTCGTGAGATGTGAATCACCAGGTGAAACCCAACTAACTCTCTAACTGGATCCACCGAAGTGCAACTATCTGTGCTGGTGTGTGTTGGTATGTCTTGTGACGGTGCACCCTCAGAAGGAGTGAAGCCCTCTCAGGAATCGCCCTCATGTATCTCCAGCGACACTTGCTGTATGTATGAAGTCCCTGGAAGACAAAAGAAAGGGATATAAATTAGTTGTGGCAAAGTAACGATCTTAACAATCACCATGCTCAGTCTTCTCATAATTTAGTCATTGATGAAATAAAGTCAGCATGTGTGTCAGAGATATTTTTAATTCTGTCACCAGCTATCTGCGAGATCCCTGTCTCTCCATTTTCGATTGAGAGGGACGCAGATGTGCCACTTATCGCCGTGACATCCTCCTCTGCATCTGTAAGCTGCACAATTTGTGGTGGGCCACCTCCAGGCCCCTCCCTAGCGTTTTGTGCTCTCTTCTCCTACAAGGGGCAAAAAAACCAGGCCTGTGAGTGAACAAAGGTCTTGTCTTCACTCAATGGATGCAGTACATTCGATGAGAGTGACTATGAGACAGATGCATCACATTACATAAGAACATAAGAAATAGGAGCAGGAGTAGGCCATTTGGCCCCTCGAGCCTGCTCCGCCATTCGATAAGATCATGGCTGATCCTGTCTTGGTCTCAACTCCACTTCCCTGCCCGCTCCCCATAACCCTTGACTCCCTTATCGTTCAAAAATCTGTCTATCTCCACCTTAAATATATTCAATGACCCAGCCTCCACAGCTCTCTGGGGTAGAGAATTCCAAAGATTCACGACCCTCTGAGTGAAGAAATTCCTCCTCATCTCCGTTTTAAATGGGCGATGCCTTATTCTGAAATTATGCCCCCTAGTTCTAGATTCCCCCACGAAGGGAAACATCCTCTCTGCATCTACCCTGTCAAGTCCCCTCAGAACTTTATACATTTCAATAAGATCACCTCTCATTCTTCTAAACTCCAATGAGTATAGGCCCAACCTGCTCAGAACCCACCTTTACATTAATACTGGGGCCTTAGTGTCTCTCAATACTCTGGGATAAATACCATCTATCCTTGAGAAATTATTTGCTTTTAGCTGATCTAGGACCTTCATCACATTTATATCAAATTCATTGATTTCACTTAGGTTATCTCTGGGCATGTTGCTCATGTCTTGTATAAGGATTGGGGTGAGAGATGGCAATGATGGATAGGGGAGGTGAAGAGGTGCATAGAAAGTGAAGGCTGGGTGCTGCTGAAACTTAAGTGGATGTGAGGAGTGATGTGATGAAGTACGCTTGGCAAGACAGAGTGAAGAGGTTGGGGAGTGCGTTTACACCACAGGATGTAGGTGAATCAGCAAATGTGCTCACTTTTCCTGACCTGGTCAGGTCATTAAACCCCTTCCTGCACTGCTTCCAAGACTGGGGCAAAACGCTCCTGCTGCTCACCTCCTCAGCTACCTCCAACCACACCTTCTTGGTGACAGTCGAAGGTTTCTCCCTCCCATTACTGGTGAAAAGTATGTCCATCCTGCTCCTGACTGCACCAAGCAATAATTCCAGGGAATCATCATTAAATCAGGGTGCTGGCCTTGCTCTTTATGAATCCATCCTAACCATCTCCTGACTCCTCCAAATTCCATTTATGCATTAGCCCTTTAAATAGTGGACTTCAGTTTGCGTCATACGGGTGCGCATCACACCCATTGCACAGACGTGAAATCTGGAAGTAAAATTTATTGCCTTAATCAAGTTGAAATCAGAGAATCCGACCCGCCGACTTTACTTCCAGCATTCGCACAAGCCATTCCCCAACCACCTCGCCCCACCCCAAGCTCAGAACCCACCTTTACATTAATACTGGGGCCTTAGTGTCTCTCAATACTCTGGGATAAATACCATCTATCCTTGAGGATTTATTTGCTTTTAGCCAATCTAGGATCTTCATCTTATTTATATCAAATTCATTGATTTCACTTAGGTTATCTCTGGACATGTTGCTCATGTCTTCCTTTGTGAACACTTGGAGGAAGTAATCATTCAGAATATTGACTGTTCTGTGCTCATCCTCAGTTTCAAGCCGACTTGCATCTTTGATAGCTTTCAGTTTGTCTCTGACTGCCCTCTATTTTTTACAGTTGTGTTTAGCCTCTGCTGCTATCTCTTTTCTAGGTCTCTCTTTGCTCCTATGAACACCCTTTTGATGTGTTTCTGCATTTTCTTGTATCCATCCCACTGAACATCCTTTTTCTCCCTGCATGATTTATTATTGGCCGAGAAATTTGGGTCGGGGGCTTCCCGCGGGTGCAAGCCCCCGATCTGCACTTACCTTGCGTGCTGGCCGTTGAGCTGTGGGGCCCCGTGGAATTCCGATCCGGGGCCTGGTCCAGCTGCCGGCGCGCAGTGCTTGCGTATCCCAGGGGCGCAGTTAGCTCGATGCATCCCCTGGGATCACGTGGGCCATGGGGAGCCAATCGGAGCAGGGAATGCTCCATTCATAAGTCTGACAGGAAGTGCTGTCAAGACTTATAAATACTATGGCCTCAAAATAGCACTAAACCTTCAAATAAATTTTTTAAGAACATCATATTTTTTAAATAAACTATAAATTACATGAAATAACTATTTTAAACAATAATTTAAATTTTTGAAAAAAATGATTGCATTTTCTAATGGGGCTAAAAATAAACTTACCTTGCTTTAAAGTATTTAAAAATAATAAACCTGTGGAAAAAATGTTTTAATTTTAATTAATGCACCACTTACCTTGTAAAAAGCACGCCTTACGCCTGCTTTTTTACATTTCTAAATTCTGCAGGCTTAAGTTCCTGGGTAAACCTGTAATAAAGACCGAAGTTCGATGCGCACGCGCAGCCTCCTCCGCACATGCGTTCGACCTCTGAACCCCTTCGTTCAGAGGAACGGAAGTGCCGGTTTCCCGCGCATGCATAGTGCATGCAGGAAACCGGCACTTCCATCAGGCCTACAAGTGAGTACCCCATGCGTACTCACCCATGGAGACCCGAATTTCTGGGCCAATGTTGTTTTTCCACTTAATTTTGCTTTTAATGTGCTTGTTAATCTAATTAGGATTACATTTGTTTAGTCTGAGTTTGTTCATTTTAGATATGTATTTATGCTGCATACTCAGCAGTATTCCTTTAATGGTGCTCCACCTATCCTCACTGATGAATTTGCTCGTTTTTCCCTCATTTCTCTGATTAAAGTTATATACCTAGCCCAGTCTTAGGTATTTCTAACTTCAACATCATGTTATACAATCTGGGGGTGAATTTCCTAGGGGCTTCTCACTCCCCTGTTTTCGCTGTCCCCCAGGGGTGCTGCAACCTCCATTTCCTGTGTGTTGTCAGAGTAGTTAAAATGATCAGGTCAATATGAACACTGTCTCTAGAAATTTCCTTGATGTACTGCATCATGAAGCAGTTATACACTATATCTACCAGCTCTGACTGAACCACTTGGGTATTCTTAGAATTCAGCCAACCAATATAAACTTTCATTAAAATTAATTCCCTGGTCTAGAAATTAGTTGATGCCACATCTGCTTTACAGGCACAAAATGGACTCTTAAGCATCCAATATAGCGGGCAGCATGTGCAAACAGTGCACCGGCCCCCATATTGGCTGAAGTATAGGCATCCGGGGCCCGTGCCTGAAACAAGGGTTAGGCTCTTTGCATAGACAAATAGGAGGCTTGCTGCATTTAGGATAACTAAGTCTATATGCAGCCCAACCAGTGGTTTTTAAAGGGAAATTCAGAAGCCGCCATTGAAAAGATAAACTTTTAAAACAATTCTTGCCAGAATGTGAAGTCGAGAAGAGCACTCCAGTGTCACAAAGACTATTACCAACTCCTGCTCGGCATCCTTCCGATTGCCTCCCCTTCCCCCCCACTCCTAATCACCCCCATCTCCTCTCATCATCCCCTCCAATCATCCCTTGCCCTCCCCCATTCTCAATCACCTCCTCCCCTCCAGAATCTACCTGAGGGCTGGTGCTGACCATGCAGCAGAACAAAATTTACATGGGCTTCACTGGCTGCCATGGGATTCACAGCAGGCCTCCGGAGTTCTCTGGTCTAATTTAAAATGAAGCCCGAGGTCCATTATTGGGTGTGCCTCTGGCATGCCTGTTCCGGCACAGGGATCAATTCCTGCGCTCAATTTGCGCCGTCAGGCTGGTACTATCTAATTTCACCCATTCTATCTTCATATACCATCCCTAGCTCTTCATAGAACAAACTGCCTGTGGTGTATGTAACCTGTTCCACCTTAAGAGAACTACCTTAAGAGAAGTACTACTTTCTCTTGGCTGCTGTATACTGTAATACCGGTGGTGACCACACTGGTATATAAACGTTGTGTAGTGATTTGCTGGGCAGTTCAGCCCTGACCTCCGAATAGTAAAGACCTGTTAAAGTTATTCTTGTTGTCTGTGTCCAGTGATTTATAATAAGCATAACTGGGACACACAGACTCAACAGTGGCGACGAGTCCGATCTTACCCTGCGGCAGTTTTACATCCAAGGCAGCTTCGTCCTCAGAACGGGCGTCGAGAAGAGGCATCCGCCCTCATCATCCTGCTGAGCACCGCATCGCACGGGAGGCATCGAGAACCCGGGTTAAAAAGAAAAATTCTGACCACGAAGCCCTCCATCAGCGACAGGCAGTGATCGTCCCTTCTACCACGGTGGTGGGTAAGCCGATCAGTGACACGAGCAGAAAGTCGGCCGCGTTGGCTGTGGAGTAGGGGAGGGAAAACGGAGGAAAAAGGGCGGAGAACTCGACCGCGGCCGGTGAAAAGGGCCGGGCTGCAATCGGGGCCAAGAGGCGCAGCGACTGGGGCAGCGTTAAGGCCACGAGAACCGCGGAGAACTCAACCGCAGCCGGTGTAAAGGACCGGCCTGCAAGCGGGGCTGAGAGGCGCAACAGCAGGGGAAGCGTGAATGCCCACGGGAACCGTGGGGGAGCAAAAAGCAGCATCGGGAAATTGAGAACCGCTGGGGAGGCGAGAACGGCAGCAGCACGGCAATCGCCATTGCAGCCAGCGGGGGAAGAAGGCAAACGCGGGAAGACGCCATTGTAGTCGGCGGGGGAAGAAGACGAGCGCGGGAAAAACCGCCAAGCGCGGGAAGCCGCCATTTTAGTAGGCGGGGGAAGAAGACAAGCACGGGAAGCCGCCATTTTGGGAAAAAGAAAATTTAAAGAAACTTGCAAGGATGCCTAAACATGGTAACATCAATGCTTTTGATAGCGATGTCGAAGATTGGGCCACGTATGTAGAACGCATGGAAGTTTATTGTAAAGCAAATGAGGTACCAGATGATAAGAAAGCACTAACCTTATTAAACTCAATGGGTGCGAAGACGTACGGGCTATTGAAGCACCTTGTATCACCAGATAAACCGGCGGATCAGACTTTCGCGAATATTGTTACTGTCCTGAAAAATCATTTAAACCCCACGCCGCTGCTGATAGCGGAACGATTTAAATTTTACAGAAGAACGCAGCTGAAAGAAGAAAGCAACGCTGAATTCTTAATTGAACTGCGTAAGCTATCAAAGTACTGTCAGTTTGGAACAGGACTAGCAGATGCGCTGAGAGATAAATTTGTGTGTGGATTGTTAAAAGAAGGAACACAAAAGCGACTGCTGGAGGAGAATGATCTTACGCTTGATAAAGCTGTCACTATTGCAGCATCGCACGAAGCCGCAACGAGAGGCACTGCGGAAATGCAGCTAAGGTCATCGGAACTCAGCACCAATCAAATGGCCTTGGGTGCAGTAAAGTGTTATCGTTGTGGAAAGACAACGCACGATCAGAACCAGTGCTGGTTCAAAAATCAGGAATGCAAAAAATGTGGCAGGCTTGGTCACATAGCTAAAGTATGCCGGTCAGGAAAGAAGACCAGCAACAAAAAGTCACTGCAGGAAAAGTGCAGAAAGGTACACAAGGTGACAGAGAACAGTTCGGATGAACAGAAGTCAGATTCAGACTCCAGCAGTAAGGAACTGGGTTGTCTAAGAGTACACAATGTGGGTAATGAAGCAGACCTCCAAACTATCTGGGTCACACTTCAGATAGCAGGAGTCCAAGTGAAGATGGAATTGGACACTGGATCGGCATTGACGGTCATGAATAAGCAAGATTACAAAAGGTTATTCCCACATATTCCCCTACGGGATACGGAGATTGTATTGAAAACATACACGGGGCAAAGAGTATACCCCATCGGGAAGATAAAGGTAAAGGTGGTCCACAAGGGCAAAGAAAGCTGAGGAATGGACTTATATGTGTTACCTGAGGGAGGTCCACCACTACTGGGACGGGAGTGGATCAGGAGAATAAATATGGACTGGCATTCCTTAAAAGCACTAACGGTAGATTCCGGTAAAAAAGATGTCAAACCTAAACGATTGTCCAGAATATTGGACGATGCTAAAGGGGTGTTCCAACAGGGACTGGGAACACTGAGAGGAATTACGGCAACCATCAAGGTTGAAGAACATGCAAACCCGAAATTTTTCAAAGCCAGACCGGTACCTTATGCGATACGACCTGCTGTGGAAGCTGAGCTGGAAGGGCTAGAACGTTCAGGAGTACTGTCTAAGGTGGACTGGAGTGAGTGGGCCATGCCCATTGTTCCCGTCATGAATCGTTCATCGAGCAACAAGCCGGGGGAACCGGGGAAGGTTCGCACCTGTGGAGATTTCAAGATCACTGTTAATCCGGTGCTTCACACGGTGCAATATCCGCTTCCGCGGATTGAGGATATCTTCGCTTCGTTGTCTGGTGGGAAACACTTCACCAAGATAGACCTGGCGCAGGCGTACTTACAGATGGAAGTTGAGGAAGAGTCACGCCAGTATCTCACGATCAACACGCATAGAGGCTTGTATCGGTATAATAGACTGGTTTTTGGAGTGGCATCGGCTCCAGCAATTTGGCAGAGGGCCATGGAGCAGGTATTACAGGGAATTCCAGGCACACAATGTTACCTGGACGATATTCTGATTACAGGAGATGATGATGAGGAACATCTTGCAAATTTGGAACTGGTGCTCACCAGATTGAAAGAATATGGACTTCGAGTTAATCGCCAGAAATGTGAGTTCTTTCAGAAGCGGATCTCGTACTGTGGTCATGTCATTGACCAGGAGGGGCTTCATAAGTCTCCTGACAAGATCGAAGCTGCTGTGAAGGCTCCCGCTCCAGATAATGTATCCCAGTTGAGGTCGTTCCTAGGGTTGATTAACTATTACCATAAGCTTCTGCCAAATTTATCCACGGTGCTGCACCTGCTGAACGCTCTTTTGCAGAAGGGAGTAACATGGAAGTGGAGCGAGGACTGTAAGAGGGCCTTTCGCGAAAGCAAGGCATTGATCACCTCAGAGGAAGTGTTGGCTCACTTCAACCCAACGCTGCCTATTCGTTTGGCTTGTGATGCTGCTCCATATGGTATTTGTAAAGTCTGTAGGTATTATGGCGAATTAATACACAGACTACAAGAGTAACTTGAACAGGACTTTACTATTCGAAGGTCAGGGCGAATCTGCCCAATAAATCCTGACACAGCACTTATATACCAGTGTGGTCACCGTCGGTATTACAGTATACAGCAGCCAAGATAAAGTAGTGCCACACCTAAAATAGTTCTCTTAAAGGTGGACGGTTACATACAATAGTTCTCTTAAAGGTAGAACAGTTACATACACTACAATCCTCCCTTTTTAGCTTACAACATACTTATTCCCCATTAACATAACATCATAACATATATACAACTTATGCAAAACAGTTCACAGATTCAGTCTCTCTGGAGGCTTCCTGACTCTGTCCGGATAACGCCTCGGTGGTGTAGTAGTTTTCGGCGGGGTAGTAGGTTCTTCTGGCAAGGTCGATTCGGCTTGAAGGACAGTGTCAGGTTCATCTGATTCCAGTATTACCAGATCGGAGGTAGGTGCTCTGGGTATCTCTGCTTCAACATTAGCCGTGTAAGGTTGTGGAGTAGGTTGGTCCTTTGTGGATGACCCTATGATCTGGTCAACATGGCGCCTTATTATGCTGTCACCAATGTCCACGGTATACATCAGCGGCCCTAGCCTTTTCCCAATAGTTCCAGGCTGCCATTTCTCGGTACGGTAGTCCCGGGCCAAAACTTGTTGACCTATCTGAAAGGATCTAGTTGGCCTTTCATTCATGCCCTGAAATTGCCGGTTCTCTACGTCCCTTCTGACGTTTGGCTTAATCAAATCCAGCCGGCATCTTAGTCTTCTATTGAAAAACATCATGGCGGGAGTTTGGTTTGTGACCGCATGTGTTGCATTCCTGTACGCCAACAAGAAGTTATCTACCTTATGTTGTAGGTTGATGTCTTCATTACCCATGGCCTTTATGGCCTTCTTGAAGGTCTGGACAAACCTTTCAGCTAATCCATTGGTGGCGGGATGGTATGGGGCTGACGTGTAGTGCTTGACCCCATTCCTTTTTAAGAACTTCCTGAATTCTTCAGACACAAATTGCAGTCCATTATCAGAACAGATCTGTTCCGGCAGCCCATTCCTGGCAAATATGGTCCTTAATACTGTGATGGTTTTTTCCGTGGTGGTGGAGGACATCTTTATTACCTCCGGCCACTTGGAGTGTGCATCCACCGCGATTAGAAACATTGAGTCCATAAATGGACCAGCAAAGTCGACGTGTACCCTTTGCCAAGGAGATGAGGGCCACTCCCATGGATGCAGAGGAGCTTGTGGTGGCGCGTTTTGGACCTTCTGGCATCCTAGACAGCTCTTGGTTATTTCTTCGATGTCTCCATCAATACCTGGCCACCACACAAACGCTCTTGCTAGGTTCTTCATTTTCACTCCACCCAGATGCCCCTCGTGAAGCTCCGTTAGCACCTTATGCTGAAGTTTGGGTGGAATCACCACTCTAGATCCACACATCAAGGTTCCTCGGCACACTGACAGCTGTTCTTTTCTTTGTGAAAATGCGGGCAGCGTTGGTTCGCCATGTGCTGGCCATCCCTCCACTGTTAAATCGTAGACTCGTGAGAGAGTCGGGTCATTTCTTGTTTCATTTTCGATCATCGAATTTGTTACTGGTAGACATTCCACTATGGATGAGTGGAACATCTCTACCGGGTCCACTGTAGCTGCCTCTTCTACTACTGGCAACGGTAGGCGCGATAACCCATCAGCATTTCCATGCTGTTTGGACCTTTTGTATTCGATGTCATATTGGTGTGCCCCAAGTAACATGGACCACCTCTGTAGCCTTTGCGCTGTCATAGTGGAAACGGCCTTGTTAGGGTTGAATATGGACACCAACGGCTGGTGGTCTGTCAGTAATGTGAACTTCTTGCCCTGCAGGTAATGATTGAATTTCTTTACTCCCCACACAAGGCTGAGGGCCTCCCTATCTATCTGAGCATAATTTCGCTCAGCGGAGGTCAATGATCGGGACGCAAATGCGACTGGCCTTTCCGAGCCATTTGGTAACTTGTGTGAAAGTACTGCTCCAATTCCATAAGGGGAAGCATCACAAGCTAGACGAAGAGGTAACGTTGGGTTGAAATGAGCCAACACTTCCTCAGAGGTAATCAACGCCTTGCTTCTGTGAAAGGCCTTCTTACAGTCCTCGCTCCACTTCCATGGTACTTCTTTCCGCAACAGAGCATTCAGCGGATGCAGCACCGTGGATAGATTTGGCAGAAACTTGTGGTAATAATTAATCAACCCCAGAAACGATCTCAACTGTGATACATTTTCCGGAGCGGGGGCCTTCACGACAGCTTCTATCTTGTCAGGTGACTTGTGCAGCCCCTCTTGGTCAATGACATGACCGCAGTACGAGATCCGTTTCTGGAAGAACTCACATTTCTGGCGATTAACTCGAAGGCCATATTCCTTCAACCTGGTGAGCACCAGTTTCAAATTTGTGAGGTGTTCCTCCTCGTCTTCTCCCGTAATCAGGATATCATCTAAGTAACACTGCGTGCTTGGAATACCCTGTAAGACCTGCTCCATGGCCCTCTGCCAAATTGCTGGAGCCGAAGCTACTCCAAAAACCAGTCTATTATAACGATACAAGCCTCTGTGCGTGTTGATTGTGAGATACTGGCGCGACTCTTCCTCGACTTCCATTTGTAAGTATGCTTGTGCCAGGTCTATCTTGGTGAAGTGTTTCCCGCCAGACAATGAAGCAAAGATATCCTCAATCCGCGGGAGCGGGTATTGTACCGTGTGAAGCACCGGATTAACTGTGATCTTGAAGTCTCCGCAGATGCGGACCTTTCCCGGTCCCCCTGGCTTGTTACTTGATGAAGACTTCATGACGGGAACAATGGGCGTGGCCCACTCACTCCAGTCCACCTTAGACAGTACCCCTGAACGTTCAAGCTCTTCCAGTTCTGCCTCCACAGCAGGTCGTATCGCGTAAGGTACCGATCTGGCTTTGAAAAATTTTGGGCTTGCATGTTCTGCAATCTTGATTTTTGCTTTAATTCCTCTCAGTGTTCCCAGTCCTTGCTGGAATACCTCTTTAGCTTCGTCCAATATTCTGGACAACCGTTCAGGTTTGACATCTTCCTTTCCGGAATCTACCGTCATTGTGTTTAGTGAATGCCAGTCTATCTTTATTTTCCTGATCCACTCCCGTCCCAGAAGTGGTGGACCTCCCTTGGGCAGCACATACATGTCCATCCCTTGGTGATCTTTGTCCTTGTATCTCACCTTGACTTTTATCTTTCCGATGGGGTACACTTTGTGCCCCGTGTATGTCTGCAATACTATCTCCGTATCCCGTAGGGGAATATGTTTGAATAACTTTTTGTAATCTTGCTTATTCATGACCGTCAACGCCGATCCGGTGTCCACTTCCATCTTCACTTGGACTTTTGCAATCTGTAGTGTGACCCAGATAGTTTGTCGGTCAGCTTCTTTACTCACATTGTGAATCCTCAGACTACCCAGTTCCTTGCTGTTGGAGTCTGAGTCCGAATTCTGTTCATCTGGACTCTTCCCAGTCACCTTATGTATCTTTCTGTACTTCTTCTGCGGTGACTTATTATTGCTGGTCTTCTTTCCTGACCGGCATACCGTAGCTATGTGACCAAGCTTGCCACATTTTCTACATTCCTGGTTTTTAAACCAGCATTGGTTCTGGTCGTGTGTTGTCTTCCCACAACGATAACATTTCGTTGTACCCGAAGTCATTTGATCCACACTGAGTACCGCTGTCTTCCGCTGCATTTCCGCTGTGCCTCTTGCTGCGGCTTCGTGCGATGCTGCAATAAGGACAGCCTTATCAAGTGTAAGATCGTTCTCTTCGAGCAGTCGTTTTTGTGTTCCTTCCTTCGACATCCCGCACACGAACTTGTCTCTCAGTGCCTCTGTCAGATTTACCCCAAACTGACAGTATTTTGCTAGCCTACGCAGTTCAACCAGGTACTCCGCGTTGCTTTCCTCTTTTCGTTGTGTTCTCACGTAAAATTTTGATCGTTCCGCTAACATCAGCGGTGCGGGGTTAAAATGATCCTTCAGGACAGCAACAATATTAGCGAAAGACTGATCCACCGGTTTAGCTGGTGATAGAAGATGCTTCAATAACCCGTATGTCTTCGCACCCATTGAGTTTAGTAAGGTTAGAGCTTTGTCATAATTTGCTATCTTATTGACCTTACAATATATCTCGATGCGTTCTACATACGTGGCCCAATCTTCCACATCGGAATCGAAACCGTTGATGTTACTACGCTTAGGCATCTTCACACTCTTCCTGAGAAACAACAACGAAATATTTCTTTAACTTTTTTTTTTCAAAATGGCGGTTTCCCGCGCTTGTCTTCTTTCCCCACCCACTTTCAAAATGGCGGTTTCCCGCTTCTGTCTTCTTCCCCGCCTACTGGCGGCTTCCCGCGTTTCTTCCCCTGGCGGGAGGGGTAAGCTTTTCCCTCGGGCGACGACCGCTGGCTTTCGGGGTTCGCAGCCTGCGCGTCGGCTTCAGTGCGTTCCTTGTTCCCTTTTCTTGGCAGGGCAACCGGCGCTGGGTACAACCCGTTGACGGCGAACAGTTTCAGCCGCTGGGCTGGATCTCGCTCAGTCTCCCTCGCTCGGGCTCTGTCTCTCCCGCTCGCTCGGGCTCTGTCTCTCCCTCAGCGGCTTCCAATCGCGCCTCCCAGCCCTCTCGCAGTCCGGTGCTTTCCTCCCCGGCTGCGGCTGAGTTCTCCGCGATTTATTTATTTTTATATCTTCCCACGCCTTACGATCCCGGTTGCAGCGCCTCGTGGCCTCGGTAGCTGCCCGGCCTTTTTCGCCGGTCGCGGTCTAGCTGTCTCACGACGCCGTTGCGTCTCCCAGCCCGCTTGTACCGCGGCTTCCGTGCTCCACGCTGCCCCAGTCTCAGCGCCTCTGGGCCCGACTTCTGTCCGGCTCCTTTCCCCCGACCGTGGTCGAGTTCACCGCCCTTATCCTCCGTTTATTTTTTTTATTTTCCCTTTACTCACAGTCACCGTGGCCGACTCGCTTCTCGTGCTGATCGGCTCACTCACCACCGTGGCAGAAGGGACAATCAGTGCCTGTTGCTGATGGAAGGCTTCGTGTCTGAATTCTTCCTTCTTCCTTGCTCTGCAGACTCGAGTTTTCTCTCAGCAGAACGACGAGGGCGGGTGCCTCTTCTCGACGCTCGTTAACTGCTTCGGAAGTATTGTTGCCGCAGGGTAAGATCGAACTCGTCGCCACTGTAAAGCCTGTAGCTATTATGGCGAATTAATACACAGACTACAAGAGTAACTTTAACAGGACTTTACTATTCGAAGGTCAGGGCGAATCTGCCCAATAAATCCTGACACAGCACTTATATACCGGTGTGGTCACCGTCGGTATTACAGCATACAGCAGCCAAGATAAAGTAGTGCCACACCTAAAATAGTTCTCTTAAAGGTGGACGGTTACATACAATAGTTCTCTTAAAGGTAGAACAGTTACATACACTACAGTATTGGGGCAGTACTCTCACACAAGTTGTCAAATGGCTTGGAGAGGCCAGTCGCGTTCACATCCAGATCATTGACCTCCGCTGAGCGCAACTATGCTCAGATAGATAGGGAGGCTCTCAGCCTTGTGTGGGGAGTAAAGAAGTTTAATCATTACCTGCAGGGCCAAAAGTTTACGCTACTGACAGACCACCAGCCGTTGGTATCCATTTTTAACCCTAAGAAGGGTGTTTCGGTGATGACAGCACAGAGGCTCCAGAGATGGTCCCTTTTCCTAGGGGCACATCAATATCAGATTGAATTCAAAGGTACAAAGCAGCATGGTAATGCTGATGGGCTGTCGCGCCTGCCACTACCTACAGCGGAGGAGACACCGACGGTTGACCCTGTTGAGTTATTTCACTCGACCATCATCGAATGTTTACCAGTCACCAATGCAAGTATTGAAAGAGAAACCAGGAACGACCCGACACTGTCCCGGGTCTACGAATTGACAGTGAAGGGATGGCCAGCACATGGTGATCCACTGTTACCGGCATTCTCAGCAAGACGAGAACAGCTGTCCGTCTGTCAAGGAACATTGATGTATGGAACAAGGGTGATTATTCCTCCTAAGTTAAGAGAGAGCGTTCTAAAGGAACTGCATGAAGGTCATCTGGGGGGAGTCAAGATGAAAAGCCTTGCTAGGGCTTATGTGTGGTGGCCGGGTATCGACCAACAGATAGAGGATCTGACGAAAAGCTGCTCAGGGTGCCAAAAAGTTCAAAATGCACCTCCGATTGCACCGCTGCATCCATGGGAATGGCCTTCAACCCCATGGCAACGTGTACATATTGACTTTGCTGGTCCATTCATGGACTCCATGTTTTTAATTGCGGTGGATGCACATTCTAAATGGCCAGAAGTGATGAAGATGACTACCACTACCTCGGAAAAGACGATCGCAGTGCTAAGAACGATATTTGCAAGAAATGGATTGCCAGAACAAATATGTTCAGACAACGGACCGCAGTTCGTGTCAGAAGAATTCCAGAAATTCATGAAGAAGAATGGGGTGAAACATTATACCTCTGCCCCATATCATCCGGCTACAAACGGGTTGGCCGAGAGATTTGTACAAACGTTCAAAAAAGCAATAAAGGCCATGAGCGAAGATCAGATTCCACTACAACACAAGGTGGACAATTTCCTACTGGCATATCGAAACGCCACTCATGCAGTGACAAACCAAAGTCCTGCCATGATGTTCTATAACAGAAGGTTGCGGTCCAGGTTGGACTTGTTAAAACCAAATGTGCGGAGGGAAGTCGAAAACAAACAGTTCCAGCATATAAATAACAAGACCACTCGGAGTTTCGAAATAGGACAACCAGTGTTAGCCCGGGACTATAAAAATGAGAAATGGCAATCTGGAACAATTCGGGCCAGACAAGGACCCCTGATGTACACGGTAGATATTGGTGAAAATGTAATACGACGTCATGCTGACCAACTGGTAGAATCGAGAACAAGGGTCGAACCCATGGTTACGGCAGAGACAACCGTGGAAGAAGTTAGTGAACCTGAAGCATCTACCTCAGAAGTGAATGTACCTGATGATGATGTCCAATCCATAAGAGATCAACTAGATGAGTCACCCCAGCAACGAGAATCAGAGACCCCTGAAAGGCGCTATCCAACTCGGATCAGGAGGCCTCCTCAGAGACTGAATCTTTGAACTGTTTTGCATGAAGTTGTGTATATATATATATGTTATATTATGTTATGTTAAATGGGGATATACACTGTTAAGCTAAAAAGGGAGGATTGTGGTGTATGTAACCTGTTCCACCTTAAGAGAACTACCTTAAGAGATGTATTACTTTCTCTTGGCTGCTGTATACTGTAATACCGGTGGTGACCACACCGGTATATAAACGTTGTGTAGTGAATTGCTGGGCAGTTCAGCCCTGACCGCCGAATAGTAAAGACCTGTTAAAGTTATTCTTGTTGTCTGTGTCCAGTGATTTATAATAAGCATAACTGGGACACATAGACTCAACACTGTCCTGGCAGGTGGAAGGTGGAAGTAGCATTGCACTGACCAACTTTAAATATAGAAAGCTACAATAGTGAATCTAGGCAACAGTCTTTAGAGGATTTGAGAGTGAAATCCTGTCAAGAATGGACAGCCAGTACCAAAAGAATAAAATGCTACTTATAAAAAAGCAAAGTACTGCAGATGCTGGAAATCTGAAATAAAAACAGAAAATGCTGGAAATACTCAGCCGGTCAGGCAGCATCTGTGGAGAGAGAAACAAAGTTAATGTTTTAGGTCAATGACCTGATGTTTCTTGCACTTGGTGTATCAACTAGCAGCATTAGTTTAAAAGAAAAGGATGTATTTGACCCAGATGTTGATTTTATTTAATGTCGCCTCAGCTAGAAATCTCCAGTATACAGTTACATCATAACATTAAAGCCAGAGGAATTCTGCAGCTGAATACATTTCTCTACCTAATCCATTTGTTATACTTTTGAAGGTGCACTTGACCCACTTTTTCAAGTGTATTAGCACCTTGTAGAATAACACAGGTAGATCTTGTCATTCACGGTCAACATGGAAAGATAAAAACAGTTCATTATTCTCGGATGTATTACCCTTTCAAAGGTCTGTTCTATTTTAGGAAAGCTGCAGAAAATTCTGTATTCATTCAGGTGAAAACTGCAGACGTTCACTTACATTCGACCTGAAACTCTGCAGCGTTCATTGGTCAGATATTCAGGATAAGTGGTTCTACATCCAACCTGCACCAAAATCAAATCGCATTTGTTATACATACTCCTGGCTATTTAATTTCTTTTGTGTACTATCTTTAGCACAATGGTTACCGTGTTTGTGTTAAATCCATACCTGCCCTATTTTAATACAGTTTTTAGCACATTTAAAATAAACAGGTTAATAACTGTACTAAAATAGTGCAGGCAGGAATTTAATATGAACATACAGGGGAAATTAATTCTGTAGGGTTTAAATCTGCTATTTGAAGACACTTTGGTGAAATGCAAAAAAAGTCAGAACTGAACTAAGCCTGGCCAAACCAATTTGCTATGAAATGATGGTACGAATGCCTTTAAGAAATATGTATTTCAAGTATAGATTTCCACATCACGGCAAATATGTTTCATGCGCACTTCTCATTTGTACATAAAAGGGCAAATTCAGAGAGGCTATGGCCTTGGAGTGGAGCCATGGTAGATGGGGATTGCACAGTAAAACCTTGAGTGGTTTGACCAACTCGCCCCTTAGATTCTATACTCTGGACTTAGGGGCAGGAACTACAATGTAGAGAAAACTCTTGTAGACCAAGTTTGATGAAACAAAAAGAAATTTTATTGCATAAGGAAAATTATCAAATCAAAATGCAAGCAGATAAGAGAGTACATGGGAGGGAAAAACACACAAACAAATCATAATGACACAGTACTAACTAAGGCAAATACAGACACCTTATACTCTACAAAGATCATCATGAAATAAGGAAACACATGGAACATCGAGGGACAACAACTCATGTTAATTGTACCCTTAAATCCACCCCCTTATTAAACCTATCTAGATCTGATTGTGAAGGGCCAGAAACATGCTCACCAATCCCACCAGGAAGTGCAAGGTTTTGAAATCGAGTCTGTGTTTGGTCCTTTCAGGCATTTCGTCTCCACATGGATCGTGGAGCCCCTGTGAGCTGCGCCACACCTCTCTCCTGAGGTGGGGGTCGGGTTCGGCTGGGCACCGGCAGGCCTGGATGTCGGTGGGGTCAAGGATCATCGGCTCGACCCTGGTCAGAGAAGCCTTGGGCTGGCTCCCATCGCTTCTTCAGGTTTTTTATCTCTTCTCCTGAGCCGGGGTGGCTGGAAGGTTTCTTCTCTTGGGACCTTTATTTTTTTGTCTCTTCTTCCAAGTTGGGTCGATGGCCTCTCGTTCCGGCAACGGCCCGGGGATGGTCGATGATCTCCCGATGTGTTTCCCCGGGGCGGGACGTCGGCTTCAAGACGGCCTTCTTGATGTTGGCTTTTTTCTTCCTCCTGCGAGTGCCTGCTTCTTCTTCTGAGTGTGTCTTCCGTCTGAGCTCAAGCTTGCCCCAACTGTCGAAAGTCTTCCAAATATACGTTTTTTTGAGAAGCTTCCGTCTCCCGCCCAAAATCAGGTTAGTCTTTGTTTTACTTTTGGCGGGCTGGGAGCACAGCGGGGTAGTTATTATATTTTAAAACGTTTTAAACGGCCGATAAAGGCCCATCTCTGGTCTGGAATTACCTTCATTGTTTTTAATGTCCTGCTGATCTCGTTATCTAGTCCTGGGCTGACACCTGGGATGGCAGGAATGACGTATGAGGAGAGATTGTGTCGATTGGGCTTATACTCACTGGAGTTTAGAAGATTGAGAGGGGATCTCATCGAAACCTATAAAATTCTGTCAGGTCTGGACAGACTAGATGCAGGAAGGATGTTTATGATGGCCGGGGAGTCCAGAACCAGGGGTCATAGTCTAAGGATAAGGGGTAAGCCATTTAGGACTGAAATGAGGAGGAACTTCTTCGCCCAGAGAGTGGTGAACCTGTGGAATTCTCTGCCACAGAGGGCGGTGGAGGCCAGTTCATTAAATATATTCAAGAAAGAGTTGGATATATTTCTTGAGGCTAAAGGGATCAAGGGATATGGGGAGAAGGCAGGGACAGCGTACTGAATTTGGATGATCAGCCATGATCTCGTTGAATGGCGGAGCAGGCTCAAAGGGCCGAATGGCCTACCCCTGCTCCTATCTTCTATGTTTCTATGTTCTCATGAATATGAAATTGTCCCCTTTTGTCTGGGTCAACATTTTGATGGCCTCTGTCTCCAGGCTGATCTTGACTGGATCTGCATCTAATCCATATGCATACGTGTGGGTCTGGTTTCATTCTCAGAAACGGCTTCCAGAACTTGCTGTGGGTTGAATCCACAAAGCTGTCTGAGGTTGCGCAGGAACCATTTTAAAAGTGTCCCAATAAGCTGGTCACATGGTATGGTGGTCATTTTGTATGCCCTTTTTTCTGGGCTTCTTTTAAAACAGTCTTTAAAATCACGGCCTCTTCTGCCATTTGACCCTTATTAATATAAAGTCCAATTTTGCGAATCCCACACTCCCCCCTGATGATACTGTAACTTGCTTGAAGTATCATAATTCTGGGTGAGCAAAATTTTCTGACTTTCCACAATCTAACCATCCCCAGTATTTACCTATTTATGACCCCACGACACATGCATTTCCCATTTCAGAAAAATCTAGTGTACATTAATCATCTATAGATGGCAATACCTTGGAGTTAAAAAATCTAACAACTTACTTCCAGGCGTGGAGGGGGTCCTTATACCCCTACATCACCTAGTGCAGACACATTACCTTCTAATAATAACATCACATCTAATTCAAATGCAATAAATAAAATAAAGTGCATACACGAAAAATTCAAGAGTACATGAATACATATCAAAAATAATCCAGAGGAGGGAGGGAAAATTTTAACTTCATACAAAGCAGCAAAATCCAAACGGGTGTCTCTTCTTCTACCCGCACATAATGCTCCCTCCATTCCCCTCTATTCTCATACTTCTGCAAATGTTTGACCCTTTTACAGTGTACAAACAGTAAATAAACTACAATGACAACCTGGCACACTACAAGGATGTGGGAGGCTATCCTAATCCAGGAAGGGACTTCTATATTAGTGAACAGGTCCCACCACGGTGGGGTCACTATGTCCAATATGTCTGCCCCTATCTCTAAAGTCTTCTGCTCCAGTGTGTAGAAGTGTTTCTGTGAAACAACAACGGCTTTTAATATCTTGGTGAGGTGTTCAGGGAGAGGGGGAATGATATATCCAATGTGTGCAACGAATCGCTGCAGATCGGTGAAACTCTCTTTAACAGTGATGTGAACAGTGGAAGGTTAAGGGATGGGGACAATTCGCTCTTGGGCCACTTGAACCTCTGCCCTGGGCTTGAAACAGAAGCTGCTGTCACTAACCGGACACCAACCGTGCTGTCCATGTTGGTAGTGGGGCGCTGCAGTGGTGACACAGTATGTCCCACCTCCTATATATGCCACCTGCAGGGGCACATGGCCTTGTGCCATTGCCTCCATGGTGCAATTTATAGGCTTCGCGCCAGCAGTTCTGAACCCGCACTGTGGTTTTGAATGGGCATTCAAGTGCTGGGGACACAGGATGATGTGTGCTCCCCGGCTCAGGCACCCCGAGAGGTTGGTACCTGTCATTGCATGCGCCCATCGAATGACTTAAGGTGGGACCCCCGTGTAGCGAATGTGCGCACCCCCCTGAATGACTCCGATGTTCTCCACCCTGTATACCGGGGCGGGTTTTGCTGTCTTTCCCATCACTGGCATTCTTATCACTATACCCATAATGCTGTGATTAGACCGTCCACAGTCCACCGGGATTGGGTAGGCCTCTGAGGCTAGTCTGAGCTGGCACGGACTCAATGTATTCTCAAAAGGGTGGAGGGCTGCGAGGTGCTTGTTGCTGATCCAGGAGGGGATTAAACCTTGCTTTAAATCCCCCAGATTACTGCGGCCCTCACCCAGTAACCACGCCCCGTATAGCACACAAGCTTCGTTCTGCGCCGCCTGATTGGACGCATTCCGATCCTCCCTGATGAGAGCATTTAGCGTTCTGGCCTGTTTCTCCAGCTCAGCTATTATCTCTTTTAAGTGTAGTGTCATGGCCTGGTCCTCATGTAACTCAGAGCCCACTACCTTATTCTCATCAGTCAGTATTTTTCTTAACTGTGTTTTCAAACCATTGATCTGGGTTTGCAGCTCCATGTCATCCAGTGTGTTGATGACGGAAGTTCCTGTGTTAAAAGCTGTGAAAATATCATTTACTGCACCCCTTCTTTGTCTCCCTATTTTGTCCAAGACCTCGTGTGGTGTGGTGTACAATTCGGCTCTGTCGACATCGGCAAAGTCGAAATCGTAAAACTGTTTAACCATGTTTGTTAACAGGACCTGGTATAATTGCTCCATTTCCTTGGGGCACTACGCTGGCAATCTTACCTCGGTGAGGTTTAAAATCACTGAAGCCACCGCGTAGTGGACCCCTTGGTATAGTACCTGACCTGTGGGTACCAATACCAATCCGTTCCCGGGTCCCTCTGTCGTGGTGGGGCACCCTTCCTTGAGGGCTTTAGCTACTGGAATTGTGGGCGGGGCTTGCGGGGTCAGGTGATGAGCTCAGTGGCGTTTACTGGGATCTGAGAGTATGGGATTCTGCACGCCCGTGTGTTGACGTCCCACCTCATTCCTTGCCCAGCATCCTGCCACTGTCTTTGGAAAAAGATGGAGACGCCTGTGGGGCAAGCGCGTTTTGAACCCCACATACAGATGTAGATCCCCTCATCTGGTTCCCACCATTTGCCCCAACAGACACTCAACCCCCCGTGAGTTCCCGTTATTGTCCGATGGGTGTTGTTACCCAATATCTCCCATTCCACAGTTGAATTCTTCATGGTGCTGCTCAACTTGCGCAGCCACCACCAATGTTCCAAAGGTACATGTCCATGGCAAACAAGGCAAATCTTCTTGCCCACGGTGACGCTGATCCTGGGTGCAATGATCCGCACCCTGGGGCACATCAGAGACGTTTCTCTGTATGCAAACCCCGTCTGGCTGGAGTATTCAGTAGAGTTCGACCCCAGCCAGCCTGGCCATCTTCCTTCATGGAAGTAGGCAGCAGTCTCTTCAGCGTCCCGTGAGCCGGTTCCATCAGTCGCAATGGGACCTCTATTTCCAGAGCACCCATAGATCGTGGAGTCCTTGGTGCGGCCCCGATAGGCCCAGCTCCATCCGATTATCACGAACGCGACGAGGATCCCTCTCATCTTTACTGGCTCCTGTAATAAATCAAACAATATAGCCAGGCTCCCGAGAGATTCTGGCTTAGGTGATGGCATGATCGGGTCTTTCGACCTCAATCCAAAAACACACACATACTGGGCAGATTTAAAACTACTTAAACTCTAATCATTTTAATATTTACAAACCTTAAACTTAAACCTAAACTTATGTACTGCGCCACTCGTCCCCGGGCGGCTTGCCTAATCCCTGATTGGACTGCAGCTCACCGCTCCCTGTGGCGGGGCTGCAGTGACCTGTGGCTCGGGTTCCCCGCAGCCTTTTGCTGTTAATCGGGGACTGTTTTTTCATGGATTTCTGAAGTCGGCGTCTACTGGGAGCGGGGGAATCGGGCCAAGGTTTTACATGCTGAGGCGTTCAAGTCGACCTGCGAAAAGGTACTTTGGGCGTGGCTCCCTTAGCGAGTGGACCTTCGGGTGGGACCTTAGCTCTCACAGCCTGTGGCTCTTCCACGACTGTAGGCTTCGGCTCCCTTCCCTCAGGCTCCGCCCCTTTGGGATTTGGGCAGGCTCCCTTGGCGAATGGACCTTCGGGTGGGACTTTAGCTCTCACAGTCCGTGGCTCTTCCACGACTGTGGGCTTCGGCTCCCTCCCCTCAGGCTCCGCCCCTTCGGGAATTGGGCCTGTGGCAGACGGCTCCTCCTCACCTGTCCCTACAGGTGGAGAATCTCTGCCCCCAATTTCTACCTCCGCCACGCTCGAGTCAAGGGCGGGACCTCCGTCCTCCGACTCCACCTCCTCCAGAATCGTGTCAAGGGCGGGACCATGTTGTTCGGGCCCCTCCTCGTCCGAGTCCCAGGCCATCGGGGAAACCTCCCCCGTGGTGGGCGGGACTGCTTCTCCTTCCAAGCAGGCTACAATGCCAGCTTGTGTGGTCTGTGACTCATCGTGCCTCAGGCTGAGGATCTTTACCCTCAGACCTGGCTTCGGTTGCTGATGTACTTGCACCCGGTTTAAACAGTTTACACCGCTTCATGCGAAACCACATGTTGCGTCGGGACACCTCCACTGTGCGAGTGACGTAGACCGGTGGATTTTCGACCGATTCCGGTCTATCCTCCTGGTCTACGGCTCTCTCGCCAGCGCATAGGTTTAGACCCAAGAATTTTACTTCTCGCCGGCCAACCCGCGCCTTCGTAGGGGTTTCCTTAGCACTCTCTATCTCCTTCACACTTGTACCCGCTCCCCAGAGACAATGATTTCTCAGGTCCACGTGGATCCCATGGGCTACCAAGAAATCAGACCCCAGGACTCCCGTTCCACCTCCCACCTCCCACTTCGTCAGGGTACACTTCCACGTGGTGCAGATTGGTCCTAAACGAATGGAGAGGGGAAGGGAATGTGCGCCAGCCTGTTCTTCGCCCGTGAAGCCCGACAGAAGGTATGGGACCCCGGTGGACAGAAGCGAGGCGGTGGGGTTATCTGCGTGGATTACGGTGCACGATGCTCCCGTATCCAACAGATAGGTTCCCTTCACCTCCTCCACCTCCATCTCCACGAGGGGTCGTCTCCATACATCATATCGCAGTGCACACAGGTAGAGGGGCTGTGCCGAATCTAGTCACTTGGGCACAGCGGTCGGGGTTTCGGGAGCAACAAGACCAGTGGTGACAGCTATTTTCCCCTGCGAAATCATCAGAGACCGCATTGTCTCTATGATTGATTCAATCGCAGCGGGATTCATAACTGCACCAGCTCCTTGTGCTGGGGCCGGAGCTACGGCTTGGGTTTGGGCTGGTGCTGGGGCGGCGTTCTGGGCTTGGGCTTGGGCTGCGGGAAATCTCCCTTTATTATCCTTCCACGGATTTCTACAGTCCTTGTGCCAATGTCCATCCTTCCCACACCCGTAGAAATTGAGCTTGGCTTGGACAGGGTGATTCCCCTCCTGATGCCACTCCTTCTTGCTTAGGGCTGCGGGTTTTGCCTCATGCACCTTTCCCTTCTGGGGAGGTGTTTCCTGACCTCTACAATTCTTGTATGCCACATTAAGCTGACGGAGTACCACCTCCTCCGTGACGCTGGGACCTTGGGGATCGAACCATGATCTGGCTAGGGCCCGTATCTCTGGCAAGCTGTTGGTAACCAAGCAACGGAGCCAATGAACCCACTGTTCGTTGCTCATTAGAGCCCGTTCAGGCATACCCGGACAGCTGCGTTGATACACTGGCCACAGCCTTTCTGCGAAAACCTGTGGGGATTCTCCAGATAACTGCACGGTCCCTTCAACACGGTCGAACGGACTACCGTCATCCACTCCCATTACTTCTAAAACTTCCTCCCTGAGATCCGCATACCCTTTCCGTCCCCTCTTACCATCCTCTGAGAGGCACTGAAGGATTGTGGAATCCAGGGAGAAAAGCAACAGTTTCACCTGTTCCTGATCATCACAGTCATTAATGGCTGCTGTTTCCTCTATCTCCGTGAAATGAATCGAGGGATCTCCCTTTACTGTGAGTCATGCGAGGTGGCTCACCATGGACCTTAATTGCGGGCCAGCGTAGGGCACCACGAGCTGGTTCTGGTGGGATCCGATACTGCCATCGGCAGCGTTGGGACCGAACCTCTGGTGCCGAGCGGGACACATTGGTGCCGGTCCCGGCTTTGCTACCAGTGGTTCTTCCTCACACTCCACCTTGGCTACCTCCTCTTTCACTACCCCCTCCTTTTCCGGCCAAGTCTCACTATAGCTCGGCGGTGCTGAGGGCTCGGTCGCTGGTACCACAATTACCTCAGCTGGAATCGGCTGTTTTGATTCCTTTAAAAAGTCCATGTGACTAGCTTTCGGGCTGACGAGACACACCATGCCTCTTGCCTTAACCAGGGCCGTTCTTAGGTCCTCTATGGTCTTTTGGCAGGGGCCGTGGTCTGTGCTCTCAGACCCATGCTCGAGGGCTAGCTTGTAAGCTGCCTTAACCTCCACTACTCTCTCCTCCTGCGCTCTTAGCTGTTGTGCGAGGCAGGCGTTTTTCTCCCGTATCCTCGTTTCATTAATCTTTGCCTCAGTAACCTGGCACTCCAGGTACTCTATCCTAGCCTGATGTTGACTAGCTACCACTTGGCGTTCCTGATTCGGCGCGTGAAGCGCTGTGATGAGTTTTTCCCCACCAATGGCCTTTTCCTCTTTCTCTGCTGCCTGGGTTGTGATCTCTGCTGCCTGTGCTGCAATGACCCGGTCCAAGATCTGGACCTGCTTCTTGTAACACATCAGCCACACTGCCTTCTCGACTGACTTCTTATGCGCTTTGCTCTCTGTCCACCTGATGGCTGCGTCCACCGGATGCCCATCCAGCAAGAGATCGGAAATCCACTGTTTAGTGAGATTTACCTTGCCAAAGACATAATCCGCTATCCTCTCATCCATTGCATTTCGACCATTCAAACTTGGATCTACTGCATTGCAATCCTGCTGCCAGAGTCCTGCTGCGGTCGCCATTTTCTGTAAGGGGTTTTCCCTGAGATGTTTCCCTGAGGTTTCTCTCTCCAGAGGTCTCTCTCTCTTGCACAGTAAAACCTTGAGTGGTTCGACCCACTCGCCCCTTAGATTCTATACTCTGGACTTAGGGGCAGGAACTACAATGTAGAGAAAACTCTTGTAGACCAAGTTTGATGAAACAAAATGAAATTTTATTGCATAAGGAAAATTATCAAATCAAAATGCAAGCAGATAAGAGAGTACATGGGAGGGAAAAACACACAAACAAATCATAACGACACAATAATAACTAAGGCAAATGCAGGCATCTTATACTCTACAAAGATTATCATGAAATAAGGAAACACACGGAACATCGAGGGACAACAACTCATGTTAATTGCACCCTTAAATCAACCCCCTTATTAAACCTATCTAGATCTGATTGTGAAGGGCCAGAAACATGCTTACCAATCCCACCAGGAAATGCAAGGTTTTGAAATCGAGTCTGTGTTTGGTCCTTTCAGGCGTTTCATCTCCACGTGGATCGTGGAGCCCCTGCGAGCTGCGCCACACCTCTCTCCTGAGGTGGGGGTCGGGGGCGGCTGGGCACTGGTGGGCCTGGATGTCGGCGGGGTCGAGGATCGTCAGCTCGACCCTGGTCAGAGGAGCCTTGGGCTGGCTCCCATCGCTTCTTCAGATTTTTTATCTCTTCTCCCGAGCCGGGGTGGCTGGAAGGTTTCTTCTCTTGGGACCTTTATTTTTTTGTCTCTTCTCCCAAGTTGGGTCGATGGCCTCTCGTTCCGGCAACGGCCTGGGGATGGTTGATGACCTCCCGATGTGTTTCCCCGGGGCGGGATGCCGGCTTCGAGATGGCCTTCTTGATGTTGGCTTTCTTCTTCCTCCTGCGAGTGCCTGCTTCTTCTTCTGAGTGTGTCTTCCGTCTGAGCTCAAGCTTGCCCCAACTGCCGAAAAGTCTTCCAGGTATACCTTTCTTTGAGAAGCTTCCGTCTCCCGCCCAAAATCAGGTTAGTCTTTGTTTTACTTTTGGCGGGCTGGGAGCACAGTGGGGTAGTTATTATATTTTAAAATGTTTTAAATGGCCGGTAAAGGCCCATCTCTGGTCTGGAATTACCTTCATTGTTTTTAATGTCCTGCTGATCTCGTTATCTAGTCCTGGGTGCTGTTCTCATGAATATGAAATTGTCCCCTTTTGTCTGGGTCAACATTTTGATGGCCTCTGTCTCCAGGCTAATCTTGACTGGATCTGCATCTAATCCATATGCATACGTGTGGGTCTGGTTTCGTTCTCTCAGAAACGGCTTCCAGAACTTGCTGTGGGTTGAATCCACAAAGCTGTCTGAGGTTGCGCAGGAACCATTTTAAAAGTGTCCCAATAAGCTGGTCACATGGTATGGTGGCCATTTTGTATGCCCCTTTTTTTTCTGGGCTTCTTTTAAAACAGTCTTTAAAATCACGGCCTCTTCTGCCATTTGACCCTTATTAATATAAAATCCAATTTTGCGAATCCTACAAGGCCATTCTGGCATGGTGGCCAGAACTGGCCAAATATTCCAAAATAGCCTCACTAACTGCTACACTGTCAAGAGTACTTGCTTGGACTTAGTATAGTTACAATTCGTATGGAAAAAGTTTTAAGATCCAACACGTATCACTTCAATTATTCATTGACTCGAATTCAGGTAATAAGACTCAACTGATAAAGTTTAATATTAGGAAGTAAAGTATTCTTTAAAAAAAAGACTTGCATGTATTTAGCACCTTTCATGATCTCAGGATTTCAAAGTACTTTATATCCAATTAAGTACTTTTGAAGTATAGTCACTGTTGTAATGTGGGAAACATGGCAGCCAACATATGTACAGTGAACTCCCACGAATAGTTTAAATAAATAACTAGATAATCTATTGTTAAGGTGTTGGTTGAGAGACAAATCTTGGCCAGGACACCAGGAGAACTCCCCTGCTCTTCTTCGAATAGTGCCGTGAGATCTTTTACATCCAACTGAGAGAGCTGGCTCGGCCTCAGTTTAACATCTCAGCTTAAAGACAGCACCTCCAACAGTGCATCACTTCCTCAATACTGCACTGAGGTGTCTGCCTAGATTATGTGCTCAAGTCACTGGAGTGGGACTTGAACCCACGACCTTCTGACTCTGTATTACTACTGACTTATACCTTAGCCCTTCTTGGGCTGTATTCTGACTTGTTCCTGTAATAGGTTTTCTCCATTGGACCCCGAGTCCTGCATAATATGGTAATATTATGAGTTATTACTGTCTGAAAAGGAAATGACACACAGTTAGTGGAGGTGGCTGACCAAGGGGATTTGCTGAAGCAAGATCACAGTCATTGGGAATATATTTATTGCAATCATCCATTATCGCTTTTTATAAGGGACGCTCAAAATAACTCGCACATGCTGCAAACAGTACATTATATAAATGTTGTTGTATGCCTGTGACTACATTTTTGCAGTAACTTGCAACAAGGAAAATGGTCACATGGGGCTTACAACTTTTTAAGTAAATAACTGCACCAAAATCAAAACTGCCAAAGAGAGATATCGAATCTGGACTCCATGTAGTTCTCTTGAAGATATTTGAACTGAAACAGTGTAGAGTCTCGGGTTGGCGCTTATGTAAGGGGTTTTTGCTAGGTCTCTCTCTGGTGAGACCTCTCTCTCTTTTGCACAGTAATTTACTGAGTGGTTCGACCCACTCACCCCTTAGGTTCTGTACACTGGACTTTGAGGCAGGAACTACAATGCAGAGAATACTCTGTAGACCAAGTTTAATGAAACGAAGTGAAATTTTATTGCATAAAGGAAAAATTGAATGTAAGCCAATAAGGTACATGGGAGGGAAAAACAAATCATAATACAGTACTAACCAATATATCCACAGGCATATTATACTTTACAAGGTTCACCATGAAATAGGGAAACACACGGAACATCGAGGGACAACAACTCATTGTTAATTATCCCCTAAAATGCCCACCCTCTAAACCTAGCTAGATTAGATTATGAGGGGCCAGAAACATGCTCACCAGTCCCAGTTAGAAAATAGAGGTTTTGAAGTTTGCGTTTTGGTCCTCTCAGGCGTCCTGTCTCCACGTGGTCAGCAGAACACAGCGGGCTGCGACACACTCTTTTCTCCCTCGAGGTAATGGACACGGACAGGCTGGATGTTAGCAGGCCTGGACGTCAGCATGGAGAGAGCCCATCTGTTTGACCATGTTCATAAGGTTTCCTCTTGGAGGGTCGTCGTCTTCTCGTCTCGTCAATGGCCCGGGTTTGTCGATGATCTCCCGATAGCTACCCCGGGTCTGGACGCTGACTCAACCTGAACCACCAATGGCTACTCTGTGTCTTCAAAATGTCTCCGATCCCAATCGTCTACCGAATCGTCTTCTTCTTCCGAGTCTGAGCGGCCTCTCTACCGAACCCGAACTCCTAACCGAACTGCATCTTCTTCGGACCCCCGAACGATCTCGAAAATGATCTCTACAATGCACTTCTTGCTCTTCTGCACTGCTCTCTCTCCGAACTCGAACTCCTAATGGCTACCCCAGGCCTCCAGTTATACTTCTCATGGAGGCCCTTATCTCCCGCCATATCAACGTTAGTCTTTGTTTAACTTTTGGCGGGCTTGTAGCACAGAGGGGTAGTCATTGTGTTTAAAGTACTTTTGGGATGGCCGGTAACTGCCATCTCTGGTCTGGAATGACCTTGTATTGTCTTTAATGGGTCTTGATGTCCCCCTTTGAACTTGAGGCTGTTTCCCTTTGTCTGGGTAAACATTTTGTTGGCCTTTATCTACAGGCTGATCTGATTGGATCTGCATCCAATCTATATGTATGAGGTTCTGTCTGGTTTCGCATTCTCCGAAATTGCATTCCAGAACTTACTGTGGGCTGAATCCACAAAAGCTGTCTGTGGACTGCAGGAACCATTTTAAAATGTCCCAAAAAGCTGGGGTCTGGTGGCCATTTTGGGTGCCCCTTTTCTGAGCTTCTTTTAAAACAGTCTTTAAAATTAAGGCCTTTTCTGCCAATAGACCCTTATAGGACAATGTTCAATTTTGCGAATCCTACACTTAGCAATAACACAAAGTTTGGGAAACAATAATTTTAGAGTCAATTTCCTATCTTTTCATCTTCCTCAAGCTACAGAATGGACAAATGCAATCCATAGGCATGTCTCACCTTGAAAATCCTTGCTCAGGGGAATTTGAATGATTTTTAATTAGAAGTGGGTGGCAAAGAAATGATCCAAGGAATTATTTAATTGAAAATGTTTTCAATGCTACATCAGATAAAAAGTTATGTGTGTAATACTGCATCCCTCTTTTGGATCAGACATTAAACTGATGCTGCTCTGACCTCTCGGGTCGACTTAAAAATCCCACGGCACTATTTGGAACAGAGCAGGGGCGTTCTCCTGACATTGCAACAGTGATTACAATTCAAAAGTACTTAATTGGCTGTCAAGCATTTTGGGACATTCTAAGGTCATGGAAGTCATTATATAAATGCAAGTTCTTTTTTTTTATAGGATTCTAATAGAAAAATAAGCATATTATTTAAAAAGCTAACTAATAGAATTTAAACTTTAATAACGTCATTTTTATTATAGCATGGTCCTCAAGTGGGAGCATGTTAGTTTAATTATGTTACAATAAGATGTATAGTACCATATAGTGAATATCTAGTAATATTGCATAAAATGTAACAGGTAAAGTTCACAACTTATAACAGATATGAACCTTATAGTAGGGATGGGGTAGTTCTGAATTGATTACTATTTATGCTTGTTCTCCATTCTTGTAAAACTTACCTTGCATTTATAACTACGGTGCTGTTTGCAACACAACTTTCTAAATCCTGTGAAACCCGCTTTAATGCAACATGTATCTTCTGTGCTCCTTCTTTCTAAAATGAAATGAATGCTACCTGTTCCTTTAATTAAGATTTTGAGCAGAGTTGCAGAGGAAAGGCTGTGGATTTAATTCAGGAGATCCAAAGAAAAAGAATGAGGTCTGTATCACAAGCTTTTCTAAACAGTGATTTTGCTCTCCAACTATCAATTCAGAAACACAGCAACTCCAGTCTCAACATTTCTAGCAATTCTGTTAGTTTGCAAAACTGAAACTCCTAGATCAACTAAATGAGGCTTTACATGATCCAGGTTCAGAATTGCCTAATATATTGTCGCAGTTCAATTATGTGAGTGTCTTATGCATTCCTTCAATAATTATATCTATATTAAGTCACGTAATTAATCACCTTGATAACAGATCTCAGAGTGCAAATTAGCCAGGAAATTTTCTCACTGAAGGAAATAACTAACCATTTTTTTCCAGAAAAGTTTGTTATTTTTAACACAGTAAGCTACATACTATTGTAGGGGGTTTCTCTTGCTCTTTCTGGTCTCCTGCCAGGCTTCGTGCAATAATTACCCTTGAGTGGTTCGACCCACTCCCCCCTACGGTTCTAGACCTTGGACTTAGGTGCAGAGAACAGTAGTGCAGAGAAAGAACTCAATAGACCAGGTTGAATAGCACGAAATGGATGCTTTTATTTTTAAACAGTTTGAAGCATTACAAAATACATGTCATAGGCACAGATTAAAGTTACTACAATCATGCACAAATTTATGAACTTGACTCTATGGAAATGGGGAACACACGGCACATCGAAAAAGGGGAAACACATTACGATTTCCCTTAACTCCCTCCCCTATACCTAAACTAAGTTTCGACCTGGGGAACTTGGGATCATGCTCACCACTCTCGAAATCGCGAGAAAGGGGGTTCGCAGCCTTTTTGGCACCGCTTTCCGTCGTCACGTGGATTTGGAAACTTCTGGCGCAGTCGATATTCTCTCCTCCCTCGAGGCGGTGGGGTAGACCCAGCCTCGATGAGCGCTCGTTAAGGTTGAGATCCACTAAGTCAATTTGGGTTCATGGAGCAGACCCAGATGCAGGCTATGCACTTGGGAGAATCTTGTGGCATCGATCGCCGGTTCTCCAGAGGGTTTCTTCTCCGTCGGCCTGGGTCGTCGATGATCTCCCGACCCCAGTACCCGGGCCACCCTCGTCGTCTTCTCGTCGTGGCCGAGCCTTGTTTGGCTGAACACCGACCACGTTGTCCTTTTACCGAAACCGTCCGTCTTTAAAAAAAAAACGAAAACGTTTTCATCGATCTGCCGAAGTGGAAGAGGCGCCGATCCGGGCACCGTCCGCCCTTCGTTCGTTCCTCGTAGAAGAAAGTTCTTGAAGAAATGGAAGCCTGAAGTCGCCCAACAAGAAGCCGTGACAGTGAAGAAGAAGTTGTTCAAGTAACCCGGAGTCCGAAGTAACTTAGATGGACTTTCAATCCATAGTTATACTCTTTTGGGACAGTCTTATCTCCCGCCAAATCATAGTCCTGTCTTTGTATTAATTTTGGCGGGCAGAAATCTCTGCAGGGGCGCTTTGTCTTGTAACGGAGCCGGTGATAACTTAAACTGGCCTTCCTGGCCGATAATGTCTTTCAATGTCTTTTGCATTGTCACCGTGGCTCGGTTCGCATATTGATCGGTCCGGACATTTTCCTTGATGGCTGCTAAACGGTTTTTCCTTTGTACGATAAATGGGTATAAGTGTTTTTACATTGTCCGCCCATATCTTGATGGGCCCCATCCTGTACTTATAATCCATTGAATATGTATGCTGTTGCCCTGAGTTTCGGTTCCCAGAGACTGGCTTTCGTGGGCTCACTGTCTTCAATCCACAAGCCTGTCTGGCTTGCAGTAACAGAAATAAAATGGTTCATAAACTGATCACGGGGCCTGGCGGCCATTTTGTATGCCCTTTTATCAAAGGTTTTTCTGTGCAAGCTTACTTTGGTCAATAAACAGTCTTATTTTATCCAGTTTTCTTGCGTGATTTTTGCTGAAAATTGCGAATCTTACACTATAATGCACAGTTTATTACAGCACATAATCTGTCATAGCATCAATCAACCAAGGAGATTTCCTAATATAACATTCCCTAGGCTCAATTTAAGAAGGTGGCTGAAAGAGCATAAAGATCCTTTCTAGAGACATGATCGTATAAAAATGTTATTTGCTGCTAAGAGCAAGATTCACATTTTATCCAGTGTTGTCTGGTAAAACTCTAAGGGGGAAAAATTCAGTAGGTAGCACCACCCGTTAGCGCCTTAAGAGGGCGCTAAATGGGGTGCAAACCAACTAGCGCCCAGGCGTGGCGATATCTGCGCCTCTCGCGAAATTGACCGGACATTGTGCGGTGGCGCTAAACAATACCGCCCGATCTCCTGCGCACGCAGATCTTGACGTCATTGGAGAGTGCAACGCCCTTGGGGCACCCCAGACCGGGAATTCACAGAAACATAGAAACATAGAAGATAGGAGCAGGAGTAGGCCATTCGGCCCCTCGAGCCTGCTCTGCCATTCAATGAGATCATGGCAGATCATCCAAATTCAGTACCCGGTCCCTGCTTTCTCCCCATACCCCTTGATCCCTTTAGCCTTAAGAAATATATCCAACTCCTTCTTGAATATATTTAATGTATTGGCCTCTACTGCCTTCTCATAATCATAATAATCATAATCAACTTTATTGTCATTGTTAGTGCACAAGTGCAGTACAACGAAATGTAGGCTTGCGGCTCCCGAGTGTGTACATTTAGATTAAGACATTTAATCATTCAACATTCATTTGGCTTGTAATACATTAACATAAACATAACCATAATAAAGTGCATTGGCAGATGTGCAGGCTTTAGAGTTTATTTGTGGAGTTCAGTGTTGTATCCGTGTGTTAATAGAGACACTGAAGGCAGGAGTTGGTTTCACAGGTGTTTACTGAACAAAGTCTGGAGGTGAACTAACTGATACAACACAATATACAACACAATATACAGGCTTATATAGCCCGAGTGGCCATTACCGGCATTACACTCTTAAAGGCACATACACTACAATTCCTCCCCTTTTAGCCAACCAGTACATAATATTTTAAGTAATCATTAATTACATGTTACAAGAACAATAATCTACACATTGCTGCAGTTAATCAATTATAAGTCAGTCTCTCTGGAGGCTTCCTGACTCGGTCCGGATAACGCCTCGGTGGTGCAGTAGTTTCTGGTGGTGTAGTAGGTTCTTTTGGCAAGGCTGATTCAGCTTGAATGCCAGTGTCGGGTTCATCTGGTTCCAGTATCACCGGATCGGAGGTAGATACTATGGGTATCTCTACTTCATCATTAGGCGTATTGAGTTGTGGTGTAGGTTGTCCCTTTTCAGATGACTCTATGATCTGGTCAGCATGGCGCCTTATTATGCTTTCTCCAATGTCCACGGTATACATCAGTGGTCCTAGTCGTGTGCAAATAGTTCCAGGCTGCCATTTCTCGGTACGGTAGTCCCGGGCCAAAACTTGTTGACCTATCTGGAAGGTTCTAGTTGGCCTTTCATTCATGCCTTGAAATTGCCGGTTCTCCACGTCCCTTCTGATGTTTGGCTTGATCAAATCCAGCCAGCATCTCAGGCTTCTATTGAAGAACATCATGGCGGGGGTTTGGTTTGTAACCATATGTGTTGCATTCCTGTATGCAAACAAGAAGTTATCTACCTTATGCTGAAGTTTTATGTCTTCATTATCCATGGCCTTTATGGCCTTCTTGAAGGTCTGGACAAACCTTTCAGCCAATCCATTGGTGGCGGGATGGTATGGGGCGGACGTGTAGTGCTTAACCCATTTGTTTTTTAAGAACTTCCTGAATTCTTCGGACACAAATTGCGGTCCATTATCAGAACAGATCTGTTCAGGCAGCCCATTCCTGGCAAATATGGTCCTTAATACTGTGATGGTTTTTTCCCTGGTGGTGGAGGACATCTTTATTACCTCCGACCACTTGGAGTGTGCATCAACCGCGATTAAGAACATTGAGTCCATAAATGGACCAGCAAAGTCGATGTGCACCCTTTGCCATGGAGATGAGGGCCACTCCCATGGATGTAGAGGGGCTTGTGGTGGAGTGTTTTGGACCTTCTGGCATCCTAGGCAGCTCTTGGTTATTTCTTCGAAGTCTCCATCGATACCTGGCCACCATACAAACGCCCTGGCTAGGTTCTTCATTTTCACTCCACCCAGATGCCCCTCGTGAAGCTCCTTTAGCACTTTATCCTGGAGTTTGGGTGGAATCACCACTCTGGATCCACACAGCAAGGTTCCTCGGCACACTGACAGCTGTTCTCTTCTTTGCTAGAATGCTGGCAACAGTGGTTCGCCATGTGCTGGCCATTCCTTCACTGTTAAATCGTAGACTCGTGAGAGAGTCGGTTCATTTCTCGTTTCCTTTTCAATGGCAGAATTTGTTACTAGTAGACATTCGACTATGGTAGAGTGGAACATCTCCACTGGGTCTACTGTAGGTGCCTCTTCTACCGTTGGCAATGGTAGGCGCGATAAACCGTCAGCATTCCCATGCTGTTTTGATCCTTTGTATTCTATGTCATATTGGTGTGCCCCTAGAAAAAGGGACCACCTCTGTAGCCTTTGCGTTGTCATAATGGGAACACCCTTTTTAGGGTTGAATATGGAGATGAGGGGTTGATGGTCAGTCAACAAGGAAAATTTTTGTCCGTGTAGGTAATGGTTGAATTTCTTCACTCCCCATACCAGGCTGAGTGCTTCCCTGTCGATCTGGGCATAGTTACTCTCAGCTGAGTTCAATGAGCATGACGCAAAAGCTATCGGCCGCTCCGAGCCATCAGGGAATCTATGCGATAATACCGCTCCTACGCCGTAAGGGGATGCATCGCACGCCAGTCTGATTGGCAGTGATGGGTTGTAATGAGCCAAAACTTCCTTGGATGTGATTAAGTCTTTGCATTTATGGAAGGCACGTTTACAGTCTTCGCTCCATTTCCAAATTACTCCTGTTTGTAGCAGTTCATTAAGAGGGTGCAGAAGAGTTGATAAGTTCGGTAAAAATTTATGATAGTAATTTATCAATCCCAGGAACGACCTTAATTGTGAGACATTTTCAGGTGCTGGGGCTTTTATGACCGCTTCAATTTTTTCAGGTGACTTATGCAACCCTTCCTTGTTAATTATGTGGCCACAATATGATATTTGTTTCTGGAAAAATTCGCACTTGGGGCGATTTGCTCATAGGCCCCGTTCTCTCAGCCTAGTGAGCACCTGCTCCAAATTGGCAAGGTGCTTGTTGTCGTTTTCTCCTGTTACAAGGATGTCGTCTAGGTGGCATTGAGTCCCCGGAATCCCTTGGAGGACTTGCTCCATAGCTCTTTGCCAGATAGCTGGCGCTGATGCTACTCCGAAAACCAGTCAATTTTACTGGTACAGGCCTTTGTGTGTATTTATCGTGAGATACTTTTTAGAGGCCTCTTCAACCTCCATCTGTAGATGGAGTCTGTGTGGAGATTGCACATTCTCCCCGTGTTTGCGTGGGTTTTCTCCGGGTGCTCCGGTTTCCTCCCACAGTCCAAAGATGTGCTGGTTCGGTTGATTGGCTATGATAAATTGACCCTTAGTGTTAGGGGGATTAAATACGTGGGGTTACAGGGATAGGGTGGGATATGTGTTGGTGTAGGGGTTACGGGGATCGGGTGGGATATGTGTCGGTGCAGGCCCGATGGGCTGAAATGGCCTCTATCTGCACTGTGGGGTTCCTGTGATTCTGTGAATGCCTGTGCCAAGTCAATTTTGGTGAAACGTTTCCCTCCGGATAGTGAGGCGAAAATATCTTCTATCCTCGGAAGAGGTTACTGTACCGTGTGAAGGACCGGGTTTACAGTCACCTTGAAGTCTCCACAGATGCGAATTTTTCTCTGTTCTTCAGATTTATCAGTATTCAACGTTTTCTTCATGACCGGGATGATGGGTGTTGCCCACTCGCTCCAATCTATCTTGGATAATACGCCTGCCTTTTCCAAATTCTCCAGCTCTGCCTCGACTGCTGGACGAATTGCGTATGGCACCGGCCTTGCCTTAAAAAACTTGGGAATTGCCGCATCTTCCACTTTTATTGAGGCGGTGATGCCTTTCAAGGTTCCTAGTTTCTCTTGAAACACTTCCTTGGCGTTGGCCAAGATGTCTTTTAATTGTTCAGGTATGATGTCATCTTCATTTTTTTTCTTACTGGTCACCGTCAGTGCCTGAATGGAGTGCCAGTCTAAACGTATCTTCCTGATCCATTCACGTCCCAACAGCGGTGGACCACCATCTTGTAGAACGTATAAATACAATTTCTGTATTTCCTTGCCGTTGTATACAACAGGCACCCTTATTTTTCCTTTGGGGTATACTTTCTGCCCCGTATATGTTTTCAAGATAATGGATGTGTCTTTTAAAGGTATATGCGGAAATAGCCGCTCGTAATCCCGTTGATTTATGACGGTCAGAGCTGATCCTGTATCTAGCTCCATTTTAACTGGGGACCCTGCTATCGTGAGGGTAACCCAAATGGTCTGGTAATCTTCTTTGGCAATTACATTATGTAATTTGAGACAGCTTAGTCTCTTGTTTCTGGAGTCGCTATCGCTCTTCTGGTCTTCGGAGCTACTGTCCGTCATCATTTGTACCTTTCTGTACTTTTCCTTATTGATTTTTTTCCTGTCCGTGGATTTTTTTTGTCCAGATCGGCATACACGTGCAATGTGTCCAATCTTTCCACATTGCCTGCATGCTTTGTCCTTGAACCAGCAGTCACTCTGGTCATGGGTGGATCTGCTGCAGCGATAACATCTCTCGAAACCCTGTGTCATTTCATGGGTGCCGAAGTCCTGTGTCTTTTGCTGTATCTCTGCAGCTCCTCTTGCGGCTGCTTCGTATGATACAGCCATACTGAAAGCCTTGTCCAGTGTCAAATCTTTCTCAGAAAGCAGCCTTTTCTGTGTTCCTTCACTTAGGAGACCGCAGACGAATTTGTCTCAGAGAATCTGCCAGTCCTGCCCTGAATTGGCAGTGCTTTGATAGCTTTCTTAATTCGGTGAGATAATCAGCGTTACTTTCATTCTTGTGCTGATTCCTCTTGAAGAATTTGAATCGTTCCGCTATCAGCAGCGGTGTTGGGTTTAAGTGCTCCTGTAGGGTATCAACAATCTCCTTAAAATTCTTGTCCTTTGGTTTGGCTGGAGTGATTAATTTCGTAACAGCCCGTATGTCTTTGCGCCCATTAGATTTAGAAGTACTGACGCCTTTTTATCATTTTCTATTCCATTTGCTGTGCAATATACCTCCACTCTTTCCACATATGTGGTCCAATCCTCTATATCATTATCGAAAGCATCAATATTGCCAGCCTTAGGCATCCTGGAAAAAAAATGGCGCTTCCCGCGCTTTCCCGCCGCTGCTGCTGCTGACAACGCTGTTTTCCGTGTTTTTTTTTATTTACAGGAGGAGACTCGTTCCCGCCGGACTTTCTGGGACTTTCCCCCCCCCTCTGCTAGGTCCAAACACCGACCTGCTTTGCAGCGCCGGCCGTCTCCCGAGTGCTCCCCCCCTCTGTTTCTGTTTGCCTCCGCCTTCGCTGCTCGGCCTCGCTGCAGAGCCAGCTGATGGAGCCCCAGCCCGCCGCCGAGGAAGGATTATTGCAGTACCTGCCACCAGCTCGGCTAGCTGGTGAAACCACAGTTTTTTTTTCTTGCTTTTCTTCGACTTTGGATGTCTGAGGAATCGATGTCCTTGAGGTGCTGCCGAATTGCAGGTAAGTCCGTTTCCAATTCATCACCACTGTTGTACCCATGTGTTAATAGAGACACTGAAGGCAGGAGTTGGTTTCACAGGTGTTTACTGAACAAAGTCTGGAGGTGAACTAACTGATACAACACAATATACAGGCTTATGTAGCCCGAGTGGCCATTACCGGCATTACAGTACACAGGGGGCTCTTAAAGGCACATACACTACATTCAGAAGGATGACAGCCCTGGGAAAGAAGCTGTTCTTAAATCTGGTCGTTCGGGTGCGAATGCATCTGTAGCGTTTCCCAGATGGCAGGAGGGCGAACAGACTGTGGCTGGGGTGGGTAGGGTCTTTGATGATGGTCCGTGACCTCCGTAAACAGCGTTTCTGGTATATGTGCTTTATGGTCGGTAGCCGGGTGCCGGTAATGCATTGGGCAGTTTTGACTACCCGCTGCAGGGCTTTCCGGTCATAGTAGCTACAGCTGCCATACCATACTGTGATACAATTCGTCAGGATGCACTCTATTGTGCAGCGGTAAAAGTTAGAGAGGATCAGGGGTGACAGGTTACATCCCTTCAGCCTCCTTAGGAAATAAAGGCGCTGCTGGGCCTTCTTCACCAGAGAGGAGGTATTGAGGGACCAGGAGAGGTCTTCCATGATGTGGACTCCGAGGAACTTAAAGCTGTCCACCCTTTCCATCACAGCCCCATGGATGTGGATAGGGGTGTGACTTCCGCCTTTAGACTTCCTGAAGTCCACAATGATTTCTTTGGTTTTCTTGATGTTAAGGGCCAGGTTGTTATTGGCGCACCACTTCACGAGATGCTGGACCTCCTCCCTGTAGGCTGACTCATCGTTGTTGGTGATCTGGCCTACTACCGTGGTATCATCCGCAAACTTGATGATGGTGTTGGAACCATGAACAGCCACACAGTCGTGGGTGAAGAGGGAGTAGAGGAGGGGGCTCAGCACACATCCTTGTGGGGCCCACATGTTCAGGGTCAGGGGGGGGAGGTGTGGTTACCTAATTTGACAGACTGGGGTCTGTTTGTTAGGAAGTCCAGGGTCCAGTTGCAGAGGGAAGTGTTCAGGCCAAGAGTGTGGAGTTTGGTGGCCAGCTTGTTGGGGACAATAGTGTTGAATGCTGAGCTGTAGTCTATGAACAGCATTCTGATGTAGGTCTCTTTACCATCGAAGTGATTCAGTGCAGAGTGTAGAGCAGTTGTGATTGCATCCTCCGTTGATCTGTTTGCACGATAGGCAAACTGGTGTTGGTCAAGAGAGGCGGGAACACTGGCTTTGATGTGAGCCAGGACCAGTCTCTCGAAACACTTCATTATGATGGGTGTGAGTGCGACAGGTCGATAGTCGTTCAGGCACGTCACAGCCGTTTGCTTTGGCACAGGAATAATGGTAGCGGTCTTGAAGCATGTAGGGACTACTGCCTGGGCCAATGACAGATTGAAGATGGCGGTGAAGACATCAGCCAGCTGATCAGCACATTCCTTGATTACCTGTCCAGGGATGCTATCAGGTCCAGCAGCCTTTCGTGTGTTCACTCCGCGTAGAACACCCCTTACGTCGGAGGTCGACAGAGTGAGCACCTGGTCTTCCGGGGGTGGCAAGGCTTTGGTAGCCAGCTCCCTGTTGTCCCTGTCAAAGTGAGCGTAGAAGTTGTTAAGCTCCTCCGGAAGGGAGGCATCGCTAACCGGGGGGCTGGTGTTTTTACTCTTGTAGTCAGTGATGGACTGGATGCCTTGCCACATGCGCCGGGGGTCCAAGTTGTTGTGGAAATGATCCTCTATCCGCAGTGTCTGTTTCCTTTTGGCAGTCCTGATACCCTTTTTTAGGTTGGTCCTAGCTGCACTGTGAGCCGCCGCGTCACCAGATTTAAATGCTGCATCGCGTGCTTTCAACAGCGAGCGGACCTCTCTGTTCATCCAAGGTTTCTGGTTGGGGTATGTCCTGATATTTTTATGGGTCGTGACAAACTCGACGCAACTGTTAATGTAGAATAGCACTGTGCATGCGTATTCCTCGATGTCATTATGGGCAAACATGCCCCAATCAGTGCGTTCGAAGCAATCCTGAAGCTCCGAGACTGTCCCCTCTGGCCATACTTTCACTGATCTCACTGATGTTCTCACTCTTTTGATGAGCGATTTGTATGCCGGGGCTAGAAACAGGGAGAGGTGGTCAGACTTCCCAAGGTGGGGGCAGGGAATGGCCTTATAAGCATCTACAATGCTCGTGTAGACTTGATCCAGTGTGTTCTCCCCTCTTGTGGGGCAGGAAACATTCTGGTGGAATTTTGGTAGTACAGATTTTAGGTTTATGTGATTGAAGTCCCCCACGACGATAAAAGCTCCGTCTGGGTGTGCAATTCCACAGGTTCAGCACTCTCTGGGTGAAGAAATTGCTCCTCATTTCTGTCCTAAATGGCCTACCCCTTATCCTTAGACTGTGACCCCTGGTTCTGGACTCCCCGACCATCGGGAACATCCTTCCTGCATCTAGTCTGTCCAGTCCTGTCAGAATTTTATAAGTTTCAATGAGATCCCCTCTCATTCTTCTAAACTCCAGCGAGTACAAGCCCAATCGACCCAATCTCTCCTCATACGTCATTCCTGCCATCCCAGGTATCAGCCTGGTGAATCTTCGCTGAACTCCTTCCATGGCAAGAACATCCTTCCTCAGATAAGACGACCAAAACTGCACACAATACTCAAGATGTTGTCTCACCAAGGCCCTGTACAACTACTGCAAGACATCCTTGTTCCTGTACTCAAACCCTCTCGCTACGAAGGCCAACATACCACTTGCCTTCTTAACCGCCTGCTGCACCTGCATGCTTACCTTCAGCAACTGGTGCACAAGGACACCCAGGTCTCGTTGCACTTCCCCTTCTCCCAATCTATTGCCATTCAGATAATAATCTGCCTTCCTGTTTTTGCCACCAAAGTGGATAACCTCACATTTATCCACGTTATATTGCATCTGCCATGCTTTTGCCCACTCACCCAACCTGTCCAAATCATCCTGGAGTTTGTCGGCATCCTCCTCACAGCACACATGCCCACCCAGCTTTGTGTCATCTGTAAATTTGGAGATATTACATCTAGTTCCCTTGTCTAGATCATTAATATATATTGTGAATAGCTGGGGCGCAAGGACCGATCCCTGCGGTACCCCACTAGTCACTGCTTGCCACTCGGAAAAAGACCCATTTATTCCAACTCTTTGCTTTCTGTCTGCTAACCAGTTCTCTATCCAAGTCAATACCTTGCCCCCAATCACATGTGCCTTAACTTTACACGCTAATCTCTTATGCGGGACCTTATCAAAAACCTTCTGAAAGTCCAAATACACCGCATCCACTGGTTCTCCCTTATCTATTTTACCAGTTACATCCTCAAAAATTTCCAGTAGATTAGTCAAGCAGGATTTACCTTTTGTAAATCCATGTTGACTTTGTCCGATCCTGTCACTGTTTTCCAAGTGCTCTGCTATTACATCTTTTATAATGGACTCTAGCATTTTCCCCACTACCGATGTCAGGCTTACCGGTCTGTAATTCCCCGTTTTCTCTCTACCACTTTTTTTGAATGGTGGGGTAACATTAGCTACCCTCCAATCCATGGGTACTGTTCCAGATTCCATCGAATGTTGGAAGATGATCAGCAATGCATCTACTATTTCTAGTGCCACTTCCTTAAGTACCCTAGGATGTAGCTTATCAGACCCTGAGGATTTATCGGCCTTCAATCCCATCAATTTCCCTACAAATACTGATTTATTTCAGTTCCTCCCTTTCATCAGACACTATGTTCCCCGACATCTCTGGGAGTTTATTTGTGTCCTCCTTTGTGATGACAGAACCAAAATATGTATTTAATTGGTCTGCCATTTCTTTGTTCCCCATTATAAATTCCCTTGATTCTGACTGCAAGGGACCTACGCTTGACTTCACCAATCTTTTTCTCTTCACATATCTATAAAAGCTTTTACAGCCAGTTTTTATGTTCCCTGCTAGCTTACTCTCATATTCTATTTTCCCTTTCTTAATTAATCCCTTTGTCCTCCTTTGTTGAATCCTAAACTGCTCCCAATCCTCAGGTTTACTGCTTTTTCTGGCCAATTTATATTTCCTCTCCTTGGATCTTATGCTATCCCTAATTTCCCTTGTTAGCCAAGGTTGAGTCACCTTTTTTGTTTTATTTTTATGCCAAACTGGGATGAAGAAATTCTGTAGTTCATCCATCCGGTCTTTGAATGTTTGCCATTGCCTATCCACCATCAACCCTTTGAGTGACATTCGCCAATCAATCCTACCCAACTCGCGCCTTAGACCATCGTAGTTTCCTTTATTTAAATTTAGGACCCTAGTCTCTGATTCGACTACTTCATTCTCCATCTTAATGAAGAATTTGATCATATTATGATCGCTCCGACCCAAGGGGCCTCATACAACAAGATTGCTAATTAATCCTTTCTCATTACATAATACCCAGTCTAAGATGGCCTAATCTCTGGTTGGTTCCTCGACATATTGGTCCAGGAAACCATCCCTTAAACACTCCAGGAATTCCTCCTCCACAGTATTGTTACTAATTCAGTTAGCCCAATCTATATGTAGATTAAAGTCACCCATGATGACTGCTGTGCCCTTATTGCACGCTTCTCTAATTTCCCTTTTAATGCCATCCCCAAACTCCGCATTACTGTTTGGAGGTCTATATACCACTCCAACTAACGTTTTCTGCCCCATGGTATTTCTCAGTTCTACCCATACAGATTCCACATCATTAGAGCTAATATCCTTCCTTACAATTGTGTTAATCCCTTCTTTAACCAGCAATGCTACCGCACCTCCCTTTCCTTTTTCCTTATCTTTCCTGAATATTGAATACCCCTGGATGTTGAGTTCCCAGCCTTGGCCACCCTGGAGCCATGTTTCCGTAATCCCAAGCAAATCATATTTGTTTACCTCTATTTGCGCAACTAATTCATCCACCTTATTACGAATGCTCCTCACATTAAGACACAAAGCCTTCAGGCTTGGTTTTTTTAATGCTCTTACATCTATTAAAATTATTATTTACTGTGCCCATGTTTGATTTAAACCATTGATTTCTCTGACTGCCACTTTTGTTTTTCTCCTCCCTATCTTTTGCTTTTATCCTTGTTTCCCTTTCCTCTGTCCCCTTGCTCAGGTTCCCAACCCCCTGCCATTTTAGTTTAAACCCTCCCCCAGAGCACTAGCAAACACTCCCCCTTGGACACCGGTCCCGGCCCTGCCCAGTTGCAAACCATTCGGTTTGAACTGGTCCCACCTCCCCCAGAACTGGTTCCAATGTCCCAGGAATTTCAATGCCTCCCCCCTGCACCATTCCTCTAGCCATGTATTCATCTGAAATATCCTTCTATTTCTACTCTGACTAGCACATGGCACTGGTAGCAATCCTGAGATTACTACCTTTGAGGTCCTATTTTTTAATTTGCCTCCTAACTCCCTATATTCCGCTTTTAGGACCTCATCCCGCTTTTTACCTATATCGTTGGTACCTATATGCACCACGACAACTGGCTGTTCACCCTCCCCTTCCAAGATGTTCTGCAGCCGCTCTGAGACATCCTTGACCCTTGCACCAGGGAGGCAACACACCATCCTGGAGTCTCATTTGCGGCCGCAGAAATGCCTATCTATTCCCCTTACAATAGAATCCCCTATTACTATAGAAACATAGAAACATAGAAGACAGGAGCAGGAGTAGGCCACATAGCGCAGGAGGAGCATACAATGGGGCCGGGCTCTCCTGCCATGACTTAACCTTTAATTAATTGCAATTAAATTAAATCAAATCAATCCCACCAATTACACTACCATTAAATAGTATATTTAAGGGCCCTGGTTTATAAACAGTCAACACAGAGACTTCAGAAACGATAAACCACAGAGTTAAAGTTTATAAAGAGAGAAATACCCACCAACCAATCACTTACCTGCTTTCTGGTGATGTCACACTTTGATTACTTTTTACTTCTTTCTCTCTGAGATTGGAGATTGATACTCTCTGAGGCCTACCTGGTCTCTGTAGCCTTTTATACTGCTGCCGCTCCGCGATTCCTGCTGAGATTTTGCCCGCTGACGCTCTGAGGCCTACCTGGTCTCTGTAGCCTTTTATACTGCTGCCGCTCCGCGATTCCCACTGAGATTTCGCCCGCTGATGCTCTGAGGCCTACCTGGTCTCTTGGAGCCTTTTGTACTGCCGCCGCTCCGCAATTCCAGCTGAGATTTCGGCCACTGATGCTCTGAGGCCTACCTGGTCTCTTGGAGCCTTTTGTACTGCCGCTGCTCTGTGATTCCCGCCGAGATTTCTCCCACTAATGCTCTGAGGCCTACCTGGACTCTTGGAGCCTTTTGTACTGCCACCGCTCCACGATTCCCGCCGAGATTTCGCCCGCTGACGCTCAGTGGCGCCCCCCTCCTTCCCGCCTGGCACTAATAACAACAGCTTCCCAGTCACTGTGGGGCTGGGGGGGCGCTATTTAACGGGGGCCTCTTCCTGGCTTTTGTGTGGTAGCCATTTTTGCACCACTCGTTCTGAGAGAGAGAGAGAGATTTGCAGAGAGAGAAAGAGACAAAGAGAGACTTCTGCATTGAGTCAATGCTGTCTGAGGTAGTTTTGGCTTCTGACCATAACTTTGCAGGTACTTTGCTTTTTGACCTTCATAACTTTGATTGCCCAGATACTGTGGGGGCTGCAATGAATGGGAATGTTGTCCTTCTCCATCACATTCAGAGGGCACAGAGACGCAGAGAGTGGCAATCATGGCCAGACGGAGGAGGGCCAACAGGCCTCGGTACAGGAGACCTTACTCTCCCAGGGTTTTTCACCAATAGTTCTCCTACATTAATATGTCTGAGGAGCAGTGCTTGCGAAGGCTGCGATTCAGCAAGGAGGTGGTCACTGAGATCTGCCACCTGCTTCAGCTAGATCTACAGCCTCAACTGAGGAGCAGGACGTCTCTGTCGGTGGCAGTGAAGATAGCAGTGGCTCTCAATGTTGTGCCTTTGTTGAGTCGGTACCTTTCTACCGAGACACAATTAGAACTCAGAACCCAGAGATTCAAACATGAAGTGCTTTATTCAGGAAGGAAAGGAAAGTTGTGGAGAGTTCCGAACAAAGAGAGCTAAACTTAACCAAGAGAACACCCAACCATTTATCTGCTGTGACAGCTCCACCACAGGTGGGAGGAGAACACACAATACATAACATATTCCTCCCCTCTTAAATGAAAGGTCCACATTATTCCTCAACAGATAAGTTACTTTCAATGCACTCAACTAACCAAGGGTAGAGGTAGACTGCCTCAAACCCTGACTTTACCCTGGGGTTTATTCTGCCCCAGTCTTGTGGGTAAGTCACTAAGCCTACAGATCCAAGCGTCTTGGAGGCCGCCGCTCTCTGACAGGATACCGGCGGTCATCGCTGGCTTCCACAGCAGTAGGCATTGACACAGGCCTGGGTGGAGAAGGTGCCTGTGTCAGTCAAAAGTCAGGAGTTTGCACAGGTGGAACAGTCTCTATGACTTCCTGTGTTGGAGAAGAGCACTGTGGCAAAGGATGCTGGTTTGCGGTATCATCCAGAAACAGTTCAGGCCAACCAGCCGTTGGAGCCTCTGTGGCTGTCTCTGCTCCTAGCAACAGTTGATCTGTGTGTCTTTTCCAGACGACATCCTCGGCAGTGTCAACCGTGTAAGACACAGGGCCCGTCTGCGCGATCACCGTAGCAGGAACCCATTTTGGTCCGGTGTTGTAGTTTCGAGCTAGGACGTGCTCTCCAGGGTGAAACTGTCTCTCCTTGGCTCTTTTCACTTTCTTTTCAACTTGAGCTTGTTGTTGACAATGGACAACCTGTTCTGCCCTTGGAGGCTTGAGTAAATCAAAACTTGTCCGCAACTGCCGCTTCATCATGAGTGAAGCGGGGGAAGTTTGGGTTGTGGCATGCGGCTCGTTCCTGTAGGACAACAGGAAGCTGCTCAGACATTGGTGGATTGAGCCCTGACCTTGCGATGCCTTCAAGGCGTGCTTCAAAGTTTGCACAAACCTTTCTGCCAGGCCGTTAGTAGAGGGATGATAGGACGCAGACCTGATGTGTTGGACACCATTCACATGCAGGAAGGTTGCAAACTCCTGTGATACAAATTGTGGACCGTTGTCACTTACGAGTTGTTCCGGTGAGCCATAACGGCTGAACATCTCACCAAGTTTCTCAATTGTTTTCTCTGCCGTGGTAGACCTCATCACAGCGACCTCCGGCCATTTGCTATGAGTGTCCACAATCACCATAAACATCTTCTCTTCGAAAGGACCGGTGAAGTCCACATGTACTCACTGCCACACTTCTGCAGGCCAATTCCAGGGGTGCAGGGTTGCCAGCTGTGGAACATTCCGGACCCTTTGACATGGGGAACATGTTTTGGCTTTCTCCTCAATATTTCCATCGAGACCTGGCCACCAGAAGTAGCTTCTTGCCATTTCCTTCATCCGAACCATCCCACAGTGGCCTGTATGAAGTTGTTGCAGTATAGGTTCCCTCAGAGGTGGCGGAATGATGACACGGCGTCCCCAAAGAAGACAACCTGCCTGGATGGAGAGCTCATTTCTTTTTGAGACGTAAGGTTTCAAACTAGGAGAATCTCCTATGGCTCTCCCTCGAATGACATCGTCCATTACCTCAGGCAGGACTGGATCGTTGCGGGTGTACCTTCGCACCTGAACTGTCGTGACAGGTGCTCCCTCCACTTGTCTAAAGTAGAAGATGTCTATCTGACGAGGCTCTGGGGGAGTAACAGGCAAGGGTAGCCTCGAGAGACCGTCTGCGTTGCCGTGCAAGTCTGATTTGTGATATTTGATGTCGTATGTGTGTCCTGACAACAGTAAAGCCTGCCTTTGCATCCTGCTTGCAGCAAGAGACGGAATTCCGGTGTGGGGCCCGAAGATTGAAGTCAATGGACGGTGATCCATCAGGAGTGAGAACCTTCTCCCAAACAGGTACTGATTAAATTTTCGAATCCCAAAAACGATTCCCAAGGCCTCGCGCTCAATCTGTGTATAGTTACTCTCGGCCTTGTTCAAGGTGCGTGATGCGAAGGCGATAGGTTTCTCTTCACCAGAAGGCATGATGTGGGATATGACTGCTCCCACACCATATGGTGATGCATCACATGCTAGCTGCACGGGTAGCTTTGGGTCGAAGTGTGTCAGGACCTCTGATTTCAGCAATGCTTTCTTTGCTTGGGCGAAAGCTTCATTGCACAGTTCAGTCCATTTCCATGTTTTGCCTTGACATAGCAACTGATGTAACGGCTTCAGCAATGTTGCTAAGTCTGGAATAAACTTCCCATAGTAGTTAGGTAGCCCCAGAAATGAATGTAACTGGCTCACATTCTGGGGTGCTGGGGCCTCCACGATCGCCTTGACCTTTGACGGCGCCTTATGCAGGCCAGGAGCGTCAATCACATGCCCCAGGTACTCAACTGAAGACTGAAAGAATTCACATTTGTCTTTACGAACTCTGAGTCCATACTCTTTCAGTTGTTGTAGTGTCGCATCCAAGTTCAGAAGATGATCCTCCTCATTTTTCCCAGTGACAAGGATGTCGTCCAGGTAGCACTGGACTCCTGGCAATCCACTCAAAATCTGATCCATTGCCCTTTGGAATAGAGCAGGGGCCGACGTAATTCCAAACGGAAGGTGGCAGTACCTGTATAGCCCCTTGTGTGCCTCAATTGTCAGCAGCTCCTTTGATTTGTCATCGACATGCATTTGTAGATAAGCCTGGCATAAGTCTATTTTGCTGAACTTTTGCCCTCCGGCCAGGCCCGTAAAAAGATCATCAATGAGGGGAAGAGGGTACTGTTCCGCAGACAGCACTGGGTTAATAGTCACTTTAAAATCCCTGCAGATTCGAACAGATCCATCCTTTTTCAGGACAGGAACAATGGGTGTGGCCCATTTGCTCACGCTCACAGGCTCCAGGACTCCATTCTCGACTAAGGCCTCCAAGTTAGCCTCAACTTTTGGCCTAATTGCATAGGGTACAGTTCGGGCTTTGTGAAACTTCGGCTTGCTGTCAGGTTTACTGTCCAGTCTCACGCTGATCTTTTTCATGCTCCCAAGTTCCCCATTGAAGAGTTCTGCATGTTTGTTTAACACTGCAGTCAGCCCTGACTCCCCTTTTGACATCATGTGGACTGCAGGCCAGTCCAGCGTGATTTTCTCTAGCCACGCACGTCCCAGTAGCGATGGGTAATTTCCCTTTACCACATTTAGTGGCAGTTTCGCAGTCTGTCCGTTCAATTTAACTGTCACCTCAATGGCGCCTCTCATGGCCACAGGTTCGCCGGTATATGTCTTTAGCACAATGTTTGTTGGTTGAAGGGTAAGATGCTTTAGCATTTTGTTGTAGACAGTGTCTGAAACAAGGGACACAGCTGCGCCTGTGTCCACCTCCATCCACACTGATTGTCCCTCCACCAGTGGTGACACCCAGTAGCCATTTGAACCACCTGCAATCGTCAGTATGTGCACCTCTTCCTCAGAGGTGTCGCTCCCCTCTGTTTTGCTTGTTCCATCATACTGCACTGAATGAACACTCTTTTTCCTCTCTTGTCCAAATACAGACATTTTGCTTTCATGCTTCCCAGCTCTGTCTGTTCTATTTTTACCTCTACAGGCGCGTTCAATGTGACCCTTTTTGCCACAATTTCGGCATTCCAGCTCCGTACACCAGCAGTCATTAGCATGATGGCCCATTTTCCCACAACGGTAACATGTGCCGTTCCGCACGCCTTTAGGCTCAGACGACACCTTGCGAACTCTCCCTGTTGAGCTCAACTGGTGAGCCTCCTTTTCCGCCATCTCCATGGAGACACTAACGTCAATGGCCTTTTCAAGAGTAAGGTTGTCCTCAGTAAGAAGGCGCTTCTGTGTGGCTGCACTTTGCAGACCACACACAAGTCTGTCTCTAATGGTGTCATTCAGCACCTCTTTGAACTCGCAGTGTTCTGACAACCTTTATAAAGCAGCAATAAACATCGTCACTGATTCCCCCTCTTGATTCCATTTGTGAAATCTAAATCTCTCAGCAATAATCAGAGGTTTTGGTGAAAAATGTGCTTCAAGAATTTCCTCTAGTTGCTTATATGTTTTAGTTCCTGGCTTATCTGGCTGCAAAAGGCTGCGAAGTAAATTGAATGTCTTCGGCCCCATTACACTCAAAAAGGTAGGCACGACCTTTTTGTTTGCCACCACATTCGCCAATACAAAATAGTCAAAAAGTTCTGTATAAGCGCTCCATTGCTCCACATTTTCATCAAAATCACCGATGTTTCCTAATATAGCAGCCATCTCACATTTCAAATTAAAATTTCTGTTTACTCACTGCACCCGTAACGTTAATGTGATGCTGCAATCTCTGTTCCGAGTGTTTTGTAGTCGAAAACAAGAAAGTTCCCACAATGCAGATTCATCCGATCCTCGTCGCCACTTTGTTGTGTCGGTACCTTTCTACCTAGGCACAATTAGAACTCAGAACCCAGAGATTCAAACATGAAGTGCTTTATTCAGGAAGGAAAGGAAAGTTGTGGAGAGCTCCGACCAAAGAGCGCTAAACTTAACCAAGAGAACACCCAACCATTTATCTGCTGTGACAGCACCACCACAGGTGGGAGGAGAACACACGGTACATAACACTCAACTTTTATGCCACTGGCTCATTTCAATCAGCTACTGGGACATCACCAATATCTCCCAGTTCGCGGTGCATTGCTGCATCCGTCAGGTAACAAATGCCCTCTTTAAAAGAAGACAAGAGTACATCTCTTTCCACATGACCCCGGCCAAACAGCAAAAATGTGCAATGGGCTTTGCAATGATAGCGGGCTTCCCCATGGTGCAGGATGCCATTGACTGCACGCATGTGGCTTTGCGGGTGCCGCAAGAGAATGCTGAGGATTTCCGCAACCGAAAGGGCTTCCATTCCTTAAATGTCCAGTTGGTCTGTGACCACAGACAGCTGATACTCGCTGTCAATGCCCACTTTCCAGGCAGCAGCCACGATGCCTTCATCCTGCGCTAGACTTCTGTGGCAGACCTTTTCCAGGCACCGCATCACCTAAGAGGTTGGCTTCTCGGGGACAAGGGATATCCTCTGTGCACCTGGCTGATGACACCGCTCCATTCGCCCAGCACCCCTGCTGAGCTACGATACAACAAGAACATAAGAACATAAGAAATAGGAGCAGGAGTAGGCCAATCGGCCCCTCGAGCCTGCTCCGCCATTCAATAAGACCATGGCTGATCTGATCCTAACCGCCAATCTACTATCACAGAACCATCTCCTGAATCTAACAGAATTAGACACACGAAATAGGAGCAGGATCAGGCTACATGGCCCCTGGGCCCACTCCGCTACCCGCAGGGCCATGTCCGATCTGCTTCTTTTGCAAAATTCCCCCCTTCCCACCCTGCAGCTCCTCCGTAATGGGACCCCAGTGGCTGGAGCAAGGCTGGGGGAAGGCTGCTGAGTGTCAGAAACTGAGACTGCAGATGCCCTTGAGGGACAGCCTGGACCAGCTCTGGGCCTGGAGGGCCTGGCTGTTGACTGCTCCAACTCTGCATGGGCAGCAGCAGTCTGTCCTACAGGTGGTGGCAACTGCAGTGGAGAAGTGCCAGTGGTGGCAGCAGGAATGCTGTCATCTTGCGGGAGGACAGCAACTCCCTGCTCAAGCGACACACTGGCACTCCCACGGGGCAGCACTTCAGCATCCGGAGCAATCTGATGGAGTACAGATTGCTGGCCTGCTGCGGCGTGGTGAGAGCGCCGGGTAAATCTGCTAGATCCAGCGAGGGTGGCAGCAGTCAGTGCTTGCGTGGCCTCAATCTGCATCTGCATGAGACCAGCCATTGACTGCATTGCAGCACTTAGCATTTGCGTGGCAAGCACCTGTGCTACAGCGAAGTGCTCCACACTCCTTGCCAGTGATTCAATGGATTCGGGCATCCTTGCCACTGCAGCCATGAGCTCAGTGTGCCATTGCCCCGCCTGGGTGCTTATTTCAGTGAGGACCCACTCCTCGTCTGCGTCCAGTGCAGCAGGACTCGAGGCCAGACTCTCCCTCCGGGGAGAAGGACCCGAGCTTCCCTACCCCCCTCGCGTTGCTGCAGCCCGTTGGGTCCTGGAGCTTCACCCTCATCAGACCATTCCCCCCCTGCTCCCCTCCAGGGAAGGCGTGTCCCCAGTATGGGCATGGGCTGCCTCAGTAGAGGGTGGCGCTGATGGTCCGGCTTCCTCTTCCTCCTCGCCTTCAGCTTCACTCTCACTGGCAGCTTGAGGGCCCGTCTCCTCACCTGGTGAATCACCATCTGAAAGCAGGGAGGTACAAGAGTGGCTTTAGCGTGAGGACAGGGTGGCAGCAAGGGAGGCATGAGTGCAGCGATTTAGTGATTTGGATTGAAAGTGTCAAAGGCTGCTGTTGTGAGGAACAAATGGAAGGAGAGAGGATAAAAATATGATGACCTTACCATTGCTGTCCAGAACGGGGTCGGCATCTCCAGTGGCAACGGGACCAATCACCCGGCTTGCCACAATCCTGTGGATGCGCTGCTCAAGGTCGCTGAGGGCTTGAAGGTGAGGCCGCCCTCCACTGGTCCGTTGCTGCTGTCTCCTATTATGAGACAGCTTGGCCTGCAAGAAAAAGGACAGCGTCTGAGTAAATATGCAGCCATGGTCTTGCCTGAAATGCCTCCCATGGTTGAATAGCCCTCACTGTATGCAGCCATGATCTTGCCTGAAATGCCTCCCATGGTTGAATAGCCCTTACTGTATGCAAAGTGTGGAATGTGCATGTGTGTTTGATGAAAGGGCCATAGGTGTTGGATGAGTGTTGGGCATTGGGGCTTTCAAGACCCTCTGGCCATAAAGTGAGGTTGAAATGGAGGGATGAAGAGGTTTTGAAAAAAAGGCACTCACCCCGACGACCCGAGTGAGGTCGTTGAACTTTTTCCTACATTGCACATGGGTCCTAGGCACCATGCTGCTTGAGGACACTCTCTGAGCCACCTCCCTCCACACTTTTCTGTACTCGCGTGGCAAAGGCCTCCTGCCACTCTCTGGGTACAGAATGTATATTCTGCACTCCACTCCGTGAATTAGAGCCTCCAAAGCCCGCTCACAGAAGCACTGTGCTCGCTCCCTGGCCCTTTCCATAGTGTCTGGCTGCTAGATTTAGCCACAGGTCTGCCCAAGCTGAGATTCAAGGCTCCACTGAGCAGGGTGTGTCTGCAGAGCAAGATCGACCCTCCCCTTTAAGAACTGACCAGCGCCAGTGTGTCTATGTTCAATTGCTAACTGACAGCACCTGCGCTGCGCCCGCCCTCTGAGGTAGTGCCTTGCTCATTGGCCTTAGCGCCTTAAGAGAGTTGTGTAGTGCTTGATTTCGTGCTCCAATCACCTCCAGGGGCAATAAAAGCCAAGTTTGCAGTCGGAGGCGATAATTAGCGCCACGCGCTAATCTTTGCACCCGGCCGATAATTGCGCCCCAAATGGGACGATACCGAATTTCTCCCCCTAATTCTGCTACTCTCTACACAGGTAAATAGGTAAATATCACACCATTGGAGACTATGTTCAGGAATTTCCTTGGAGCTGCTCCTGCTTCCCCTCTAACTTCACCGAAAGTACGACAGAAACCCCATTTCCGCACATAAACAGAGGGCTCAATTTTGCCAAGCACGAGGAGGTGGGTTTGGAGGCGTGCAAGTTGGTAAAATCGCCAAAAATGGCGGGTGGGCCCGATCCCACCTCCATCCTGCCTCCGAGCAATTTTCCCAAATGCGTGTTTTCTGACCCCCTTTCCACCCCACCTCCAAGAGGCGGGATAGGCCCTTAAGGCCCTTAACTGCCCATTAATTGCCTCTATTATCCCATTTTGAGAGGCCTTTCTGATTTTTAGACATTTCCCCCATCCTGTACGCCTCCTCTGGAACACGCCAGGTAATCCTGGCAGCCTCACAATTGGATTGCTTACTAACAGCTGCAGCTTCACCATTACAAAGGAGTTTTCACCGATGATCATTTGCAGGTGGCAGAACTTTGTTGTCTCAGGTCTGGGCGAACTTTTAGTCGGCCTACTCATTGTTTTGGAAGTTTGGAGCCTGACACCCATCTCCAGTGTGACCTCCTGGGAAACCCCTCTCCCCACCTTGACTGAGCGCTTCCTCAACTGAAGCATATACGAGGAGAATGACGACCATTTAATTCCTTTCCTCCTGGACATCAGATTCGGATGAAGAGCAGCCGTGGCAGCAGCAGAAACATGAACAACAGCAGCACCAACAGCAGGAGCACCAACAGGAGTGCCAAGCTGCTAGTCACCCACCTGAAGCTGCACAGGCCAGAAGGCGCCAGTGCGCGAGCATCGACAATAGACAAGAACCTACGGATTCCTATCACTCTGACCACCATACTGACAATTGCAAGGCACCCTAAACCCTCAATGTGAGAGTCCCATTTGCGAAATGACACAGGCCACAACTTCAACAGTTTGTTATCAAATCTGTTTATAATACAATGACAATGAAGGTTGGTCCAAAAACATTACATCACAGCAGCCAAGTGACTACCCTTGTGACTATTGTGCTTTATCTTCCTCTTACGCGTGCTCCTACGTGGTGCTTCCCCTGTGGCTTAAGCAGATGTGGAGGCACCTTGCTCACTTTCTTGCTGCTCCTGTCTCGACGCCTTTGGTGGCTGTCCTCTGGGGTGGTGAACCTGTGTGGTCTCGCCAACAGTCTGCTGCTCCTGCGGCTGTGCAGGAGCTGAGACGCCCATCTCAGTTGGGTGAGGACTCTATGGTAGCCAGCCTTACCATGGAGTTAGCCATCCTTTCCACGAAGGTTGACATCCTTTCTGCGGTGATACGTTCATGCGCCAATGCCTCCACAAAGGCTCTGCTCATGTTCGCGATGGACTCCTCCATTCGCTCCACATTCTCAGCGACCCTGGAGACAAAACCTGCCAGAGACTCCTGCACCTGTTCCTGGAGTTCCAGCACTGCTCTGCTTCTGGATGGACCCGGAGGCACAGGGTCGACATGCAGCTGAGCCGAGCTGGCAGAGTCCTGCGCCCTCTGACGAGGACCATTCACTGCTGTCCCAGTCTCCACAATCTGCTGATGCTCACTTGTGAGCTGTGATAAACCAGGTGACAACACTACTCTATGTCGCATAGGTCCCACCGAGGTGTGAGTGTCTGCGCTGGTGCTGGGTGCGATGAATTCTGCTGATGCTGCGCCCTCAGAGGTTGCAGATTCCTCTGAGGAGTCTGGAAGCGCAGGCTCTTCCTCCTGGACAGTGGGGACGGGGGGCTTTCGATGGTCCTGTGGGTGAGTAAAGGAAAGAGTTAGAGATGTGAGGTCAAGGTTACATGCACATTGAATAGTGCAGATGATCATAAGCCAATCTGTTAGAGCATCAGATTCAATATCAGTGACTCATGCAATGTCAATGAGAGAGATGCCAAACTATTCTGTCACCAGCTTGCTGTGATGCGCCCATCTGTCCATCCCCCACTTGGGTATCGTCCTCGATCCCAGCAATTTCCAGGGCTGCCTCCTCCCAGGGGGTGAGCTGAGCTGCTGAGGGTGGCCCTCCTCCTGTCATGGCTCTTTCCCTCTTATTGTAGGCTCTCTTTTCCTGCAATGAGGGACACAAGTGGAGTTTGAGTGAGAATGAAGGAGTGAGTGCAGAGAATCCATAGCATAGATGCTTAGAAGGATACAAAGGGCCCTCCCTGTGTGTTGTAAGTTGTTGTTGTAATTGCATCACAGTGATAGGAAGTGTGAGGGCTGCATGGTCCAATAGTTAAGTGAATGTGACCATAGAGAGAGAGGGAATGGGTAAAGGTGCAGGGATGTAAGTGTCAAGTGGGATGTGGAGAAAGAGGTTGGCAAAGCAGAGTGCTGGTGAGGAGAGAAAATGGGGATCAGATTGAGGGTGATGGGAAAGTCATACTCACTTTTCCTGTGCGGAGAAGTTCATGAAACCTCTTCCTGCATGGCAGCCAGGTTTTGCAGCTCATTGAAATGGAGTTGACCTCCTGGGCCACTTGTGGCCACACAGCTTTTGTCTGCTGGGGTGGCTTTTTTTGCCCTGAGGAAAGGAACAGTGTTAGATCCGTGATTCTTTAAATAGATTAGCAGTACCATAACATTCATTTAACAATTAACATTTTTAACATGCAACATTAACTGAAAATAGTCCATTTATAAATTCAGTCTTTGGGGCGGCTTCCTGATCCTTTCTGGATAGCGCCTTCCCTGAGGTTCTTGCACTTGGTGCGGAGGCGATTCTGGCCCCCTTTCGTCGGTTAGTTCATCAGTTTCCACTGCTACTGTTTCTGAGGTACATGCTACCGGTATGTCGGGTTCATCCCCAGGTACGCGAGACATGGAGTGGACTTGTTCCTGTGACGCTAAGATCTGGTCGACGTGGCATCTCACAATGTTCTCCCCGACATCCACTGTGTACATTAATGGCCCCTGCCGTGTGCATATCGTTCCGGGTTGCCATTTCTCTGTTCGGTAGTCACGGGCCAAGACTGGTTGTCCTACATTGAAGCTTCTTGTCGGCTTCCCATTGATGTGCTGGAATTGTTTATCCTCAACATTTCTTCGCACATTTGGTCTGAGCAAATCCAGACGAGATCTCAACCTTCGGTTAAAGAACATCATGGCCGGGGTCTGGTTGGTAACTGTATGTGTCGCATTTCTGTAGGCTAACAGGAAATTGTCCACCTTATGCTGTAGTGGAATTTCATCATTGCACATGGCCTTTATCGCCTTCTTAAAGGTTTGTACGAACCTCTCAGCCAATCCATTTGTGGCTGGATGATACGGGGCGGATGTGTAATGCCTTACCCCATTCCTTCTCATAAATTTCCAAAACTCTTCGGACACAAACTGTGGTCCATTATCAGAGCAAATCTGCTCTGGCAAGCCGTTCCTGGCAAATATGGTCTGTAGGACTGCAATCGTTTTCTCTGTAGTGGTTGAGGACATTTTTATCAACTCAGGCCATTTCGAGTGCGCATCCACTGCTATTAAGAACATTGAGTCCATGAATGGACCAGCAAAATCAATATGCACCCATTGCCATGGAGAGGAGGGCCACTCCCATGGGTGTAGAGGGGCATGTGGTGGTGCATTTTGGACCTTCTGGCATCCTGAGCAGCTCTTGGTTAGGTCCTCGATTTGTTGATCAATCCCCGGCCACCACACATAAGCCCTAGCAAGGCTTTTCATTTTTACCCCTCCCAGATGACCTTCGTGAAGCTCTTTGAGCACTCTCTCCCTTAACTTGGGTGGAATTACCACTTGGGATCCACACATCACTGTCCCCTGGCATACTGACAGCTGTTCTCTTCTGGATGAGAATGCTGGCAACAGTGAGTCGCCATGTGTTGGCCACCCCCTCACCGTCAAATCATATACCCGAGACAGTGTCAGATCATTGTGGGTCTCCTTCTCTATATCCGCATTAGTTACTGGCAATCGTTCAATTATGGATGAATAAAATATCTCGATAAGGTCCACTGCTGGTGCTTCCTCCACAGTAGGTAGTGGCAAGCGTGATAGCCCATCAGCGTTTCCATGCTGTTTCGTGCCTTTATATTCTATTTCATATTGGTTCGCCCCTAGAAAAAGGGACCATCTTTGTAACCGTTGTGCAGTCATCACCGGAATGCCCTTCTTTGGATTAAAGATGGAGACAAATGGTTGGTGGTCAGTCAGCAAGGTGAACTTCTGCCCATGCAGATAGTGGTTGAATTTTTTTACTCCCCATACTAGGCTGAGGGCCTCCCTGTCGATCTGGGCGTAGTTGCGCTCAGCTGAGGTTAGTGACCGAGACGCAAAGGCTACTGGCCTCTCCAACCCGTCTGGGACTTTGTGCGACAGCACCGCTCCAATACCATAGGGTGATGCATCACATGCCAACCGAATTGGTAGTGCTGGGTTGAAATGGGCCAACACCTCTTTTGATGTGATCAATTCTTTGCACTTCTGGAAAGCTCGTTTACATTCGTCATTCCACTTCCATGGTACCCTCGTTTGCAGTAGGGTATTCAATGGGTGTACTACTGTAGACAAATTTGGTAAGAACTTATGGCAGTAATTTACCAGCCCGAGGAACGACCTCAGTTGTGACACATTTTCCGGTGCTGGAGCCTTGACTACTGCCTCAATCTTTTCAGGAGACTTATGTAACCCTTCTTCATCAATAACGTGGTCACAATACGAGATCTGCTTCTGGAAAAACTCGCATTTGTGGCGATTTGTGGCCCATATTTCTTCAATCTAGTGAGCACCTGCTCCAGGTTGACGAGGTGATCACTGTCATTTTCGCCCATGACCAGGATGTCGTCCAAATAACACTGGGTCCCTGGAATCCCTTGCAGGGCTTGATCCATTGCCCTTTGCCAAATAGCCGGAGCTGATGCCACTCCGAACACCAGCTGGTTGTATTGGTAGAGACCTTTATGAGTGTTGATCGTGAGGTACTGTTTCGAGGCTTCTTCTACCTCCATTTGCAGGTACACCTGGGCCAGATCAATCTTAGTGAAGCGTTTTCCTCCAGATAGCGAGGCGAAAATATCTTCAATCCGCAGAAGTGGATATTGTACCGTGTGAAGGACTGGGTTCACTGTCACCTTAAAGTCCCCACAGATGGGAATCTTCTTTGGTTCCCCAGGCGTATTACTCAACGACCTCTTCATTACGGGAACGATGGGTGTAGCCCACTCGCTCCAGTCCACTTTGGACAGTACTCCAGAATGTTCCAAACCTTCCAGCTCTGCTTCGACGGCTGGTCGGATCGCATAAGGCACCGGTCTGGCCTTAAAACCTTTGGGCTTGCATTTTCCTCTATTTTGATCATCGCTGTTACGCCTTTTAGTGTTCCGAGTCCCTCCTGGAACACTTCTTGTGCGTCAGTTAGCATTTTTGACAGTTGTCCAGGTGTGACCTCGTCATCCTTTTTGGCATCTACCGTCAGTGCTTGTATGGCATGCCAATCTAACTGTATCTTCCGGATCCATTCACATCCTAGTCGTGGTGGTCCTCCATCTGGCAATACATATAGGTCCATTTTTGGTGTTTCCTTGCCGTTGTATATCACGTTCACCCTGATTTTTCCTTTGGGATAGACTTTTTGCCCCGTGTACGTCTTCAAGACAATCTCTGTATCTCTCAAGGGTATATGTGAGAATAGCCGCTTGTAGTCCCTTCGGTTTATGACTGTTAGGACTCCATCTATCTTGAGTGTGACCCAGATAGTCTGGTGATCCTCCATTTTGGTTACCTTATGTAGTTTCAGACAACCCAGCTCCTTGCTTCCGGATGACATCATCGGAGGCGACTTTCTGCATGAAAAGACTCAATGGGCCAGGGGTTCCCACAAGCAGGAAATCAATTGCCCAATTAGGGGAAAATCTCACTTTTTCAACACTTTACTTGGGAGTCAGGGTCCTGACATGATTTTCACCTGACAAAATCCAGCCCAGAGTATCTGTCATACTTCCGGCAAAGTTACAGCAGCGGAGCGGGAGCAGCTCTGGGGAGATTTCTGGCATATATCTTCTGGTGCAACAGATCTAGAAAGTCAAAGAAACGAATGAAAAAGGTTGCTGATTTGTTTTTTCAACGAACGTAATTGTTCACAGCTTAGAAGGAGGCCATTCTATTTGTCACGTCTCTGCTGGCTCTTTGCTACAGTAATCTAAAAATGAATCCCACTGTCCCACTCTCTTTCTATAGCTCTGTATCTACCCCTGCTTCAAATGTCCATCTACTTTTTGCTTCAAACATTCCCTGTAGCAAAGCATTCCTTGCTCCATCAACCTTCTGTGTAAAGACATTTCTCCTAACCTCTCTCCTCATTCTCTAAGTGACAATTTTAAGTTGCTGATCCTCTTGCCTTTCCCAATTCATCCTATCAAAATACTGCTTAATTTTATAAGCCTCTATTAAATCTCTTCTTAGCCTTCTCTGTTCCAGTGGAAATAGGCCCAAGATCTCAAGGCTCTCATAACATCCTTGCACTTCAGTAATGAACTGCAAAGAACTGGTGGTGCAAGACAGCAGTTGTACAAGGTATTGGAGGGCCTGACAAAGAGTTTCACCACCATGACTGAAGTATGGAGGAGTTCGCTTTGAGTCTGAATGGTGTCATATTGCATGGCAGCAGCACTCTGCAGTCTACCTTGGCCACGTGCAGCGACACTGCAGCCGAGCCCTCACAAAAGGAGGCGATGTCCACATGCTTTGCAGCTTTGGTGAAAGCTCAAACAGCTGCTATGCAGACTTTGGCCTCCGACGTGGATAGAAAGATGTCTGTCCGTACACTTTGGAGAGGTTGATTGAACAAGTAGTGGAGCAGGCCATTTCTAACAGCCTCAGCTGCTGCTTGTTCTGGCTGCTGCCTCTGCTGTGGATATTCTTCTTCAATCTGTTTGCCCATCCACAATAAAGAAGTAAAAATGGCACCCATGAGAAGCTGAATAAGGTGAACAAATGAAAAAGAAGCAATTTACAAGCTCTGAAATGCTTTTGGAATGCATTAATCTGAAAGACAGTGTAGGGGGTGGCATGTGGTGGTGTTTGGCGCGTACGCCCAGTCAGTTATGCCCCTGACTGTTTTATGAGCAGTTCAAATCGCTCCCATGCCCCTGGGTTCTAGACACCGGACTTAGGTACAAGGCAGCGGTACAGAGAAGACTCAAGTAGACAGGTGGTTGGATGTAAACAAAAAACAAGATTTTATTGAAGAGGAAAAACTTGATACAATCTTATGGAAAAATGACTAGTGTACACTTCTACAGGCAAAAAAACCCCACAAAGAATAATAACTATACTTATACAGGGAATGGAGAACACACGGCACATCGAGGGAAAACGAACTATCATAACAATCCCCTTATCCTTATCCCATCCCCTATACCTAACTAGATTAAACTATGAGGGGTCAGGACTTCATGCTCACCAATCAAAAGGTTTGTTAGACTCAAAACAGCGGTTGGGTTCGGGGTTCGCTCTTGGTGCTCTCTGGAGCCTGCCGTCGTCACGTGGTCTCCGGGCGCTGCAAGGGCATTGTCCAGGTTTGAGTACCCCAAAGTTAAAGTCTCTGTTTGGGTACTTTACCTTGCAGGAATGATTCTTCGTCGACAGCCGACAGATTGAGTTGGTGTGCAGATATTCGAAGGTCGGCTGAGGCTGAAGGCCCGATAATTCGAAGCCTCTCCTCAGTTCGTCTCCTCAGTTGGTCTTCTTCAGCCGGTCTTCCTCAGGTGGCCTTCCCTCCGGTGGTCTTCCCTCCTCCCCTCGTCGTGTCCCACCTCGCCTGGCCTAAATTGTCCGTGTCTGCCCGATCCGGTGCCGGGGCGATTCCAGATGGAGTGGGAAAAGGGCACGGGCAAAGGCCAGGGGGTAAGCGTGGGACAGGGAAAGAGCAGCAACCACGAGGGCGAGGGGCCGAAGAGCAGAGAGAGCAGCAGCACCAGCACACAGAGAGAGCGATTGCTACCCAGGGGCCTTCAATTATACCATTTTCAAAAACCCTTATCTGCGTGCCAAATCAGGTTAATTCTTTGTCTTAATCGTGGTGGGCTGATGTGCCTCAATAAATCCGAGACTCGATGTTAGCGAAACAAAACAAGGCTTTTATTGACTTAGAAGGTAACACACAGAGGAGAATGTATCTTCTATCCAGAGGTCTGCCGTACTGGATGTGCTGCAGGCTGGGCCAGCTTACATAGGAGCCAGGTATGGGCGGAGCCCTACACACAGTACAATACAATGGAAATGAAACTGAAACCAACCACAGTCACAGGCAGAGAAATACTGATGAGTGATGAATGGAATATTTCATCACATTCACCCCTTCTATAGATTTAGTCTGTTCGGGGGTTTGATAGTCCTCTGCGACCGACGTGGCTGTTGTGGTGCCGCGGGTGTCGGCTGGGTGTCCCTGGTGGCCTCCTGGGTCTCTGCCGGGGGTGCCGCCAGGGTTGTTGAAGGGGTAGTTGGTGGGGGTACCGTTGGTCGATGTTCTTCCGGGGGTGATGAAAGAGTAGTGGGTGGGTGAGAGTTGCTGTGGTCGTTGTTGCTGCTGTTGTCGTGGTTGTTGTCATTACCGGCTGGGGCGACGTCTTTTATGGACACGGTGTCCTCCCTTCCGTCGGCGTGCCGGACATACGCGTATTGGGGGTTGGCGTGGAGTAGGTGCACTGACTCCCCGAGAGGGTCCGTCTTGTGGCCCCTCACATGCCTTCGCACGAATACCGGACCTGGGGTGGAGAGCCATGACGGCATGGATACGCCTGAGGTGGATTTCCGGGGAAAGACAAACATTCGCTCGTGAGGCGTGGCATTAGTGGCAGTACATAATAGCGACCGTATCGAATGGAGCACATCTGGGAGGACTTCCTGCCAGCGGGAGATAGGGAGGCCTTTGGTCCTTAGAGCTAGAGTGACTGCTTTCCATACTGTCCCGTTCTCTCGCTCCACTTGACCGTTACCCCGGGGGTTGTAGCTGGTGGTACGGCTCGTGGCGATCCCCCTGGACAGCATGTACTGGCGTAGCTCTTCACTCATGAAGGACGCCCCCCTATCCGTATGGATGTAGCTCGGCATACCGAACAGGCAGAACAGGCTGTTGAGGCATTTAATGACCGTGGCGCTGGTCATGTCTGGGCAGGGGAAGGCGAATGGGAAATGAGAGTATTCGTCCACAATGTTCAGGAAGTAAACATTGCGGTCGACGGACGGGAGGGGGCCCTTGAAATCTAAGCTGAGCCGCTCAAAGGGCCGTGTAGCTTTGATTAAGTGGGCTCTATCTGGGCGGTAGAACCGAGGCTTGCACTCAGCGCAAGTGCGACAGTTCCTGGTCAGGGACCGAACTTCCTCAATCGAGTAGGGTAAGTTGCGGGACTTTATGAAGTGGAACAGCCCCGTGACCCCTGGGTGGCAGAGGTCATTGTGGAGGGTCTGTAGCCAATCCCCGGTGGCGCTGTCACACATCCCTCGTGAGAGGGCGTCGGGGGATTCGTTAAGGGCCCCTGGCTGGTAAATGATGTCATAATCGAAGGTGGAGAGCTCGATCCGCCACCTAAGAATCTTATCATTTTTAATCTTCCCCCTCTGTTTATTATTGAACATAAACGCTACCGACCGCTGGTCGGTAAGCAGGGTGAAGCGTTTGCCGGCTAGGTAGTGGCGCCAGTGGCACACTGCCTCCACGATGGCTTGGGCCTCCTTTTCTACGGAGGAGTATCTGATCTCTGGCCCTTGGAGGGTCCTCGAGAAGAAAGCTACGGGCCGCCCCGCCTGGTTGAGGGTGGCCGCCAAGGCAAAGTCAGACGCATCACTTTCCACTTGAAAGGGAGTGTTCTCGTCCACTGCCTGTAGCGTGGCCCGCTCAATATCCTGCTTAATGCTTTTGAAGGCGGCATGGGCCTCAGCAGAGAGCGGAAAAGAGGATGCTTTCAAGAGGGGGCGGGCTTTGTCGGAGTAGTTGGGGACCCAGTGGGAATAATAAGAAAATAACCCCAGGCACCTTTTCAGGGCTTTGGGAGTGTTGGGCAGGGACAGCTCCCGTAGGGGGCGCAATCGGTCGGGGTCTGGTCTGTTTTCCCCATTCTCCACCATGCTGCCTAGTATGCAGAGGCGCGTGGTGTTGTAAACGCACTTGTCCTCGTTGTAGGTGAGGTTGAGTTTTTGTGCGGTTTTCAGGAACCTCTCGAGGTTCGAGTCGTGATCCTGCTGGTTGTGACCGCAGATGGTGACGTTGTCGAGGTAGGGGAAGGTTGCCTGCAAGTGGTGGTCATCGACCATGCGGTCCATCTCCCTCTGGAAGACCGAGACCCCATTCGTCACCCCAAAGGGGACCCTGAGGAATTGGTAGAGGCGTCCGTTCGCCTTGAAGGCGGTGTACGGGCGGTCCTCTGGTCTGATAGGGAGCTGGTGGTACGCTGACTTGAGGTCGATGGTGGAGAACACCCGGTATTGGGCGATTTGGTTCACCATTTCTGATATGCGGGGTAGCGGGTAGGCGTCTAGTTGGGTGTACCTGTTGATCGTTTGGCTATAGTCGATCACCATCCGTTTCTTCTCGCTACCCCTTACCACCACCACTTGGGCGCGCCATGGGCTATTGCTGCGTTCAATAATGCGCTCTTTCAGGAGCCTGTCTACCTCGGTCGCGATAAACCGCCTGTCCTCCCAGCTGTACCTCCTGCTTTTGGTCGCTATTGGCCGGCAGTTAGGGGTAAGGTTCGCGAATAGCGAAGGCGGCTTTACCTTCAGGGTAGCCAGACCGCACACTGTGAGGGGAGGCTGGGCCCCACCGTAATTGAGCGTGATGCTTTGGTGGTAGCACTGGAAATCCAGGCCCAAGGTCATGCTCGCACATAGATTCTTCATGATTAATACTTTAAAATTATCATATACAGTTCCGTTAACGGACAATTGTACCGTGCAGTAACCCATAATGGTCGATGTCTGGGTTTTATCAGCCATAGAGATGGTACCCCGAGTAGGGACCACCTTTAGGGAGAGTTGTTGTACCAGTTCAGGGTGGATAAAACTCTCCGTGCTTCCACTGTCAATTAAACATTTAACCCTGCACCCGTTTACCTCGATGTCCACCATTGATTTGGATAGCGGGTGCGGCCTGGTCTGGTCCACTGTGACCGATGCCACTGTAGGGCCCTGATCGAGACAAGATGGCATCCACGCTGTCTGCTCACAAGATGGCGAACCCCACGAGGTCGGGCAAGATGGCGTCCAAGATGGCCGCTCCCACGGCGCACACGCGGCGGTGGCGGGTTTTCCGGCGGGGTTCCCTCTGCACACCTTCCTGAAGTGCCCCTTCTTACTGCACTTAAAGCAGGTGGTGCCTTTCGCCGGGCACAGGTTTCTGGTGTGCTTCGGCTGCCCGCAGAAGTAGCAGTTGGGTCCCCGACGCGTCGCGGCTGTCGTAGGGCTTCTGGGGGGAGAGCGGGGCCCCGACGGTGTCGGGCTGCCGGGCGGGGAAGATGCCTTCCAAGATGGCGGCGCCCTTGGTGCACACGTGGCGGCGTGGACGGCGCGGGCTGAAGAGTAGGCGTCCGAGTTTCTCTGGGCCACATCCAGGGATCGTGCTGTGTCCGCAGCCTGTTTCAGGTCCAATCCCGTTTTTTCCAGCAGTCTCTGCCGGATGTAAGTGGAGCTGAGGCCTGTGATAAAGGCATCGCGAACAAGCTCGTCAGTGTACACTGCGGCTTTTACATCTTGGCACTTGCAGTCTTTGCCAAGCGTTTTCAGGGTGCCTAGGAACTCCTCCACCGATTCCCCAGGTCGCTGTGCGCGAGTAGCGAGCAGATGCCTAGCATACACCTCATTCGTAGGCTGCTGGTAATGCGCCTTTAAGATGTCGCAGGCGGCCGGGTACGTGTCGGCGTCTTGGATGAGGTGGTAAACCCGGTGGCTTACCCAATTCCGCAGAATTCCGAGTTTCATACTTGCAGCGTCCGTAGCGTCGTTGACGGCTGCGGAATTGTCCAGGAAGAATTCCATACACATAAACCAGTGTCCGAAGCATGCCAATGCGTCCGAAGCATGCTGGTCCAAATCCAAACGTTCGGGTTTCAAGAGTTGATCCATTGTGTTGAAAATTAAGTCAATAAAATTGATGTGCCTCAATAAATCCGAGACTCGATGTTAGCGAAACAAAACAAGGCTTTTATTGACTTAGAAGGTAACACACAGAGGAGAATGTATCTTCCATCCAGAGGTCTGCCATACTGGATGTGCTGCAGGCTGGGCCAGCTTACATAGGAGCCAGGTATGGGCGGAGCCCTACACACAGTACAATACAATGGAAATGAAACTGAAACCAACCACAGTCACAGGCAGAGAAATGCTGATGAGTGATGAATGGAATATTTCATCACATGGGCTATTTTAAATAATGGTAGCTATCCATACTAACTGTTTTTAGATGGCCGGTAATCACATCTACCAGCCCAATAATTGACTTGTATTGTCATGAAAGTTCCTTGATGGGCCTGTCCAGTCTCGATGGCACTGTTAATCTGTTTCCGATAATATAAGTAGACTGCTTGATGGCCTTAACTATAGGCCTAAACTGAATTTAGATTTGTCTCCATTTCGGTCTAATGCATAATTCAGAGTCCTGTCTGGTTTCAAAATACAAAGTCTCTCTTCACAGACATTGCAGCTTTGGTTTCGATCCACAAGCTGTCTGCGTTGCAGGGTCCATTTGAAATCTCACAGGCTTTCTGCCACAAGGCACGGATGCCATCTTGGGTATCCTTTTTGATTTAAAAAGTCCACGCAGGGTCCCGTTTATTAATAACAGCCTTTGGGGAAATACTGAAATTTTGCAAATCTTACATTCCTCCCTGTGATACTAAAACTTGATTGAAGTGTCATACATTTAAGGTGAGCAAAATTTTTCTGACCCTCCATATTCAACCTTCCCCTGTAATTACCTGTCTGATATACCCACAACACAGGCACTTCCCATTCCACGAGAATGTAGTGTACATCAGCATACAGAGAGTAAAATTACAGACTTTACACACACATCCAAGCATGCAGGGGGCCCAACACCTCTGCACCACTTGGTGCACATATCTTTATTAAACCGCATCGCAAAAATACAACAAAAGAAAAACCTTTATTAAAAATAACAAACACAAAAGAAACGACAATCCTTTAATCAAAATACAGGGAAACAGATTTAAACCGGTGTATCTCCCTCCACCTTTACATAGTGTTCCTTCCAAATACTCTGGTTTCAGAATTCTGACCACCGACCTCTTCCCTTACACTGAATACAAACTAAATACAACACTATCCCTAACTGGCAAACCACGAGAATGTGGGAAGCCAGTCTGATCCACGAAGGGACCTCTATATTACTGAAAATGTTCCACCAGGGTGGAGTCACAATATTCAATATCTTAGAACATAAGAACATAAGAAATAGGAGCAGGAGTAGGCCAATCGACTCCTCGAGCCTGCTCCGCCATTCAATAAGATCATGGCTGATCTGATCCTAACCGCCAATCTACTATCACAGAACCACCTCCTGAAACTAACAGAATTAGACACACGAAATAGGAGCAGGATCAGGCTACACAGCCCCTGGGCCCGCTCCGCTACCCACAGGGCCATGTCCGATCCGAACCTAGACTCATGTCCAAATTCCTGCCTGCTCCCCGTAACCCTTAATTCCCTTTACTTCTAGGAAACTGTCTATTTCTGTTTTAAATTTATGTAATGACATAGCTTCTACAGCTTTTTGGGGCAGCATATTCCATGGACCTACCACCCTCTGAGTGAAGTAGTTCCTCCTCATCTCAGTTTTGAACGAGCAGCCCCTTATTCTAAGACTATGCCCCCTAGTTCTAGTTTCACCCATCATCGGGAACATCCTCCCCGCATCCACCCGATCCAACCCCTTCACAATCTTATATGTTTCAATAAGATCGCCTCTCATTCTTCTGAACTCCAATGAGTAGAGTCCCAATCTACTCAACCTCTCCTCATATGTCCATCCCCTCATCCCCGGGATTAACCGAGTGAACATTCTTTGTACTGACTCGAGAGCAAGTATGTCTTTTCTTAAGTATGGACACCAGAACTGTATGCAATATTCCAGGTGCGGTCTCACCAATACCTTGTACAACTGAAGCAATACCTCCCTATTTTTATATTCTATCCCCCTAGCAATGATAGCCAACATTCCATTGGCCTTTTTAATCACTTGCTGCACCTGCATACTAACCTTTTGAGTTTCGTGCACCAGGACCCCCAGATCCCTTTGTACTTCAGTACTTTCCAGTTTCTTGCCATTAAGATAATAACTTGCTCTATGATATTTCCTGCCAAAGTGCATAACCTCACACTTTCCAGTATTGTATTCCATCTGCCAAATCTCTGCCCACTTACTTAGCCTGTCTATGTCCCCTTGCAGGTTTTTTATGTCCTCCTCACTCACTACTTTCCCTCCCATCATAGTATCATCTGCAAACTTTGATATGTTACACTCGGTCCCCTCCTCCAAATCGTTAATATAGATTGTAAAGAGTTGGGGACCCAGCACTGACCCCTGCGGAACACCACTAGTTACTGGTTGCCAGTCTGAGAATGAACCATTTATCCCAACTCTCTGCCTTCTGTAAGATAGCCAATCCTCTATCCATGCCAGAATATTACCCCCAATCCCGTGATTTTTTATCTTAAGCAATAATCTTTTGTGTGGCACCTTGTCAAATGCCTTTTGGAAGTCTAAATACACTACGTCCACTGGTTCCCCTTTATCCACCCTATATGTTACTTCCTCAAAGAACTCCAGCAAATTTGTCAAACATGACTTCCCCTTCATAAAACCATGTTGACTTTGTCCTATTAAATTATCACAGATCACAGAAATCACAGTTACCTCACAGTACAGATAAAGGCCATTTCAGCCCATCGAGCCTGCACCGACACATATCCCTCCCAATCCCCGTAACCCCTACACCAACACATATCCCACCCTATCCCCGTAACCCCACGTATTTAATCCCCCTAACACTAAGGTCAAATTATGATTATCCAAATGTCCTGTTACTGTCTCCTTAATAATGGACTCCAAAATTTTACCTACCACAGATGTTAGGCTAACCGGTCTATAGTTTCCAGCCTTCTGTCTACTGCCCTTTTTAAATAAGGGTGTTACATTAGCAGTTTTCCAGTCTGCCGGGACCTTTGCTGAGTCCAGGGAGTTTTGGAAAATTATTACCAATGGATCCACAATCCCTACCGCCACTTCCCTCAAGACCCTAGGATGTAAGCCATCAGGTCCAGGTGATTTATCCGTCTTGAGTCCCATTATTTTACCGAGTGCCACTTCCTTAGCGATTTTGATCATGTTTAGCTCCTCCCCCCCTTTAGCCCCCTGTTTGTCCAGTGTTGCGATATTCTTAGTGTCCTCTACTGTGAAGACTGATACAAAATATTCATTCAGTGTTTTTGCCATCTCCATATTTCCCACCATTAATTTTCCGGTCTCATCCTCTAAGGGACCAACATTTACTTTAGCAACCCTTTTTCTTTTTATATAACTATAAAAACTCTTACTATCTGTTTTTATATTTTTTGCTAATTTACTTTCATAATCTATCTTCCCTTTCTTAATCAATCTTTTTGTTATTTTTTGCTGTCTTTTAAAGTTTTCCCAATCCTCTATCCTCCCACTAGATTTGGCTACCTTATATGCCCTTGTTTTTAGTCGAATACTATCCTTAATTTCTTTACTTAGCCACGGATGGCTGTCTTTTCTTTTACACCCTTTTCTTCTCAGTGGAATATTGTTTTTTTGGAAGTTGTAAAATAACTCCTTAAATGTACACCACTGATCATGTATCGTCTTACCCTTTAATCTATTTTCCCAATCCACTCTACGCAATTCCGCTCTCATACCTTCATAGTCTCCTTTATTCAAGCTTAGCACGCTTGTTTGAGAGCCAACCTCCTCACCCTCTAACTGAATATGGAGATCTTAGTCCCTATCTCTACTGTTTTCTGTTCGAGTGTATAAAAATGTTTCTGCGAAACTATAACGGCTTTGAGTATTTTGGTCAGATGTTCAGGGAGAGGGGGAATTTCGTAGCCAAAGTGCGCTACATACTTTTGCAAATTCGCAAAATTCTCCTTCACAGTGAGGTGAACAGTGGAGGGTTCAGGAATGGGGACAATTCGCTCCTGGGCCACTTGAACTTCTGCCTCGGGTTTAAAACAGAAACTGCTGTCACTAACCGGACACCAGCTATGCTGTCCATGCTGGTAGTGGAACGCGCCGGTGGTAACACAATATGTCCCACCCCTATACAGGAAACTTTGGTTTATCCGGAGGTTAACTGTCTGGAATGCTCGACCCACCGGCAAAAATCAGGAGCCGTTTCGTTAGTTTTTTTTCTTCTCGTTGCTTTTTTTTCACCAGTCAGTCTCTGCAAGGTCTCGCTGAAGCTTTTGCTAAGCTACAGAGATGCTTGCAAGGTACGGCCGACTGTTTAGAAGCTGTTGCTACAACAGGGTTTGTTGCCAGATATGGAGCTCAAAGCTCCGTATGTTTCAACATTAGCGCTGGTTTGTCCGGCAGTTTTGATGGGACGGCAACAGCTCGGTCCCGTCGGTGCCGGATATCACAAAGTTTCCTGTATATGCTACCTGCGGGGGGAACATGGCCTTGTGCCATAGCCTCCATGGTACAATTTATAGGCTTCGCGTCAGCAGCTCTGAACCCACACTGCGGTTTTGAAAAAGCATTCAAGTGCTGGGGACACAGGATTATGTGTGCTCCCCGGCTCCGGCACCCTTAGAGGTCAGTACCTGTCATAGCGTGCTCCCACTTCATGATGTAAGGTGGGACCGCTGTGAAACGAATGTGTGAACCCCCTTGAATGACTCCAATGTTCTCAACCCTGTATACCGGTGCGGGTCGGGCTGTCCTACCCATGACCGGCATCCTAACTACTACTCCCATGATTGTGTGGTTGGACTGCCCAAAATCCACGGGGGCTGGGTAGGCTTCGGAGGCTAGCCGGAGTTGGCACGGGCTCAATGTGCTCTCAAAAGGGTGGAGGGCTGCGAGGTGCTTGTTGCTAATCCAGGAGGGGACCAAAGCCTGTTTTAAATCCTCCAGATTACTGCGACCCTCGCCCAGTAACCACGCCCCATATAACACGCACACCTCATTCTGCGCAGCCTGGTCAGAAGCATTTCTATCCTCCCTTATGAGAGCATTTACCGTCTTTGTGTGCCCTGTTCCTGGGACTAGGGACAGGGTCACTGGCAAGGCTTGGTTAGTACCTGGAGGGGTGACCATCAGGGTAAGACCAGGTGCAGAAGGTCACGGAAGGAGCCCCGAGGAGGGGCGGAAGGTCACGGGAGGAGCGGCTGGTGAGCAGGCCCGGGCGGTGGGCTGAAGATTGTCGGACAGGAAGAATGGTGGAAATGGAATGGCGGCGCGCACCGACGCAGCGGCTTTGCTTCTCCCAGTCATGGGAGCTTGCAAGATCACATTTCGTTGTTCATGTACTTGTGCAATGACAATAAAGTTGAATTATTATTGCAACTCGGCTATGATCTCCTTTAAATGGACCATCATGGCCTGGTCCTCATGTAACTTCGAGCCCACTACCTTGTTCTCATCCAGTAATATCCTTTTTAACTTTGTTTTTAAACTGTTTATCTGGGTCTGCAGCTCTATGTCATCCAAGCTGTTGATGACAGAGGACCCAGTATTAAACGCAGTCAAAACATCATTCCATACACCCCTTCTTTGCCTCACTGTGTTATCCAAAAATTCTCGGTGTGTGGTGTAGGGTTCGGTCTTGTCCACGTGGGCAAAATCGAACTTGTAAAATTTCTTGAACATGTTTTTTAATAGGGCCTGGTATAACTGCCCTGTTTCTTTGGGGCACCACTCCGGTAAATGTAACTCGGTGAGACTTAAAATCACGGAGGCTACCGCGTAGTGTACCCCCTGGTACAGCATCTGATCGGTGGGGACTAGTACCAACCCATTCCCTGGTCCCTTGGTGGCGGTGGGGCAACCTTCCCTGGGTAACCTCGCCACCTGCACCATGGGCAGGGGATTACGGGGGCGGGTTACCAGCTCAGTGGCATTGACTGGGATCTGGGAATATGGGACCGCACACACATTCCGGCTGGCATCCCACCTTATCCCCTTCCCGGTGTCATGCCACTGCCGGTGGAACATAATGGATATGCCTGCGGGGCAGACCGTCTCTGACCCCCACATACAGATGTAAATCCCTTGATCCGGTTCTCACCACTTGTCCCAACACCGCTTAGTCCTCCATGAGTCCCGGTAATCGTCCGATGGGTGTTGTTTCCCAACCGTTCCCACTCGACTTCGGGGTTCCTCATGTCCTTGCTCAACTTCCTGAGCCGCCACCACCTATCCAGCGGAATGTGTCAAGCATATTCGCTTTCCAACGGTGACGCTGACCCTCGTGGTAACGACTCGCACCCTGGGGCACAGGAGGGAGGCTTCCCCGTATGTGAATCCAGTTTGTCTGGAGTACTGAGACGAGTTGGACCCCAGCCATCCTGGCCACCTTCCCTCATGGAAGTAAATGGCGGTCTCCTCCGCATCCCGTTCACCGCTCCCATCGATCGCCAGTGGCGCCTTGTCTCCCGAACACCCGTAGATGTGGGAGCCTTGGACATCGCCTCTCCTCACCACACTCATCCTGATCAGGGCGAATAGGATCGCGATCCATTCCATCCCAAAAATCTTTCTGCAAAAAGATGTAAAAGAACATGCAGCCAGGTCCCTAAGAGATTCCCTGGCTTGGTGAAGCATGGTCGGGTCCCGCGACCTCGACCCAAAGATACACTCTTAACAGTCTACTTACATAAAACTACCCATCACTTTATTTAATTTGAATTATAAACACCCAAACTTAAGCCAAATAATTACATCTTACTTAAAAATTAAACTTAAAACTAAAACTATATACATCCGCCACCCGTCTCCGGGCAGCCAGGCTAATCCCTGGTCAGGCTGCGGCTCGCCGGTACCCCCGGTGTGACCGCACCGTCCTTGACGGTTGGACCCTCGCAGCCCGTGGCTGCTGGCTGAGGGCCTGTGTCCTTGGACCTCTCCCTGGCTCGAGGGGCGGCCCTTGGTAACTGGAGGCTGGTGACCATGTCTTTCTCGGCTGGTGCGTCCATGGGGACCTTCTAGGGGCTTTGACGGGTGGGGCTTTCTTGGCCGCTGGGCCTTTTACCCAAACCGCTGCTCCCCCAGGCTTGATCCCTCACGAACCCGGGCTGGGGGCAGGTAACTTTTCACAGCCTGCTGCTGTGAGCTGAGAGTCTCCACCCCCAGGTCCCATGGCTGGGTCCGGGGCGGGGTTTTTGACCTCAGGTCCCTCCCTCTCTACACCTGGGTTAGGGGCGGGGTTTTCGCCCTCAGGTCCCTCCCCCTCGCCTGGATCCCAGAAGAGTGGGGGAGTGTCCCAATCGATGGGCGGGATGGTCCCTCCCTTCAAGCAAGCCACAGCGCCTGCCTGTGCAGTCTGTGAACTCGCTCCTGCTGCAGGCTGAGGATCTTTATCCTCAGACCCTTTTCCAACTGGCTGCTTTACCCTTTCAGGTGTAAACAGCTTACACTGGTTGATATAACCAGCGGCCTGTTTTAAAACCTGTGCTGAAGGCTCACCCGCTGCCCCGAACGGACCTTCTAGGGGCTCCCCTTCCTCCTTCCTCACCGGGACGGTCTTACAGACGGGATCTTGGGCCTGGACCTGCTTCAGGTCCGGGGCCAAAACTACCCCGTGTGCCTCCCTTGTCCCGTATTGCGGCTACCGGACCTGCCCGATAGGGGTCCCGTGACTCTCTTTCCCCAGCCTTATCTATGGCCCTATCTCCAGCGCGTACGGTCAGACCGAGGAATTTCACCTCCTGCTGGCCGATCTGCGCTTTCTTGGGATTTACCTTGAAACCCTTCTGTCCTAACAGCTCCAGAAGTTCGGCCAATAGTGGGCTATGCTCCTCCTTCGAATCAGTGAACAGGAGCAGGTCATCCACATATTGAACCAACTGTCTGGGCTGGCTAAAATCCTTCAAACTATCGGCCATGCACTGATGGAAAATGCTAGGGCTGTTGTGGAAGCCCTGTGGCAAACATTTTGATGTGTACTGTTGCCCTTTAAACGTAAAGGCAAACTTGTACTGATCCTCCCTCCTTACAGGGATGGACCAAAACCTATTTGAAATATCCAGCACCGTGAAAGTGGTCACGGATGCTGGAATACTCCCGATGAGGTCGGCAACTGCTGCTACTGTGGGTGCGCAGGCTGGGATGTTGCTATTGAGCACCCGATAGTCCACCGTGGCCCTCCAGGAATTGTCCGGCTTTCTGACCGGCCATAACGGAGAATTCACTTGGGTAGCTATCGGTCTCAGAACTCCCTGCTGCACTAACGAGGACATGGCTGCTTCCATGTCCGGTTCTGCTTTCCTGGGGATGTTATACTGTTTCTGTGGTCGGGCCATGGGGTCCCCGTCTACGCTGACCTCAAACCCTGTGACCCTCCCGCAGTCGTGTTTGTGAGTGGCAAATGTGGCCAGGTGGGCCTGCACAAATGCCTGGAACTCTGGTGGGGTGTTGCTGACCATGAGCCCGAGGTTATAATCCTCTTTGGGCTTCATGGTGCAGAGGGTCCCCTTCCCTTCCTTACCCGGGATAACTACGACCTCATCTTTCTTTACTTTTCCTGCCCCCCAAAGGCAGTGATTCCACAAATCCACTAGGATCCCATGGCCCACAATAAAGTCTGCTCCCAGTACCCCTCTTCCATCCTCCACATCCCATTTCATCAGGACTCACGTCCACTTGGAGCAGGGTGGTCCTATCCGAATGGCGAACGGGATGGAAACCGAGCCGGCCTGTTCCCTACCCGTGAACCCCGATAGACTGTATGGGACCCCGTTGGAGAGAGGTGAGGTGATGGGGTTAGCTGAGTAGATCACGGTGCGCGATGCCCCCGTGTCCAACAGATAGGCCCCTGTCACCTTTTCCACCTCCATCTCCAAAAGGTGTCTCCTCCACTCATCATATCGGAGTGAACACAGATAAACAGGCTGCGCTGGCTCTAGTCACGGCTGTGGATTGGATGGGGCTGATGGGGTGAGAGCACCGGTGGCGGCTGCTACTCTCCCCTGGCCAGTCAGTAAGGAACTCATGGCATCCAAAAGTGACTCGACCTCTGCGGATGGGGTCCCTAACCCCGCCTTTTGGGCTGGGGCTGTGGGATGCTTTCCCTTGTTATCCTTCCAAGGGTTTTTGCACTCCTTCCGCAGTGACCATCCTTCCCACACCCGTAACAATTGGTCTTTGTGTTGGGGGGGTTACTCCCTTCCTGGTGCCACCCCTTTCTACTCTGCACTTCTGGTTTTATCTCATACCTTCCCCTTGGGTGGGTGTGCATCGGTTCCCCTGCCGTTTTTGTAGGCTAGGGTTAGCTGCCTAATTACTGTGAGCTCTGTGGTTTGGGGATCTTTGGGGTTGAACCAGGCTTCTGCCTTGGCCCGGACCTATGGCAAGCTGTTCGCCACCAGGCAATGGAGCCAATGTGTCAGGGAGTCCCCGTTCAGGAACATCTGGCCTGGCGTCCCCAGGCAAGATTTCTGGTACACCGGTCACAGCCGGTCCGCAAAAGCCTGTGGGGTTTCCCCAGAAAGCTGGATCGTCTTCTCCACGTGGGAGAAGGGACTTCCCTCATCCATCCCCATGGCCTCTAGAACCGCATCTCTAAGCTCCTCGTACCCGCTCTGCCCCCTTTTACACTCATCAGAGAGGGATTGGAGGAGATTACTCTCCAGGGAGAATAGCAGCATTTTGGCCTTCTCAGCGTCGTCGCAGTCGTTGAGGCTGGCGGTTTGCTCTATTTCCCTGAAGTGGATCGAGGGGTCTCTCTTTGGGGAAGGCTTCGGGACATGGCTGACCATCACCTTGAGCTGTTGGGTGTTAAAGGGTAACACGAACTGGTTTTGGAGGGGTCCCTCAATGTCGCCATTAGCGGGTGGGCCGAACCTCCGATGCCGCGCTGGGCGCATCGGTCCTGGCTCTGGCCTCTCGGGCGGGGTTTGCTCTACCTCCGCCTCCACCTCTGGCTCCACTTCAGGTTCCACCCCCGGTTCCACCCCCCCTTGCTGCCAAACCTGGCTGAAACTTGGCGCTACGGGTGGTGGCGGTGAGGTCTCCTCTCTCTCAACCAGGTCGTCCCTGGGCACCACCGGTGATGTTGGAAATGTCCTCCCCTCGTTCCCCATAAAATCTGCCTGGCCTGCCTTTGGGCTTATGAGGCATACCATGCCTTTTGCCTTCCAGAAGCCCTGGCTCAGATTTTCCATCCTCTTTCTACAGGGGCTGTGGTCTGCCTCCTCAAACCCCTGTTCACTTGCTAGCTTGTAAGCGGCTTTTACTTCCTGTACTTTCTCTTCCTGTTCCCTGATCTCCCTTGCCAAGCGGGCGTTTTTCTCCCGCAACCTTGACTCACTTCCCTTGGCCTCGGTGACTTGGCAGCGTAGGTATTCCAACTGGGCCTTGTGTTCTCCTACTAAATGTACTTTCTCTTGGTTCAAAGCCTGCAAAGCTACTAATAACTTTTCCCCTGCAAGAGCCTTATCCTGGATCTTCAGGGCTGACTCCCTTAACTCGACTGCCTGTGCTGCAATGAGTCCGTCCAAGAGCTAGACCTGCTTTTTAAAGCACATCAGCCAAACTGCCTTCTCTAAGGACTTCTTGTGTTCCTTTCCCTCTGTCCACTTAGCTGCTGCATCTATCAGACGCCCAGCCTTTAACAGAGTGGTGATCCACTTCTTAGTGATATTCACCTTGCTAAACACATAACCAGAAGTCCTTTCCTCCATCACGGTTCGCTCATCCGAACCATTGTCTGCTGTATCGCAACCTTGTTGCTGGTGTTCTGCCGCAGTCGCCATTTCTGTAGGGGGTGGCATGTGGTGGTGTTTGACGTGTATGCCCAGTCAGTTATGCCCCTGACTGTTTTGTGAGCGGTTCAAATCGCCCCCACGCCCCTGGGTTCTAGACACCGGACTTAGGTACAAGGCAGCGGTACAGAGAAGACTCGAGTAGACAGGTGGTTGGATGTGAACAAAAACCAAGATTTTATTGAAGAGGAAAAACTTGATACAATCTTATGGAAAAATTACTAGTGTACACTTCTGCAGGCAAAAATAAAACACAAAGAATAATAACTATACTTATACAGGGAATGGGGAACACACGGCACATCGAGGGAAAACAACTATCTTAACAATCCCCTTATCCTTATCCCACCCCCTATACCTAACTAGATTAAACTATGAGGGGTCAGGACTTCATGCTCACCAATCAAAAGGTTTGTTAGACTCAAAACAGCGGTGGGGTTCGGGGTTCGCTCTTGGTGCTCTCTGGAGCCTGCCGTCATCACGTGGTCTCCGGGCGCTGCAAGGGCATTGTCCAGGTTCGAGTACCCCAAAGTTAAAGTCTCTGTTTGGGTACTTTACCTTGCAGGGATGATTCTTCGTCGACAGCCGACAGATTGAGTTGGTGTGCAGATATTCGAAGGTCGGCTGAGGCTGAAGGCCCGATAATTCGAAGCCTCTCCTCAGTTCGTCTCCTCAGTTGGTCTTCCTCAGGTGGCCTTCCCTCCGGTGGTCTTCCCTCCTCCCCTCATCGTGTCCCGCCTCGCCTGGCCTGAATTGTCCGTGTCCGCCCAACCAAGTGCCGGGGCGATTCCAGATGGAGTGGGAAAAAGGCACGGGCAAAGGCCAGGGGGTAAGCGTGGGACAGGGAAAGAGCGGCAATCACGAGGGCGAGGGGCCGAAGAGCAGAGAGAGCAGTAGCACCAGCACACAGAGAGAGCGACTGCTACCCAGGGGCCTTCAATTATACCTTTTTCGAAAACCCTTATCTGCACAAAAAATCAGGTTAGTTCTTTGTCTTAATCTTGGCGGGCTATTTTAAATAATGTTAGCAATCAATACTAACTGCTTTTAGATGGCCGGTAATCGCATCTACCGGCCCGATAATTGACTTGTATTGTCATGAAAGTTCCTTGATGGGCCTGTCCAGCCTCGATGGCTCTGTTAATCTGTTTCTGATATTATATGTAGACTGCTTGATGGCCTTAACTATAGGCCTAAACTGAATTTAGATGTGTCTCCAATTCGGTCTAATGCATAATTCAGAGTCCTGTCTGGTTTCAAAATACAAAGTCTCTCTTCACAGACACTGCAGCTTTGCTTTCGATCCACAAGCTGTCTGCGTTGCAGAATCCATTTTAAAATCTCACAGGCTTTCTGCCACGAGGCACGGACGCCATCTTGGGTATCCTTTTTGATTTAAAAAGTCCACGCAGGGTCCCGTTTATTAATAACAGCCTTTAGGGAAATGCAGAAATGTTGCAAATCTTACAGCAGGGAAATCCCATTCTGTATTAAGGGAGGTGAGTGCCCTTTAAAATTTTTCTGCAAGTTGTGTTAGCCAGTTTCTGAAGCCAATCCCGTGATTATTGCGCGGGTTTGTTTTTATACATTCCTGGGATGTGGGCATCGCTGGCAAGGCCAGCATTTATTGCCCATCCCTAATTGTCCTTGAGAAGGTGGTGGTGAGCCGCCTTCTTGAACCTCTGCAGTCCATGTGGTGATGGTACTCCCACAGTGCTGTTAGGGAGGAGGGAGGGAGTTCCAGGATTTTGATCCAGCGATGATGAAGGATCGGCGATATACTCCCAAGTCAGGATGCTGTGTGACTTAGAGAGGAATTTGGAGGTGATGGTGTTCCCATGTGCCTGCTGCCCTTGTCCTTCTAGATGGTAGAGATCGCGGGTTTGGGAGGAGCTGTCGAAGAAGCCTTGGCGAGTTGCTGCAGTGCATCTTGTAGATGCTACACACTGTAGCCACGGTACGCCGCTGGTGGAGGGAGTGAATATTTAAGATGGTGGATGGGGTGCCAATCAAACGGGCTGCTTTGTCCTGGATGGTGTCGAGCTGCTTGAGTGTTGTTAGAGCTGCACTGATCCAGGCAAGTGGAGAGTATTCCATCACACTCCTGACTTGTGCCTTGTAGATGGTGGTGGAAAGGCTTTGGGGAATCAGAAGGTGAGTCACTTGCCGCTGAATATCCAGCCTCTGACCTGCTATTGTAGCCACAGTATTTATGTGGCTGGTCCTGTTAAGTTTCTGGTCAATGGTGATCCCCAAGATGTTGATGGTGGGGGATTCAACGACGGTAATGACGTTGACTGTCAAGAGGCCGTGGTTAGAGTCTCTCTTGTGGAGATGGTAATTGCCTGGCACTTGTGTGGTGCCAATGTTACTTGCCACTTATCAGCCCAAGCCTGAATGTCGTCCGGGTCTTGCTGCATGTGGGCACTGACTGCTTCATTATCTGAGGAGTTGCGAATGGAACTGAACACTGTGTAATCACCAGTGAACATCCCCACTTCTGATCTTATTATGGAGAGAAAGTAATTGATGAAGGTTGGGCCTAGGACACTGCTCTGAGGAACTCCTGCAGCGATGTCCTGGGGCTGGGATGATTGGCCGCCAACAACCACAACCATCTTCCTTTGTACTAGATATGACTACAGTCAATGAAGAGTTTTCCCCCTGATTCCCATTGACTTCAATTTGACTAGGGCTCCTTAATGCCACACTCGGTCAAATGCTGCCTTGATGTCAAGGGCAGTCACTCTCACCTCACCTCTGGAATTCAATTCTTTTGTCCCTGTTTGGATCAAGGCTGTAATGAGGTCTGGAGCCAAGTGGTCCTTGCGGAATCCAAACTGAGTATTGATGAGCAGGTTATTGGTGAACAAGTGCCGCTTGCTAGCACTGTCGATGGCCTCTTCCATCACTTTGCTGATGATTGAGAGTTGTGTGCTGGGGCGTTAATTTGCATGATTGATTTGCCCTACTTTTTGTGGACAGCACATACCCGGGCAATTTTTCACTTTGTCTGGTAGATGCTAGTGTTGTAGCTGTACTGGAACAGCTTGGCTAGAGATGTGGCTAGTTCTGGAGCACAAGTCTTCAGCATGATAGCCGGGATGTTGTCAGGGCCCATAGCCTTTGCTATATCCAGTGTGCTCAGTCATTTCTTGATATCACGTGGAGTGAATCGACTTGGCTGAAGACTGGCTTCTGTGATGGTGGGGACCTCAGGAGGAGGCCGGGATGGATCATCCACTCGGCACTTCTCCCTGAAGATGTTTGCAAACACTTCAGCCTTATCTTTTGCACTCACTTGCTTGGCTCCGCCATCATTGAGGCTGGGGATTTTCATGTAGCCTCCTCCCATTAGTTGTTTAATGGTCCACCACCATTCACGACTGGATGTGGCAGGACTGCAGATCTTTGAACTGATCCGTTGATTGTGGGATCGCTTAGCCCTGTCTATAGCATGCTGCTTCTGCTGTTTCACATGCATGTAGTCCTGTGTTGCTGTTTCACCAGGTTGGCACCTAATTTTTAGGTACACCTGTTGTTGTTCCTGGCATGCTTATTGAACCAGGGTTGGTTCCCTGGCTTGATGGTAATGGTAGAGTGAGGGGTATGCTGGGCCATGAGGTTACGGTTTGTGGTGGAATACAATTCTGCTGCTGCTGATGGCCCACAGCACCTCATGGATCCCCAATTTTGAGTGGCTTGATCTGTTCTGAATCTATCCCATTTAGCACAGTGGTAGTGCCACACACCATGGAGGGAGTCCTCAATGTGAAGACAGGACTTAGTCTCCACAAGGCCAAGGCTTGGCCATTAGACTTCTGTCCCACCCAGTTGAAATTGCGTCATGGGACCCCAATTTAAATATATTCATTAGGCAGCTTCCTAAAACCAGCAGGCGCATTTCAGAAAATGGAAAATTGCTGTGGGTCAGTTGATGGGAAGGGAGCAGTAAGTGGATTCCCCCGATTTTTACTATTCACCTGCCCCATTAAAATCGGGTCCATCATCTCCAGTAGTTTGATATTTCCCTGAGTAGCGGGTAGCGGACCGACAGTTTTACTGCGATAGAATTACAGGTACATAGAAACTACAGCATCGAAATAAGACATTCAGTCCAACTGGCCTATGCTGGTCTTTATGCTCCACATGAGCCTCCTCCCACTCCAATACATCTAACCCTAATACAACATTGAATAAAATGTGAATTTCACACTCAGCAATAAAGTTCTTATATGTTCACATGTCTAGAGTGGATGTTTTTTATGCTGGAGCACTCTCCCTCTTCAGCTGAGGTTAGGGAATGTTATAATAGGAAATCATTCCTTGGTTCAGTCAACTAGAAGCTGCACCAAGCAAAGTTAGTGCTAAATGAATAATGTTGTCTTGCAATAAAAGTTGGTTTATTTTCTGATTTATTATGTAGATGTGTCATGAAATGTAATGGGCATTTGTCACTAAGTATAGTCAACACTTACTTAGGAACATAGGAACAGGAGTAGGCCTTCAGCCCCTCGAGCTTGTTCCACCATTCAATGAGATCATGGCTGATCTGTATCCTAACTCCATCCACCCACCTTGGCTCCATATTCCTTAATACCCTTGACTAGCAAAAATCTATTGATCTCAGGTTTAAAAGCATCGACTGCTTTTTGTGGGAGAGTTCCACACTTCTACCACCCTTTGCGTGAAGATGTGTTTCCTAACTTCTTGCCTTAATGGCCTGGCTCTAATTTTAAGGTTATGTCCCCTTGTCCTAGACTCCCCCACCAGCAAAATGACAGTCGTTCATTTTTTAAGCATTTTATTTTCAACAGTGTGCAGGGAGACCCCCTGTAAATATGAACAATACTTGTTCAGAATAGAGGATGTTTGTTCAGTTTTCACTGCACTATATTTTCAAATATAACTTAAAATGTTGCTAATTATTTTGAAATTTATATACTCTTTTTCATTAATAAGCTGTAGACATTCTTAATTGTTGCAGCTTTTAATATTGCAATGACCAATAACCAATTTTTAAAGTGAAGATTCAGGACTTTGTTCTTGCAGCCTACTTTAGAGTTACAATAATTAGAAGTGAGCTGAGCATGAGGAAAATTAATTATATAAATGTCCATTCCTGAGATATGTTTATTATTTAGTAACTAATTCAGCAATGTATATGCATAAACATTAAAATGGCACAATGGTTTGATTTGTGCTTTCTTTATTCCATTGTCCTCGGGAGCAGCATGCTGTTCTATTTCTGTGACATTTTAGTAGCCTGTCCGAATCAAAATGTCAGAAATCATGTCTAGTCCTTTGAGCATCCTATTCCCTTGTTTGTGATCTTTAAACCTCCTGCTCCTTTGACTAAATTCAAAAAGTATTAAGGTGCATTTGATATATACTTTTTCAAATGTCATAATCGCAGAAGATCTTTTCGCTTTTACAAATAACAAACAAAAATGAAGAGCTTTGGTACCAACCACTTTTGATTTTGCCACCAGTTTTGTGTTCCAAAGCAGACCTTGTTAATCTTTAAGCCTCACAAAAGCCCATCTGTCTCTTATTGTCACCCTCTCAGTCAGCACTTTCAACATCACAAAGGTCTTGGCATTCATCTGGTACCCAAAATGAAGAGGAAGAACTCTCAACCTTTCCATGCTGACCCCTATAAAGATTTCTATTTCATCTGAGATCTCATGGTGTGTGCACATATAAAAAGATAATGTATTCCTTTTATTTGTTTTTCTTATGTACATTTAATTTTCCAGATTTGAAGAACTTCTATGTTACATTGAACATTAAACATTTAACAATTAAATTAAATAAAAATTTACATTAACTTTATTTTAAATTGATCTGAAACCTTAAGTTGTCAAACAACTATGAAATTGTTTCTCTAATGTTCTCTCCTTTTCTCTTATCTTCTCATGAAGTTGATGCCTCAGGCTGTATATATTTCAATGGGCATTGAGAGACTCCAATAACTTTCTAAGTGACTATTCTACTGAATTTGGCAGGATTTTCAAACAGGGGGACAGCATAGCCAAGTCTATCTACTTCCCAGCAGGAGTCATTGAATCAACTGGAGGAGGAATACTGGCTGATTTGCCTCTCTTTCTCCCGGAAACAGTGATGAGATCAATTAACTCATCACTGATCAAAGACTGAACCAATGAACTACCTGGTCTGTATGGCTCAGTTTTGCACCATGTAATGCATTAACTTGCTAATCCATCTACCATGATATTAAATGTTCCGTTCCTACGTCACTCTGATTAAGGCCAAGGTTGCTTATACAGTTGTTTTTGAAATCTTGTATAGTTAGGCTATTAAGTGAAGATACAGAAGGGCTGATTTTTGTTTGTGCCACAGGTTGGGCGGGTGGTGGGTAGGCTATCTGCTCTGCCCACCCAATGACGTTAGCACAATCACAATCAATTTTTACATAATGAGGCTCAATCACAAAAGGTGCCAGCCCTAATTACACTGCCTATAGGCAGTTTACTGATTGGGAGGATGGGAAATCTAGTTGGCCTGCCGCTTCTTAAAACAGCTGGCACCTCTTAAGGGGAGGTGTGGTTTTCAGTGGTGGAGAGTGGTAAGTATCTCTCTGAGGCAGCAGGCAGAATAATGATGGCCAGGGCTTCCTGATTTTCAGATACTAAGGAGTTTAATCCTAAATTAATCTCACCAATTTATGTCAATCACAGACACTGATCTCAACTGTAAATTTACAATCAGCAAGCACTTATTGCTGAGTTGGTGTAACATAACTGAACTGCCTTTGTAACATCTGTTATTTATTTTTCAATTAGCCTTATCTAATTATTTACATACTCAGGGGGAAGTAGTGCTTGGGGGTGTTAAGATCAGGCCAAGTCCACTTACCAACCTGAGGCCACACTGTTCCCACCTGGCAACATCTTCCCAGAAATTCGGGTCTCCACGGGTGAGTACGCATGGGGTACTCACCCGTAAGCCCAATGGAAGTGTCGGTTTCGTGCATGCACTGCGCATGCGTGGGAAACCGGCTCTTCCATTCCCCTGAAAGAAGGGGTTCAGAGGTGGAACGCATGCGCAGGAGAGGCAGCGCATGCGCATTGAACTTACGTTTTTTTTGCAGGTTTTCCCGGAAGGTTAAGTCTCCAGAAGTTAGACATGTAAAAAGTAGGTGCAAGGCCTGCTTTTTACAAGGTAAGTGGTGAATTAATTAAAATTAAAACATTTTTTCCACAGGTTTATTATTTTTAAATACTTTAAAGAAAGGTAAGTTTATTTTTAGCCCTGTTAGAAAATGTAATAAATGTTTTCAAAAATTAAAATTATTGTTTAAAATAGTTATTTCATGTAATTTATAGTTATTTTGAAAATGTGATATAAAACAAAATTTATTTGAAGATTTAGTGATGTTTTGGGGCTTATAGTATTTATAGGTTTGACAGGTCCTGTCAAACTTATGAATGAAGCATTCCCTGCTACCATTGGCTCTCCATGGCCCACATGATCCCAGGGGATGCATCGAACTAACTGTGTCCCTGGGATACGCAAGCACTGCGTGCCGGCAGTTGGAGGAGGCCCAGGATCGGAATCCCACGCGGGCCCACAGCTCAATGGCTGGCACGGTAGGTAAGTGGAGGTCTGGGGCTTGCACCCGCGGGAAGCCCCCGACCCGATTTCTGGGCCCTTATCTTCGCCGACTTTGAAGTTGGCCGAGGCGCCTGCTGTAGGCAGATGGGGGCCTAATTTAAATCCAAAAGTCACTGTCCAATAACATCATCAGCACAGCAACAGCATTTTAACCACTGAATTCAGGAGGGCCACACAGATCCAACCCCAACTCCTAAACCAAGTTGGGAGTCAGATGAGTTACCATAAGAGGCCACGGGATGTTTGAGAAAATAACTTTTATGTGGAATCCTTGTGAGTCAGGAGGAGCATGGGAGCTCCACTGGGCCCTGCAAGGAGAGCTTAGACTTTCCCTGCCCCATGCTTCCCCTCCTCCCCCACCCACCACAATCATTCCCCTCCTTCCTTACTTAACTTGTCAACACCCATTTCCATGGGTCCCTTGTGGCAGCTCAACTCTCCGTAACTTTCCACTACTGCTTGCCAGCATTGACATCATTCCCGTCAGCTTCAGGCGGTGGTCAGTCTCCAAGCATTCAAATAAGTCTTGGGAGTTAAAATCTCCCAGGCCTCAGAGAGATCGCCGTCCACTTCAGCCCCCACACCCAAGTTAATAACGACCCCTCAATGTTTAAGTTTATGTTCTGCTAACTATGATTCTAAGGTTAATAAACAATTGTTAGTTCAGGTTTTTGTCATCTGACTTCTTTGATAATTTGCAAGAAAGGGTTAATTCTGTAGCTGTGCCAATCCTGATGTGAGGTTAATAATATAAATACTAATATAATCCAAACTGGTTGATAGTTCGGCAAGTCAATTTTAGGCATCATTCGCTCCTAGGCCTAAACTAGGAGGTAATCTACTGTACTTGAACTATAAGGACAGAACTAAAGGACACATTTAAAATTAGCAATGCTTAAATGAAACTAATGATTGGTAGAATCTTTTTCTCCACAGAATAGTGGATACACGGAATAGACTCTCATTAGAAGCTGAGGCTGTTTTGTTTAACTTCTTTAAAAATATATACCTGGTTTGGAACAGAACTGAAAATTATAGAGGGTAATTTTCAGCCCACCCCGTTAAAATAGCTGTGCAAAGATTTACTGCCCTATTCCCGCTCGATTCCTGCCTGCCACCATTTTAACAGGGTCCTTCTTTTAGGCCACTGAGGTGACTGCGTGATTCAGGCGGAAGCCTAATTTATACATGCAAATCGGGGATCCTATAATGCCATGAGGACTCCGGTGGGATTTTAACGGAAGTTGGCGCCCCACCTGGTGGCGACGGCGGTGGCAACAGCGGGACATAAAGCAGAGAGCGGAGAAACAGCGTAGACCTAATCGGATGCGGCGGGACCTCCGCGTTCCCGGCCTTGCCAGGTTTTCCCCACGCTACCACGCTCACCACACCCTCCCCACTTCCCTGTAAATATTGGGGCCTTTGTCGCTGTTTTCTCTCAAAATTAATACAATCTACATGTTTCTGTGCATGACCGGGTGAAATTCATCTTCGGTGGTCGTGCATCAGCTGCTCATTTTACAATCCCCCAAACTTCATTTCCATTGACCTCAAAAGAAAAGAAATTCAGGAAGAGTGTAGAAGTAGCTTGCAGTGTGATATCTACTCTCTCTCCCTCAAGCTGATATGTTATTTTCAGCAATACTCCTCAATTTTGTAATTCGGGAAAACTGCAGAATCTTTATCCATTTACCACATCGCCAATATTCAAGCTAGGCTGCTGCTTTCCACCTCTCCGCCCCCACCCCCCCTCTACAGTAACAAAGGATCATCGTGTTGCATGGAATATTTGAACATCTCAGCCTAAATCTAACCATAAAGGGAGTATGTTTACCAGCAGTGGGTTTTGAGTGGGCAATAGGGCTGGGGCGAGTACCAAACCCACCCAAAATTATCAGTTTAACTCCCAGGCATCATTCCCACCCGAACGGGCATCTGCCCGAGGAAACGGGCGAAAGAGGTAGCTGGCCAGCTTTGGGTAGATCAAAATCGCAGGGTCCAGAGGCTTCCCACCAGCACCAAGGTAAGTTGTGGGAGAGGGATGGGGCTGATTCATGGGTGGAAAGTGTAATGTATATACCTTTAAGTGGGCCTACCGATAACTAACGCTTGTATCGAAAAGGAAACCCGAAATGACCCGACACTGTCTCGGGTATATGATTTGACGGTGAAGGGATGGCCAGCACATGGCGACTAACTATTGCCAGCATTCTCGACAAGGAGAGAACAGCTGTCAGTGTGCCGGGGGACCTTGATGTGTGGATCCTGAGTGGTAATTCCACCCAAGTTAAGGGATAGAGTGCTCAATGAGCTTCATGAGGGTCATCTGGGAGGGGTAAAAATGAAAAGCCTAGCCAGGGCTTATGTGTGGTGGCCGGGAATCGATAAACAAATCGAGGACCTGACCAAGAGTTGCTCAGGATGCCAGAAAGTCCAAAATGCACCACCACAGGCCCCTCTACACCCATGGGAGTGGCCCTCATCTCTATGGCAACGGGTGCATATTGATTTTGCTGGTCCATTCATGGACGCAATGTTTTTAATAGCCGTGGATGCGCACTCGAAATGGCCTGAGGTCATCAAAATGTCCTCCACCACCACGGAGAAAACTATTGCAGTCCTATGGACCATTTTTGCCAGGAATGGCTTGCCAGAACAGATTTGCTCCGACAACGGACCACAGTTTGTGTCCAAACAGTTCCGGAGGTTCTTGAAAAAGAATGGGGTAAGGCATTACACATCCGCCCCGTATCATCCAGCCACAAATGGATTGGCTGAGAGGTTCGTACAAACCTTTAAGAAGGCAATAAAGGCTATGTACAATGACAACATTCCGCTGCAGCACAAGGTGGACAATTTCCTGTTCGCCTACCGGAATGCAACACATGCAGTCACCAACCAGGCCCCAGCCATGATGTCCTTTAACCGAAGGTTAAGATCTCGCCTGGATTTGCTCAGACCAAACGTACGAAGAGATGTTGAGAGTAAGCAATTCCAGCACATCCATGAGAAGCCAACAAGGAGCTTCAATGTAGGGCAACCAGTCTTGGCCCGCGACTACTGAACAGAAAAATGGCAGCCAGGAACGACATGCACACGGCAGGGCCCACTAATGTACACAGTGGACGTTGGGGAGAGCATCGTGAGATGCCATGCTGACCAGGTCCTAGAGTCACAGGAACAAGTCAACCCCATGCCTCGCCCATACGTACCTGGTGATGAACCCAACGTACAGGTCACATCTACCCCAGAAACAGTAGCATCGGAAGCTGATGAACCAACCGACGACAGGGGGCTAGAATTGCCTCCGCACCAAGAGCAAGACACTCGGGAAAGGCGCTATCCAGAAAGGATCAGGAAGCCTCCCCAAAGACTGAATATATAAATAGACGATTTTCAGCTAATGTTGCATGTTAAAAGTGTTAATTGTAATTAGTTTGATATTTAATTGTTAAATGAGTGTTATGGTACTGTTAATCTAAAAGGGGAGGAATTGTAATATATATACCTTTAAGTGGGGAACTATCTTTTACAGCTCATGTATACTGTAGTACCGGCAGTGACCACACCTGTATATAGCCCTGAGTAGTAATCTGTACAGGTCAGTTGCAGTGTGAGCCACGTTGAGTAAACACCTGTTGTACCGTTCTCCGCAGTCTGTGTCTCATTATACACGGACACAACAGAAAGCTAGTGTACGAAGGGCAGCAAAGGCCCAGAAATTTTTGTGGGGCCTGAAGGAGCAGGAGTGTTCCTCCTGGCCCCACTAAGGAATGTTTTTGACTTACCTGCGAGTGTCTCTTCCTCTTCCCTGCTAGGTTTTACTGAGTCATAGAGTCATGGGGGGAAAAGTTTGCATGATTTGCGCCTAACGCGGGGCGCAAAGCAACTAGTGCCTGGGTGTGGCACCGCTAACGCCTCCCGTGAAATTCAGTGGGAGGTTAGCGGCGGCAGTAACCATTAGCACCTCGCGGCACTGCGCCTCCAGCGATGATCTTTGATAGCGCCCCCTGAATTACCACCGTACGCTATGTCCGACAGGGTCAGGGGGACGTACATACGGCCGGGGCGGCGGAAATTAAAGGGGAAGTGCTGGGCGGCCATTTTTGTTGCTGGCTGCCTGCCAGCACCTGCCCCCATTGCTATCCCCGGCCTCCTGTGAAGCTCCCCCACGGGGTGGCGGCTGCGCTCCATGAGCCTGGCACTCCTCTTGAGTGTCGGGCTCTTTTACCGGCACGCTGATCAATGGTGGCCCAGCTGGGCCGCGGGTTGCGCGGCACTAGGCCCCTTCCCTTTTAGATTGGGAGGAAGGTCTGCAGTACCGCGGCACAACGTGCCATGGTGCATGGCACTGCGGCATGTAATGCTGCGATATTCACTCGCAACGCCCAAAGAGGGAGGCGGGGCGCTTCCAGTAGTGCCCCGCCTCCCTCTTCGGGTGCTACCAATGAATTTTGGATGTGGGAGCACTAACTTTTTCGGGGCGTGACCCAATTTTGCCCCCAGAGAGTCATAACGGCACAGAAGGAGGCCATTCGGCCCATCGAGTCCGTGCCGCTCTCTGTGGAGCGATCCAATCAGTCCCATTCCCCACTCTATCCCTGTAGCCCTGCAAGTTTGTTTCCCTCAAGTGCCTATCCAGTCTCCCCTTGAAAACATTGAGTGTCTTCGCTTCCACCACTTCCGTCGGCAGGGAGTTCCAGGTCCTCACCACCCGCTGTGTAAAATAGTTGTTCCTCACATCCCCACTGTATCTCTTGCCCAAAACCTTAAACCTGTGTCCCCTAGTCCTTGTATCATCAACTAGTGGGAACAGCCTTTCCCCGTCTAGCCTATCCAAACCCGTCATAATCTTGTACACCTCTATCAAATCACCCCTCAACCTCCTTTGCTCTAATGAAAACAAATCCAGCTTCTCCAACCTGTCCTTGCAGCTAAGATCCCCCATCCCCGGAACCATTCTGGTAAATCTCCTCTGTACCCTATCAAGGGCCTTCACATCCTTCCTAAAGTGTGGTGACCAGAACTGGATGCAACACTCCAGTTGTGGCCTAACCAGCGCTTTATAAAGGTTCAGCATAACTTCTCTACTTTTGTACACAATACCTCTATTTATGAAGCCCAAGATCCCATATGCTTTGCTAATCACTCTCTCAATATGTCCTGCCATCTTCAGGGACCTATGCACATTAACTCCCAGGTCCCTCTGTCCCTGCACACTCTTTAAAACTGTGCCATTAAGTGTATATTGCCTCTCCCTGTTCCTTCTGCCAAAATGCATCACCTCACACTTCTCTGTATTAAATTCCATCTGCCACTTGTCTGCCCATTCTGCTAGCCTTTCTATGTCCTATTGCAGTCGATTGGTATCATCTTCACTGTTTGCTATATCACCAAGTTTGGTGTCATCGGCAAATTTAGAAATTCTACTATGTATTCCAATATCCAGGTCATTTATATATATCACAAAAAGCAGCGGCCCCAGCACTGACCCTTGGGGAACACCACTGTCTACCATCTCCAGTCTGAAAAACACAACTCGCTGTTTTCTATCATTAAGTCAATTCCTTATCGAAGCTGCCACTGACCCACCTATTCCATGAGACTCAATTTTGTTAACCAGCCTTCTATGTGGTACTTTGTCAAATGCCTTCCGAAAATCCATATAGATAACATCCATTGCATTCCCTTCATCAATCCTCCCTGTTACTTCATCAAAAAATTAAATTAGATTAGTCAAACACGATTTGCCTTTTACAAATCCGTGTTGGCTCTCCTTAAACCTCTCCAAGTACCCATTCATTTTTTCCTTGATTATTGTTTACCCACCACTGATGTTAAACTCACCGGCCTGCAGTTACTAGGATAGTCATTACACACTTTTTTGAACAATGGTGTCACATTTGCCACTTTCTAATCCTCAGGCATCTCCCTCGCATCTAGGAAAGATTGGAAAATTATGGCAAGCATTTCCGTTATCTCCTCCCCCAATTCCCATAGCAACCTGGGATGCAAGCCATCTGGACCAAGCAAATTATCCATTCTAAGCATATCCAGCCTTTCTAGTATATCCTGTCTATCAATTTTCACCCCTTCCATTGCTTCTACTGAAGGGATAATTACTAGTCCTAGCCCTTTTCGGGCTACCCCAGATCAGGCGTATTCCCCAGACGTTCATTTTCAACTAAAGTTAGAGATAGCCGAATTCTATAAGACGCTTAATTGGGTCTAAAGGTCCAGGCTATCTCTAAAGTAAAGGAATGATGTAAAGATGTTACCGTCCTCCAGATAGCACTTTTAATAAGTTTAACTAGTCTGTAACCTTCCGGATATTATGAGGGTCCGTAAACCCCCCCCCCCCTAGAATTCTGCAACTCCTCACAAAACAGTGTACAGAAATTGAGTTCACAAGTTTGATACAGAAATAGTACTTGAGACAATTCTAAAAATATATAGATTTTATTAAGAGCCGACATACAGTTAACAGCTGTTCAATCAATCGCAACTTTAACAGTTCAAAATACAAATAGCTTACATTTCTTATTCTCAGAGATCCTTATTCTCAAATCTTAACTTCGTACATTTTTACATTTCTTATTATTTATAATCCAGAATATCCACCAAAATCAAATTAAAAGTAGCTTTTTGATCCCCGAGACTCAAAGAATTAAAAACTTACAGAGCGTACCTCTAAAGTTGAGAAACGCTTGCCCTTTCCAGTGACTTCTGACTTTCCATCTGAAAAGCTCTATTTTTATACCTTTTTTTTGTGTTTTATTCTTTGAAGTTTTCTGCTGATGTAAGCTAATTATCTTTAGTCATCTTCCTGTTGACTTTTTTTCTATTCTTACTGTCAATTTAGCTGTTGACTTTCAGACTTCTGTCTCTGTATTTAGGTGTTTCAAAAACTTAGCGTAAAATGGCTACAACAGATTTATCTCTTTGATGTCATTTTTATCGAAGGACTGACATTCAACTCTAAAATCACCTCTGCTGTTTGAAAGCAGATGTCGTGACTCCTATCTATTCCATTTTCAATACAAAAACCATGTGATTGCTTGGTGTCATTTATTGAAGTCATATTTTCAGTGTTCTGTTTGTACCTTTTACAACATGTAAATCAAAATCACTTCAACTAGGGTGTTTGTTTTCCTAGCCATCTTAGTTGGTTATATTACTGACTTATGGTTCTTGTCTTTCATTTGATGTTACTTGCATCAAAGGCACATGGTTTTTTAATATTCTGTGTTTCTGTTCGAAGTGTAAGTTTTTAACACTTTACTTGGGCAATGCTATTGTGTTGGTTCCAAACTGCAGACATTCTGGAAGCTGCAACTTGCTGTTTCAATAGGGCCATTGTCTTAGTATTAACAATCAATTCCCATTTCAAAAGCTTGTGTAGTGTCTACAACTTGTGTTAACAACTGATCTTATTTTAAAAGCCTGTGTTCTGTTTGCAGCCTGTGTCATTGAGGCTTTTTAGACTTTTAAACCCAGTATGTCATGTATTAATAATATCAGAAATCTGTTCATAGGATGTTGTATCTCTTGGAATAGGGCTAATTCCTTTACACTACCTTTTCCACTTCTATCGATATTTTGTCAGCATCCACCTCCTTAGTAAACACCAATACAAAGTACTCATTGATTCTAGCCTTGCCCTGCGCCTCTAAGCATATATCACCTTCTTTGTCCCGAATAGGCCCCACTCTGCCTCTTACTACCCGCTTACTGTTTACATTTTGATAGAAGATTTTTGGGTTCCCTTTTATGTTAACCGCCATCCTACTCTCAAATTCTCTCTTTGCCAATCTTATTTTCATCTTCACTTCCCCCCTCAACTTACTGTATTTGGTCTGGTTCTCCCTTGAAGAATTCACCTGACATGCATCATACACCCTCTTTTTTTGTTTCATCATCTTCTCTATCTCCCTCATCATCCAATGAGCCCTTGCTTTAGTTCCCTTACCCTTCCCTCTTGTTGGAATGTACCTAGCCTGTACTTGGAACATCTCCTCCTTAAAGATCACCCATTGTTCCGTTAGTTTTTCCTGTCAGTCTTTGGTTCCATTTCACCCTGGCTAGATCCTCTTGCATCCCATTGAAGTTAGCCCTCTTCCAGTTTAGAAGTTCCACTCTAGATTGTTCCTTGCTCCTCTCCATTACTAATCTAAATCTTATGATACGATGATCACTCGTACCCAAGTGTTCTCCCACAGACACTTGGTCGACCTGGCCCACCTCATTCCCCAGCAATGCCTCCTTCCTAGTTGGGCCAAGAACATACTGGTCAAGGACATTTTCCCGATCACATTTCAGAAATTCCTCCTCCTCCTTTCCCTTTACCCTAGCATTAACCCAATCGATATTTGGGTAATTAAAGTCCCCCAATATCACCACCTCTTGCATATCTCTGTGATTTCCCTGCAGATTTGCTCCTCTGCCTCCCTCTCACTATTTGGAGGCCTATAGAATACCCCCAATAATGTGATCATACCCTTTTTGCTCCTCAACTCTAACCAAATGGATTCTGTCCTTGTCCCCTCAAGGACATCCTCCCTTTCCAACACTACAATGTCTTCCTTAATCAGCACTGCCACCCCACCTGCCTTTTTTCCTTCCCTATCTTTTCTGAACACCTTGTACCCTTGAATATTAAGTGCCCAGTCCTCTCCACTTTCATTATTGCCACAATTTCATATTGCCACATGGCTAAGTGTGCTTGTAGCTCACCAACAATATTCACCACACTTTGTGTGTTTATGTACATGCATTCTAAAACCATTTTTGAATTTTTCATAGTCTTTCTTAGTCTGCTCCTCTCTAATATGGTACTACTTCCACCTCTAATACTACTTTCTTCTCTAGTACTGTCCAACACACTCACTCTTTTATGCACCTTACTCCTCCCTTCTACTCCTATATGCTGGTGCCCATCCCCCTGCCCTACAGCACAAGCAAACCTCCCTGTGAGAATTTTGGTCTCGGCTCCATTGAGCTGTAACCCATCCAGCTTGTACAGGTCCCACCTTCCCCAGAAATGGTCCCAACGCTTCAGGAATCTAAAACCCTCCCTCCTGTACCATCTCTCCAGCCACGCATTCATCTGTTCTCTCCTCCTATTCTTGTACTCACTAGCATGTGGCAGCGGGGGCAATCCGGAGATTACTACCTTTGAGGTCTTGCTTTTTCATCTCTTTCCTAGCTCCCTATAGTCTGCCTGCAGGACCTCATCCCTCTTTCTGCCTATGTCATTGGTACCAATATGGACAACGACCTCTGGCTGGCCACCCTCCCCCGCTCAGAGTGTCCTGCAGCCGCTCAGTGACATCCTTGACCCTGGCACCAGGGAGGCAACATACCATCCTGGAGTCATGCCTGCGTCCACAGAAACGCCTTTCTGTTCCCCTAACAAATGAATCCCCTATCCACTCTTCTTCCTCCCCCACTGTGCAGCTAAGCCACCCATGGTGCCGTGACCTTGGCTCTGGCTGCTCTCCCCAGAAGAGCCATCATCTCCGCCAGTTTCCAGAACTGTGGACTGGTTAGCGAGCGAGATGCGATCTGGGGATTCTGCCCTACCTGCCTGGTCCTCCTTCTCTGTCTGGTGGTCAACCTTTCCCTCTCTGCCTGCACATTCTGAGGCTGCGGGATAACCACTTCTAGAGCTATGCTTTCCAAGTATTTCTCAGCCTTGCAGATGCACTGTAGTGACTCCAGCTGCCGCTCAAGCTCCGAATCCTGGAGCTCGAGTTGCTGTAGCTGGTGACACTTCCTGCACACGTGGTCATCCAGGCCTCAAGAAGCATCCAGGATTTCCCACATGGCAAAGGATGTGCAAATCATGGGACTGAGCTGCCCTGCCATACCTCTATTAGTTTAACTAGTTAAGCTATAAATTTAATGCCGTATGGTATAGTTTCCAACTCCTAGTATAAACCACTGTCTTAGTTTAGTGAAAAAAAACCTTAATACTCACCAACCAACCACTTATCTGCTGTCTGCAGGATTCTCAAAATTCCCACATTTCCCAAGTTATTAATAAGGGATCCTGAAGGACAAGTTATTTATAAGGGTTCCCTAAAGGGAATAGCATTTGGACTTTATGGCAAAACCTGCAAGGTTAAAGCAGGACCCTGCAAACAGTATGTCAAGTTCAAAACCTTAAAACCTGACATGCCTGGGCCTGTGGGAGACAACTTTGATTTGTTATTTTGAAACCAGACAACTGGATGAGACAGAATACGCATTCTTACCTTTAAAGCAAATCAACTCAGGAAAAGACTTAGGCCTAGAAATTGGGTTTTGGCTTAGCCAGGGCTTTAGCGCCGGAAGTTAGTGCCGGCGCTAAGTCCCCCTGCACGCGCCAAAAATTCAGTAGCGCCGCGCCCAAACGGCTGCCGGCGCTACTGAAGGGTCTTAGCGCCTGGAAAAGGGCGCTAACTGCCGTTTAGTGCCGCAATTCCGGCGCTGCGGCACCCGATGCGGTGCGGCAGGCTGGGGAAGTGCAGGCCTCCTCCTTCCGTTAAGGAGGAGCTGCCTGCACCCAGCCGCGGCCCGCGCAAATCTGTTTAAAAATGAGCCCGGCACCTCGGACAAGTGCTGGGCTTGCATCTGTTCCGGGGCGGGGGGGGGAGAAGTCCAGGGAGGGAGCTGCGGGCAGGCGGCCGGCGGGAAAGCGGCCGGCCACCACGGGGCCTTTAATGTGCCGGCGCAAACACATGTTGGACTCTGTTGCCAGAGTCTTAGTTGTGGCTGCCACGGGCGAGGCGGCCGCAACTGAATTTCGGCGCTGGGGCCCGTCGGCATGGCAACCGGGACGCTGCGCACACCAATGATGTCATCGGTGCCGGCGCAGCGCTACCGGTGCAACGCCGCTTTAGGGCCCCAGGGAATTTTTCAACTGGCCATAACTCTGGCGCTAGTCCCTCTAGCGCCTCAAAAGCGGCGCTAAGGCTCGTGAATTTCTAGGCCTTAATCTTGCACAAACTTAAAGCCCATCAAACCTCTGCATAAATAATCGTTTACAGTTCGAACTAGCCACCAAGCCAGGAAGATGCCAATTAACATTATGTATAACAAAACACCCAGACATTAAAAGCCGTTTAGCAATGAGACAACCGCCCAAAAACCAGTTAAGGTGAATGGCTATGATCACCTTAACGAGCCCGCCAAAAATTGGACAAAGAACTAACCCTGATTTGGCGCGCAGATAACAAACTCAAAAACAGTATAACTGTAGGCCCACTGGTAACCTACAGAAGCCACAGTTCCACACCACCAGGACAAGACGACACCACCCTGCCCACAGGAAGGCTCACGGAACACCACGGTGAGGGGACACGGTGGGGCAGGCTCAACCAAAGACAACAAGGCCGCAAACCGCAGCCCGACACGAGGACCGACCACGAGCACCGCGGTAACAAGAGGGCCGGGTAAGCCATACCTTCAGATCATTACCACTACACAGGTAATGATCTAGGCCACCGCAACCGAGCCGACACCGAAGATCGACAACCGAACCCCAGCCGCCACAAAACCCGATGACCAGACCACCACCGGAAGAACAAAACCCGAAGTTTTCCACTCTACAAGCTAAAGTACCCAGCAAAGACTTTATTCTCCCTATTTCTAACTAAGAAAGGAGGCGACTCACCAGACAAATCCACAACCACACCCATACCGCATCTGCGGACTCCACCCAACTGAAGAACCTTCGCAGATTCTAAGACTGGGACCACGTGGCGATGGCAGGCCCCAAAGGACACAAAGAGTGAACCCCAAAAATGTAACCAGCTTAACTGACAGGATTCGAACTGTCAAGAAACCCCTATTGGTGAGCATGGTGGCATAGTGGTTAGCACTGTTGCCTCACAGCGCCAGGGACCCGGGTTCAAATCCGGCCTCGGGTGACTGTCTGTGTGGAGTTTGCACATTCTCCCCGTGTTTGCGTGGGTTTCCTCCGGGTGCTCCGGTTTCCTCCCACAGTCCAAAGATGTGCGGGTTAGGTTGATTGGCCATGATAAAAATTGACCCTTAGTGTTAGGGGGGATTAAATACGTGGGGTTATGGAGTTACGGGGATAGGGCTTGGGTGGGATGGCTGTCGGTGTAGGGACTGGGTGCTAGGGTTTGGATGATCAGCCATGATCTCGTTGAATGGCGGAGCAGGCTCAAAGGGCCGAATGGCCTACTCCTGCTCCTATCTTCTATGTTTCTATGTAATCCCTGGCCCCTTTTAGCACAATTTAGTTAGATATTGGGGGTGGGACAAGTATAGGGGGATTATTAATGTGATTTTCTGTCATTGTGCCGTGTGTTTCCCATTCTTAATTAAGTGTACTCTTGAATGTTTGTAACTACTCCAGTAATCTAAGTGTACCAAACCAGTTGTCTACTCCAATTTTGTATCGCAGCCTGTACCTAAGTCCGGAGTCTAGAACCCAGGGGTGTGGGAGCGATTTGAACTGCTCAAAACAGTCAGGGGCAAAGCTGACTCAACACACCACCCCCTACAGAATGGCGACCACGGCAGGACTCCGCCAACAGGGGTGCGATACAGTAGGCACTGATTCGGAAGAGCAAACTGTAATGGAAGAGAGGATTTCAAATTATGTTTTCAGTAAGGTGAATATCACTAAGAAGTGGATCACTAATCTGTTAAAGGCTGGGCGTCTGGTAGATGCTGCAGCTAAATGGACAGAAGGGAAGGATCATAAGAAATCCATAGAAAAGGCAATCTGGCTGATGTGCTTCAAGAAACAGATCCAGCTTTTGGACAGGCTCGTTGAAGCACAGGCAGCCGAGATACGGGAGTCAGTCCTGGAAGTCCAAACAAGGACTCTAGCAGGGGAGAAGTTACTGGCAGGATTGCAGGCTCTGAACCAGGAAAGGGTGCAGTTAATGGGGGAGCTTAAGGCCAGGCAGGAATATTTACAGTGTCAGGTCACCGGGGCCAAGATCAATGAGCTGAGGTTGCGGGAAAAGAATGCCCGCCTAGCAAGACAAGTAAGAGGGCAGGAGGAGAAAGTAAGAGACATAAAGGCAGCCTATAAGATAGCGAGCGAACAGGGGTTTGAAGATGCAGATCATGGCCCCTGCCAGGAACTGATAGAGAATCTGAGCCTTGCTCTAAGGAAGGCAAAGGGCATGGTGTGCCCCATAAGCCTGAAGGCAGCCCAGGTCGACTTTACAGGGAACGAGGGGAGAACGGTTCAGACACCACGGGTAGTGCCAAGGGACGACCCAGTTGAGGAGCAGGAGCACCCATGACCACCACCCATAGCACCAGGTTTCAGCGAGGTCTGGCAGCAAGGTGGGGTGGAGTTAGGGGTAGAAGCTGAGGTGGAAAAACCCCCGCAAGAGAGGCTGGAACCGGGGCCGATGTGTCCGGCCTGGCTGCAAAGCTTTGGCCCACCCGCTGATGATGGGGAGGAGGGACCCCTCCAAAACCAGTTCATAGTTCCCTACAGCACCCAACAGCTTAGGACCATGGTAAGCCATATACCAAAACTCGCAGAAAATGGGGACCCCTTGGTCCACTTCAGGGAAGTGGAACAGGCAGCCAGCATCAACAAGTGCGATGATGCCGAACAGGCCAAAATGCTGCTATTCTCCATGGAGAGTGAGCTCCTCCAGTCCCTCTCTGATCAGTCTAAGAAGGGACAGTGCGAGTATGGGGAGCTCAGGGGGGGAGTTCTTGAGGCCATGGGGATGAATGAGGGAAGTCCTTTCTCCCGAGTGGAGAAGACAGTGCAGCTCGCAGGGGAAACCCCGCAGGCTTTCGCAGACAGGTTGTGGCCGGTGTATAGGAGTGCCTGTACTGGGGCACCTGACCGAGCTAACCTGGACCAGGATCAGCTGGCCCACTGGCTCCATTGCCTGTTGGCAAACAGCTTGCCACAGGTCAGGGCCAAGGCGAAAGTCTGGTTTGACCCTAAGAATCCCCTGACTACCGAACTCAGTGATCAGACAATTGACACTAGCTTACTGGAATAGTAGGGGAACCGATGCACACCCACCTAGAGGGAAGGTGCATGAAGTAAAACCTGGCCAGTGTAGGAAGGAGAGGCAGCAGGAAGGGAATAACCCCTCCAGCACAAAGCTTAACTGTTACAGGTGTGGGAAGGATGGACACTGGAGGAAGGAGTGTAGAAATCCTTCGAAGGATAACAAGGGAAAGAATCCCTCAGCCCCAGCCCAAAAGACAGGGACAGGAATCCCTCCCGTCACGGTCGAGTCATTTTTGGATGCAATGAGGACTCTATTGACTGGCCCAGGGAAGAAAGCAGCCACTACCGGTGCTCTGGCCCCATGCGCCCCATCCAACCCACAGCCCCGACTAGAGCCAGCGCAGCCTGTTTGCCTGTGTTCCCTGAAGTACGGCTTATGGAAGAGACACCTCGTTGAGATGGAGGTAGAAAAGGTAAAAGGGACCTATCTGTTAGACACGGGAGCATCATGCACCGTGATCCATTCAGCTAACCTCACCACCTCACCTCTATCTAACGGGGTCCCATACAGTCTGTCGGGATTCACAGGTAAAGAACAGGCAGGCTCATTTTCTATCCCGCTGTTCATTCGCATAGGAACACTCCGCTCTAACTGGACCTGTGTCCTAATGAAGTGGGAAGTGGAGGGTGGAAAAGCGATCCTGGGAGCCGACTTTATTGTCGGCCACGGGATCCTAGTGGATTTAAGGAATCACTGCCTATGGGGGGCAAATACAGGAAAGGAAGGCGGAGTAGTAGTCATCCCAGGGAAACAGGGGAAGGGGACCCTGTGCACCATGAAGTCTAAAGAGGGTTATAACCTCGAACTCATGGTCAGTAATACCCCAAGGGAGGTCCAGGCATTTGTGCGAGCCCACCTAGCCACATTTGCCACATGACTGCGGGAGGGTCAACGGGTTCGAGGTCAGTGTAAATGTGGACCCTATGGCCCGACCACAAAAGCAGTACAACTTTCCCAGGGAAGCAGAGCCAGACATGGAAGCAGCCATGTCCTCCTTAGTGCAACAGGGGGTCCTGAGACCGATTGCCACCCACGTAAACTCTCCACTGTGGCCGGTTAGAAAACCGGACAACTCCTGGAGGGCCACAGTGGACCACCAGGTGCTCAACAGTAATATCCCAGCCTGTGCACCCACGGTAGCAGCAGTTGCCGACCTGATAGGAAGTATCCCAGCATCTGCAACCACTTTCACGGTGCTGGATATTTCCAACGGGTTTTAGTTCATCCTTTTAAGGAGAGAGGATCAGTACAAGTTTGCCTTTACTTTTAAAGGGCAACAGTACACCTGGAACTGTTTGCCTCAGGGCTTCCACAATAGCCCTAGCATTTTCCACCAATGCATGGCAAACACTCTAAAGGGCTTCAGCCAGCCCAGGCAGCTGGTGCAGTATGTGGATGACCTGGTCCTATTCACCGATTCGAGAGAGGAAGCATGGCCCACTACTGGCTGAACTGCTGGAGCTGCTCAGGCAGGAAGGCTTTAAAGTGAACCCAAAGAAAGCGCAGATCGGCCAGCAGGAGGTGAAATTCCTGGGCCTGACCGTACGCGCTGGGGAAAGGGCCATAGATAAAGCTAGAAGGGAAGCAGTACAGGAGTTACCAGTCCCCAACACAGTCACGGGAGTGAGATCTTTTCTAGGGCTAACCAGATACTGCAGAGACTTTATTGAGGACTATGCAGCCACAGCAGCCCCTCTGCTCCGACTCCTACATAAGGGAGTGGAGTGAGTTTGGGATGAGGGTTTCCAAGCAGCATTTGTCAGGCTCAAGAAAGATCTGCAGACCGCACCAGCTCTAGGGGCCATAGATGGTGGGGAAGAGTTCTTCCTGGAGGTAGCAGCCAGCGGGGACAGCGTGAGTGCTGTGCTGCTCCAAGAGCAGCATGGCAGGCTGAGACCGGTGGTCTACTCCTCCAGGATACTCACGGATGTGGAGAAGAGCTACTCCAATTGTGAGAGGCACCTCTTGGCCACACATTGGGCTGTGAAAAGATCGCTGATCTTCACAGGCACCTCTCCCATCACCCTCCTCACCCATCACATGCCCAGCCAGATGCTCCTGGATGGGAGAATCAAGGATGGGACAGTGAGCAGTGCCCGTATTGCTCGATGGACCCTGCTTCTCTCACAGATGGACCTGAAAGTAAAAGGGCTCTGCGAGCCAAAGCTCGCAGCTAACTTGGTATATCCTGGAACAGCCCACCGGTGTTCCATAGAAGGGGTTTGGGGAGTAGACATAGGTTTGCGGGCCGGGATACACCCCACAGGCTGCAAAATCTACGTGGATGGCTCTAGCACAGTATCTGCTGGTGAGCGACTCACAGGGTGTGGAGTTTATGACCCAGCGGCAAACGTTGCCCTGGCAATTAAGCTCCCCAGCACCATGAGCGCCCAGCAGGCTAAACTGTCCGCGGTAGTGTACGTTGTTACACACCCCGAAATCTTCCCCACCCCATACACGATTTGCTCAGACAGCATGTTCACCTGCAATTCGTGTACGGAGTACCTGGCCATCTGGTCCCGCCGCGGATACACCTCCGCTGACGGGAGACCCCTCACAGTGAAACCCCTGCTGGAGAAAATCTTAGCAGCAGTGGGGGAGGAAGGGGAGGTTTTCATCCATAAGGTGAATGCCCATTCCTCCACAGAACCCCATAGTAAGGGCAACCAGCAGGCCGACGTGTTAGCTAAGGAGGGTGCCCATACAGGCACTTTCTGGGACCCATATGGGTCCAGTCCTATAGCAGCAGCCAGGGGTAGTAATGGGACACAAGGGAGTGCAGAGGTATCTTTAACCCCGGACCTTAAGACGGTCCAAACCCAAGACCCCTTCCTCAAGGCAGTCCTCAGTGCAGTGACTGAGTGGAAAAGGGTAGAGGGCCCTTACGGCACAGCAGCCCTCTCTGTGAAGGAAGGCATGCTGTTTAGGGGAGAACAATGGGTGGTACCACAGCAGCACAGGAGGGAATTCCTTCAACTGGCCCATGAGGGTCCAGAGTGGGGCATCCCAGGCCTGAGACCCCCTAGCAGTGGGTGGAACAGGCGGGATGGTGGCCAGGACTCAGGGAAGATGTCTGCGAGTTCTGTGCCAGCTGTCTGATGTGTGCTGCAAACAACCCTGACCCCGACAAAAGGAAGGTACCTATGGGACACGTCAGGAGGGTAGAGGAACCATGGCAGTCGATCCAGGTCGACTACATCGGGCCCCTACCCACCGCCCAGGGAGGCTATAAGTACTGCCTAGTCCTGGTGGACGTGTTCACAAAGCGGGTAGAAGCCTTCCCCTGCCGAACAGCCACAGCTCTGCGTACAGCCAGGATCCTGGTCAGGGAGGTGTTCTCGCAATGGGGGCTACCACAGTATGTGGAGTCCAACCAAGGGAGCCACTTTACCGGGCAGGTCATGCAGAATACCCTTATGGTACTCGGCATTGAGGGGAAATGGCACGTTGCACACAACCCACAGTCCTCAGGGATTGTGGCGAGGATGAACAGGACCTTGAAAGAAAGGCTGAGGAAAGAGACGGTGGACTCACCTAGAAAGTGGGTGGAGGTCCTACTTTTGGTCTTGATGGGGATCCGAGCCAGCCAGTCAAAAAGCACGGGGTATTCCCCACACGAGCTGATGACTGGCAGAGTTATGCGGACCCCCACCCATGTACTAGCCCCGGTGCTCACAGAAGGTCAACTCAGGGAGGTGAACCGGGACAGGTTTGGCAGGAACCTATCTGAGCACCCTAAACAGGTCCATGGGCAGGCGGCTGGGAACATGGGAAGGCAGCATCAGAGTAACCGATTGCTGCTAGAACCCTGAACACACCACGAGTGGGAGATAGGGGATCAGGTTATGGTTAGGAATTTTGCTCGGGTAGGAAGTCTAGAACCGTTATACATGGGGCCCTACAGCATTGTAGACAAGGCAAGCCCCATGGTATACACCATTAAGATGCCTCGGCACATCAAATGGTTCCATATTAATCAATGTAAATTGTTTAAACCCGAGAGAAGGGAACAGCCAGATAGTGCAAGGTCTGAGGGTCAAAATCCTCAGTCTGCAGCAGCAGCAGGCTCACAGACTGCACAGGCAGGTGCAGTGGCTTGTTTTAAGGGAAGGGCCATCCCACCCACTGTTTGGGACACTTCCCCACTCATCTGGGACTTAGACGCGGTGGGACCTGGGGGCAAGGACCCTCAGCCTGCAGCATTAAGCTGCAGAGAATTACCTTCCCCCAACCCAGGTTTAGGAGAGGTGGGATGTGAGGGCAAGGACCCTCAGCCTGCAGCATCAGGCTGCATAGAGTTACCTGCCCCTAACCCAGGTTTAGGAGAGGTGGGATGTGAGGACAAGGACCCTCAGCCTGCAGCATCAGGCTGCGTAGAGTTACCTGCCCCTAACCCAGGTTTAGGAGAGGTGGGATGTGAGGGCAAGGACCCTCAGCCTGCAGCATCAGGCTGCGTAAAGTTACCTGCCCCTAACCCAGGTTTAGGAGAGGTGGGATGTGAGGGCAAGGACCCTCAGCCTGCAGCATCAGGCTGCGTAGAGTTGCCTGCCCCTAGCACAGGTTTAGGAGAGGAAAAGCCTGAGGATGAAAATCCCCAGCCAGCGGCAGTGGAAAGTTCACAGACCGCACAGGAGGGGGCAGTGGCTCATGTTAAAGACCCACCAGCCAGAAAACCCCCACCAGCCAAAGTCCCTAGAAGGTTCCCACGAACGCCACGGCCAAAGAAACCGTGGTCACCGGCTCCCCAGTTTAAAAGGGCAGCCTCTCGAGTCAGGGATTGATCTGAGGACAGAGGTCCCCAACCAGCAGCCGCAGGCTGCGAGGGACTAAAAGCACAGGACAGGGCAGCCACACCGAAGGGAGTAGTGTGCTGCAGCCCGAACAGGGATTAGCCTGGCCGCCCGGAGACGGGCGGTGGATGTACATAGCTTCTGTAATGTAATTTTGGGATTGTTAAGTTTGGGTGTTTTAGTTTAATTTAAATAAGGTGATTGGTAGTTTAAATGGTATTGTTTTAAGAGTGTTTGTATTGAGTTGAGGTCGCAAGACTCGACTATGCTTTACCCAAGCCAGAGAATCTTAACGGGACCTGGCTATATGCTCTTGTGTCTCCTTACAGAAGGGATTTCGAAATGAAGGGGGCATACTCCTACTCGCCCTGATAGGAATGAGCACTGGGAAGCGAGGTGACGTGGAGGACTCCCACATTTATGGGTGCTCAGGAGGGAGAGCACCGGTTGTGACTGCCAGCGGCGGCGAATGAGGCGTGGAGGAGCTCGCCATCTATTCCCATGAGGGAAAATGGCCAGGGTGGCTGGGATCTAACGCCACCCGGTACTCCAGCCAGACCGGGTTCACCTACGGGGAGGCCTCCCTCCCCTGCCCCAGCATACAGGTTGTGGCCACACGGGTTGGGGTCACTGAGGGGAAACGCGTGTGCCTGACCTGCAGAGGACAGATTCCCCTGGGAAGGTGGTGGTGGCTCAGGAAGCTGAGCACAGACATGGGGGACCGTACAGCTGACTGGGAACGACACCTACCGGACGGTCATGGGGACCTAAGGGGGAACTAGTGTGTGCTGGGATAAGTGGTGTGAGTCGGATCAGGGAATTTATGTCTGCATGTGGGGTTCGCAAAGGGCCTGCCCCATGGGCATATCCATCATCTTCTCTGCATCATGGCAGGATAAGGGGAAGGGGGTGGAATGGGATTCCCACCTACACACTTGCATAGCCCCACACTCCCCAGCCCCAGTTAAAGCCACTGAACTCGTGGCACACGCCCGAAAGCTCCTGCCCATGATCCAGACAGCAAGGACATATGTAGAGAGGTGCCCTGCCACCACCAAGGGACCAGGGAATGGGCTGGTACTAGTGCCGACTGAAAAGGTGCTATACCAGGGGGTACACTACGCGGTAGCTTCCGTGATTCTAAACCTTACCGAGGTGCACTTACCTCAGTGGTGCCTCGCAGAGACAGAACAGCTATACCAAGCCCTGTTAAGAGAAATGTTTAGGAAATTCTACGAGTTCGATTTTGCCAACGTAGGCAAAACAGAACTGTACACTACGCACACTGAGTACTTTAGCAATACGGGGAGACAAAGAAGGGGAACCTGGAATGATGTTTTTACTGCATATAATACAGGATTCTCTGTTATAAACAGCCTGGATGACATAGAATTGCAGACGCAGCTAAACGGTTTAAAAACACAATTACAAAATATCTTAATGGCTCAGAGTTACACGAGGACCAGGCTATGACGGTCCATTTAAAAGAGATCATTTCTGAGCTGGAAAGACACACCAAAACTGTAAATGCCCTCATACGAGAGGACAGGAATGCTTCAGATCAGGCTGCACAGAACGAGGTATGCGTACTGTACGGGGCATGGTTGCTAGGCGAGGGCCGCAGTAACCTGGAGGATTTAAAACAAGGTTTAGTCCCCTCCTGGATCAGCAACAAGCACCTCGCAGCCCTCCACCCATTTGAGAATGCATTAAGCCCGTGTCAACTCCGGCTAGCTTCTGAGGCCTACCCTGTCCCAGTAGATTGTGGACGTTCCAATCACACTATCATGAGGATAGTAGTGAAGATGCCGGTCATGGGTGGGACAGCCCGACCCGCACCGGTATACAGGGTGGAGAACATTGGGATCATTCAAGGGGGTACACACATCCGTTTCACAGCGGTCCCACCTTATGTCATAAAGTGGGAGCATGCTATGACAGGTACTGACCTCTTGGGGTGCCGGAGCCGGGGGAGCACACACAATACTGCGTCCCCAGCACTTCAATGCCTATTCTAAACCACAGTGCGGGTTTAAAGCTGCTGGTGCAAGACCTATAAACTGTACCATGGAGGTAATGGCACAAGACCATGTTCCCCCACAGGTAGCATATATAGGAGGTGGGACATATTGTGTCACCACGGGTGCGCCCCACTACCAGCTTGGACAGCATAGCTGGTGTCCGGTAAGCGACAGCAGTTTCTGCTTTAAACCCGAGGCAGAAGTTCAAGTGGCCCAGGAACGGATTTTCCCCATTCCTGAACCCTCTACTGTTCACCTCACTGTAACAGAAAATTTTACCAACTTGCAAAAATATGTAGCACATTTCGGCTACGAAATCCCCCCTCTCCCAGAACATCTGACCAAGTTACTAAAAGCAGTAATCATCTCACAGAAACATTTCTACATGTTGGAGCAGAAGACAGTAGAGATAGGGGCCAAGATATTGGACATTGTAGTTCCACCCTGGTGGGACATTTTTGAAAACATAGAGGTCCCTTCATGGGTTAGAACCACCTCCTCGTGGTTTGCCAGCTGGGAATAGTATTGTATCTGTTGTGCACTCAGTGCAAGGGAAAAGGCAAAACACTAGAATTCCGAAACAAAAGGACTTGGAAGGAGCATTATGTTAAGGTGGAGAGAGATACACCTGTTTGAATCTTTTATTTTTTGTGTTTCTGAATAAAGATTGTTTTTTTGTGTGTTTGTTATTTTTAATAAAGACTTTGACGTGTTATTTTTAATAAAGATGTATGAGTACCAAGTGGTACAGGGGTGTTGGGCCCCCTCCATGCTTGGATGTGTCTAAATAACTGTATTTTGCCTATGTATACTTATGAACACTACATTTTTGAAGAATGGGGAATGTGTGTGCCATGGGATTTTAGTTAGGTAATTACAGGAAAGGTTGGAAATGGAGGGTCGGAAATTTTGCTCAGCTTGTAAGTATGATACTTGAAGTGAGTTTCAGTATCACGGGGGGGGGGTGTAGAATTCTCAAAATTCCCACATTTCCCAAGTTATTAATAAGGGACCCTGAAGGACAAGTTATTTAAAAGGGTACCCTAAAGGGAATGGCTTTTGGACTTTATAGCAAAACCTGCAACGTTAAAGCATGACCCTGCAAACAGTATGTCAAGTTCAAAACCTTAAAACCTGACATGCCTGGGCCTGTGGGAGACAGCTTTGATTTGTTATTTTGAAACCAGACAACTGGATGAGACAGAATACGCATTCTTCCCTTTAAAACAAATCAACTCAGGAAAAGACTTAATCTTGCACAAACTTAAAGCCCATCAAACCTCTGCATAAATAATCATTTACAGTTCGAACTAGCCACCAAGCCAGGAAGACGCCAATTAACATTATGTATAACAAAACACCCAGACATTAAAAGCCGTTTAGCAATGAGACAACCGCCCAAAAACCAGTTAATGTGAATGGCTATGATCACCTTAATGAGCCCGCCAAAAATCGGACAAAGAACTAACCCTGATTTGGCGCGCAGATAAAAACTCAAAAACAGTATAACTGTAGGCCCACCGGTAACCTACAGAAGCCACAGCTCCACACCACCAGGACAAGACGACACCATCCTGCCCACAGGAAGGCTCCTGGAACATTATGGCAAGGGGACACGGTGGGGCAGGCTTGACCGAAGACAACAAGGCCGCAAACTGCAGCCCAACATGAGGACCGACCACGAGCACCGCGGTAACAAGAGGGCCGGGTAAGCCATACCTTCAGATCATTACCACTACACAGGTAATGATCTAGGCCACCGCGACCGAGCCGACACTGAAGATCGCCAACCGAACCCCAGCCGCCACAAAACCCGACGACCAGACCACCACCGGAAGAACAAAACCCGAAGTTTTCCACTCTACAAGCTAAAGTACCCAGCAAAGACTTTATTCTCCCTATTTCTAACTAAGAAAGGAGGGGACTCACCAGACAAATCCACAACTGCGCCCATACCGCATCTGCGGACTCCACCCAACTGAAGAACCTTCGCAGATTCTAAGACTGGGACCACGTGGCGATGGCAGGCCCCAAAGGACACAAAGAGCAAACCCCAAAAACGCAACCGGCTTAACTGACAGGATTCGAACTGTCAAGAAACCCCTATTGGTGAGCATAATCCCTGGCCCCTTTTTGCACAATTTAGTTAGATATTGGGGGTGGGACAAGTGTAGGGGGATTATTAATGTGATTTTCCCTCGTTGTGCCATGTGTTCCCCATTCTTAATTAAGTGTACTCTTGAATGTCTGTAACTACTCCAGTAATCTAAGTGTGTAATTTTATCATGACTCTAATAAACACAGTTTTCTTGTACCAAAGCAATTGTCTACTCCAATTTTGTATCGCCGCCTGTACCTAAGTCCGGAGTCTAGAACCCAGTGGTGTAGGAACGATTCGAACCGTTCAAAACAGTCAGGGACAAAGCTGACTTAACACACTACCCCCTACATGTCCTTTGACGTCACACCTTGGTATTTTTGGAAATCAGGGAAGGGTCAGCCACTGCTGCCTCCGATTAGGTCGCGCTGTTCCTCCGCTCTCTCCTTTATGTTTCGCTGCTGGAGCCTCCGATTAGGTCACGCTGTTCCTCCGCTCTCTCCTTTATGTCCCACCACTGGAGACTCCGATTAGGTCACGCTGTTCCTCCGCTCTCTCCTTTAGGTTCTGCCACTGGAGACTCCGATTAGGTCGCACTGTTCCTCCGCTCTCTCCTTTATGTTCTGCCACTGGAGCCTCCAGTTAGGTCGCGCTGTTCCTCTGCTCTCTCCTTTCTGTTTCCCCACCACTGGAGCCTCCAATTAGGTCATGCTGTTCCTCCGCTCGCTCCTTTATGTTCCCCCACCACTGGAGCCTCCAGTTAGGTCGCGCTGTTCCTCCGCTCTCTCCTTTATGTTCCCCCACCACTGGAGCCTCCGATTAGGTCACGCTGTTCTTCCGCTCTCTCCTTTATGTTCCGCCACTGGAGACTCTGATTAAGTCGCGCTGTTCCTCCATTCTCTCCTTTATGTTCCGCCACCGCTGCCTCCGATTAGGTTGTGTGGTTCCTCCGCTCTCTCCTTTATGTTCCGCCACTGGAGACTCTGATTAGGTTGCACTGTTCCTCCGCTCCCTCCTTTATGTCCCACCGCTGGAGACTCCGATTAGGTCTATATCAAGTATATACACTACCAGACACTATTATGGTGCAGCAACTGGAGTACTAAAACACAGAGATTCAGCCATTTCCTCAGCTGTATACAGCAACATTCAGAGTACAGAAACATTCAACGCTCTTTCTACTTCTGTAACTTCAGTCCAGTACTGTGACCTTTCAGCCTTTTTAAACAACATTCACTGAAAACGGTGTAAAATGCTATCCATCAGAAATCTTGGGTAGATCGATATTTTGTTCTTTAAAGACTGCCCAAGATGCTGAATTCACAACAAGGCAGCTTAGGTTCTGTTATAACTGAGCCAATTCAGGATGATTCTGAAAATCAAATCAGACATGATAAATATTGTTTGCAATTTTCAGCACATTTATTTATATGCGACAATAATAATGTCATTACAATAACACTCTGATATTAACCGAGACACAAGCAATCATAACATTAAAGTAAGACTGAAGCTTTATCATCACCCTGATATTAAATGAGCACTACCTTTATGAAAAATATGTACTATAAACTGGACCACCAAAGAGGAAGCAAGGTTTTACTTTACACTTTGGCCTCTTTACAAAGGATGCTGAGAGGTCGCTTCACAGATATTCACGAGGGAGGACCACACACCCTGTGCCAAACAGGGAATTGCACTAAAATTTGCGCCCTTAGTGACATGTGCACCCACCAGTGGCATTTAAATTAAGGGACCTCCCTCTGACAAACTTTGGTGGTCAGAGGCAACAGACCAAGGAGGAGAAATTGGCTAATTGGCTAATCACCGAAAACGGGCGTGGGGACTGCAGTACGTGATCAACCTGCGCCCATTCATTGCATTGCAGGCAGCACGGTAAATTGGTACTGCCTGCTCATTTAAATGATTGTTGCGTGCAGCCAACCCTCCCCGTGCTGTTCATTGGCTGCACGCATCAGTAGGAGGCTCAATATCGTGAGTGCTTAGCGCTACTTAAAGGCAGCCTGCAACTCTTAAAGGAAAGGTGCATTATGGCTGCATGAAGTAGTTGCAGTTTTTTCAAAAGTCAATCTGGGCATAACAACAGGCAGCAGGAAAGAACTGGAGCACACCTGCATGTTTAACCCCCATGGAAGAGACAGTGCAGACCATCATGGAAAGGGGCATCACTGAGGCCGTGGTTACTAGCAGCGCTGGAGGGATTGATGATGAGGGGAGCTGCATACCTAATCCTCCTTCTCTTATCCCACTTCTCCCTCATCCCACAATTTATTCTGACTCACAAGCTGCAGATGGCGTAAGTATGCACTTCTTACTTTCTCCCCTCCCCAACCACAACCCAACCCTTGTCCCTTTTTCATTTCAGATACCCAAAAACTGCAACCTATCCAGGCAGTGGAAGAAGAGCAGGAAGACAGTGAAGATGGAGACACTCTGACACTCGATTCCACACTCGCAGCCACCAGCTCAGATACCAACACTGCGCATAATTCAGAGGATAGCATAGAGGCGGGATCTGCACGTGGCGAGACACTGGACACAAGTATGCTGCAACCAGGGCGGGGAAAAGGAGAGAGCAGGTACCAGCTCGCTAGAGGGTGAGGTCACACACTGGTTCTGCTGCAGAGGAATCAGATGAGGACTTCAATGGGCCAGACTACAGAAGAAGACTGATGGGTGTAAATAACCAAATGCATGGCGCATTGGAAGGCCCGCCAGAAAGCCTGTGCTCATTGTCAAGGTGCATGGAGGAGTCCAACACCAACTTGGCACAGAGCTTGGAGCCCATCCTTTCCAACATGGAATGGGTGGCCAACTCCATCAACACACCTGTGGAACCCACCATGATGCAACATCTTATGACCGATGTCACAGCTTCCATTACAGCATAAACAGCTTCCATCAAAGGTTGAAGCTCAGACTGCTGCTTTGCAAGCTTAGATTGCTGTCATCATGGCTCTGGATACCACTGTTCAAAGGGGCTTCCTCCAGTAGGATTGCTGAGGCGCCGCCCTGGGAGAGTGGTAGTGACTCCAAGGAGTACGAACCTGCTGTCCTTTCTCAGGATGACAGCATTCCTGTTCCCACCCCTGCCACAATGCCAGTGCCCTTGCTGTTGCCTGTCAGCCAGCGATTCCAGACTGCTGCAGCCCAGTCAGAGATGGTGCAGTCTGAAGCCAGATCTTCTAGGCCCAGAGCCGCTCGAGGTCGCCCTTCAAGGTGATCTGCACTCTCCTTAATTGGAAGTCAGCAGCCTTCCACCAACCATGCTGCAGCCACTTTGTTGGAGCAGTAGGAGAGTCAAAGGCACATGGAAAACAGACACTAAGGGAATGCACAAGGGTAATTAGTTATTTTTTGTATGCAGTATGCATTGAGTCAATTTATAAATTTGGATTAGACTGTGAATTTTCTGCTGGTTTTTATTTTTGTGTTGTCGGAATGAGGACAATGTGATGGTCAGTGACAGTGCAGCATACTACCAGAAACCTTGATACTTGCTCAGCTAAGTACTGCAGGTCTTTTCCAGAGTGGTTCTGCAAAGAAAGAAAGTAAGAAAGACTAGCGCCTTTCATGACCACTGAATGTCCCAAAGCACCTTACTGCCAACGAAGTACTTTCTGAAGTGTAGTCACTGTTGTAATGTAATAAACGCGGCAGCCAATTTGCGCACAGCAAGCTCCCACAAACAGCAATGAGATAATGACCAGATAATTTGTTTTAGTGATGTTGGTTGAGGGATAAATATTGGTCAGGACATCAGAGATAACTCCCCTGCTTTTCTTCGAATAGTGCCATGGGATCTTTTACACCCACCTGAGAGAGCAGATGGGACTTCAGTTTAATGTCTCATCCAAAAATGGCACCTCAGGCAGTGCAGCGCTCCCTCAGTACAACACTGGAATGTCAGCCTAGATTTTTGTGCAAGTCATCAAAGAGTGCTGTGAGTTTGGGTAAGTGTGAGAGTTCTTTAATTGTTATTTCTCTTTAAATCATTCTTGATAAGATTACTTAAGCAGTTTAAGTAAAGGGGAAAAGTTAAATATTTGGGATTCTGTTGGTTTAAGAAGAGTAAAACAAGGTTACCCTGCAGTAGGAGTAAATTGGCACAGCAGGAAGTGGAAACCAGTTTTCTAACCAATCAGCAGTGGTTACTCATTTGGCTGTAAACAAACAAACAGTATAAAAAGACCAGTCCTAGTGTGAGTCATCAAAGAGTGCTGTGAGTTTGGGTAAGTGTGAGTTAGGGTAAGTGGGGTGTTAGGTGCTCTTTTCAAACTTTAACTCTGTGGGTTGTAGTTAATAAGGTCTTTCTGGTGCAGAGTGACTGTTGATAAACCATTTAACTGGTGTAACTAGAGGGATTGATTTAATTTAAATCCAATTAATTAAAGGGGATACTAGCATCTAAAATCGGGCAGAGGGTGTCCATAACTAACAATAAAAAATTTAATTAATTACATAGAATGGAGCAGGTGATGTGTTACTGTTGCGAGATGTGGGAGCCGGTGAACCCCATTGAGGCTCACGGTGATTACGTCTGTGACAAGTGTCTGCTGCTACAGCAACTCCAGCTCCATGTTGATGAGCTGGAGTCTGAGCTTCAGACACTGCGACACATCAGTGAGGGGGAGAAGTACCTGGATTCTGTGTATCAGGAGGTGGTCACACCTATGAAGTTAATTAATTCAGATGTAGCCCATGGTCAGGGACAGGACGGTGTGACTATGAGTGAGGCAGGTACGGGGATCCAGGAGGTAGAGCTGTAGGAGCCGCAGCCCTTGCTCTTGTCCAACAGGTTCGAGGTTCTTACTCCCTGTGGGGACAGGAGCAGGGACTGCAGGGAGGATGAGCAACCTGGCCACAGCACCGTGGAATGGGGGGCCATTCAAGAGGGGGGAGTAAATAGAAATGGTGTAGTGGTAGGGGATAGTATTATTAGGGGGATAGATAGAGTTCTCTGCAGCCGAGAGCGAGAGTCCCGAAGGCTGTGTTGCCTACCCAGTGCCAGGGTTAAGGACATCTCCTCTGGGCTGGAAAGAAACTTGCAGTGGGAGGGGGTGGATCCAGTTGTCATGGTCCATGTTGGTACAAACAACGTAGATATGACTAGGAAGCCGGTTCTGTTAAAGGAGTATGAGCAGCTAGGGATCAAATTAAAAAACAGAACCTCAAGGGTAATAAACTCTGGATTATTACCTGAGCCACGAGCGAATTTGGCTAGGACAAATAAAATTAGAGAGCTAAATGCGTGGCTCAAAGACTGGTATGGGAGAAATGGGTTTTGCTTCCTGGGACACTGGCACCAGTACTGGGGCAGGAGGGAGCTGTTCCGTTGGGATGGGCTTCACTTGGCCAGTGCTGGGACTAGAGTCCTGGCAGATCATATAACTAGGGCTGTAGAGAGGGCTTTAAACTAACTGGTGAGGGGGAGGTTCCTAGAGAACAAATAATAAAAATGACAACAGAGAAGGTCATAGACTTAGGTAGCAGTGGGGAAATTAAAAACCAGAGCGTGTCAGGAAGGGGCAGAAGGTATGGAGTAAAAGGTAAAGTAATAAAAAGGGCAAAAGCAGGAACTGAGTGTCACAAAACATATTTGAAAGTTCTCCATCTGAATGCACGTAGCATTCGTAACAAAATAGACGAGTTAATGGCACAAATAACTACATATGGGTATGATCGTGTGGCCATTACAGAAACATGGCTGCAGGGTGACAATGCCTGGGAATTAAACATACCAGGTTATTTAACGATCAGGAAGGACAGGCAGGAAGGAAGGGGAGGTGGGGTGGCTATGTTAATAAAGGAAGGAATCACTGTAATACAGAGAAATGATATTGGGTCAAAAGATTAGGATAATGAAACAGTTTGGGTGGCGGTAAGGAATAATAAGGGGAAAAAAACACTCGTGGGCGTAGTCTATAGGCCTCCGAACAGTTGCAACTCTGTTGGACGGATTATCAATCAGGAAATAGTTGAGGCTTGTAATAAGGGAACATCTATAATTATGGGAGATTTTAACTATCATATTAATTGGACAAATCAAATTGGGCAGGGCAGCCTTGAGGATGAGTTCATTGAGTGTATTAGGGATGGGTTTCTTGAGCAGTATGTAACTGAACCGACCAGGGGGCAAGCAACCTTAGATCTGGTCCTGTGTAACGAGACAGGATTAATTAAAAATGTCCTAGTAAAGGATCCCCTTGGAATGAGTGACCATAACATGGTTGAATTCCATATTCAATTAGAGGGTGAGAAGGTTGGATCTCAAACAAGCGTGCTAAGCTTGAATAAAGGAGACTATGAAGGTATGAGAGTGGAATTGAGTAGAGTGGATTGGGAAAATAGATTAAAGGGTAAGACGATACATGATCAGTGGTGTACAGTTAAGGAGTTATTTTACAACTTCCAAAAAAAATATATTCCATTGAGAAGAAAAGGGTGTAAAAGAAAAGACAGCCATCCGTGGCTAAGTAAAGAAATTAAGGATAGTATTCGACTAAAAACAAGGGCATATAAGGTAGCCAAATCTAGTGGGAGGATAGAGGATTGGGAAAACTTTAAAAGACAGCAAAAAATAACAAAAAGATTGATTAAGAAAGGGAAGATAGATTATGAAAGTAAATTAGCAAAAAATATAAAAACAGATAGTAAGAGTTTTTATAGTTATATAAAAAGAAAAAGGGTGGCTAAAGTAAATGTTGGTCCCTTAGAGGATGAGACCGGGAAATTAATGGTGGGAAATATGGAGATGGCAAAAACACTGAACGAATATTTTGTATCTGTCTCTACAGTAGAGGACACTAAGAATATCCCAACACTGGACAAACAGGGGGCTGTAGGGGGGGAGGAGCTAAACACGATCAAAATCACGAAGGAAGTGGTACTCGGTAAAGTAATGGGACTCAAGGTGGATAAATCACCTGGACCTGATGGCTTACATCCTAGGGTTTTGAGGGAAGTGGCGGTAGGGATTGTGGATGCATTGGTAATAATTTTCCAAAACTCCCTGGACTCAGCAAAGGTCCCGGCAGACTGGAAAACTGCTAATGTAACACCCTTATTTAAAAAGGGCAGTAGACAGAAGGCTGGAAACTATAGACCGGTTAGCCTAACATCTGTGGTAGGTAAAATTTTGGAGTCCATTATTAAGGAGACAATAACAGGACATTTGGATAATCATAATTTAATAGGACAAAGTCAGCATGGTTTTATGAAGGGGAAGTCATGTTTGACAAATTTGCTGGAGTTCTTTGAGGAAGTAACATATAGGGTGGATAAAGGGGAACCAGTGGACATAGTGTATTTAGACTTCCAAAAGGCATTTGACAAGGTGCCACACAAAAGATTATTGCTTAAGATAAAAAATCACAGGATTGGGGGTAATATTCTGGCATGGATAGAGGATTGGTTATCTAACAGAAGGCAGAGAGTTGGGATAAATGGTTCATTCGCAGACTGGCAATCAGTAACTAGTGGTGTTCCGCAGGGGTCAGTGCTGGGTCCCCAATTCTTTACAATCTGTATTAACGATTTGGAGGAGGGGACCGAGTGTAACATATCAAAGTTTGCAGATGATACTATGATGGGAGGGAAAGTAGTGAGTGAGGAGGACATAAAAAACCTGCAAGGGGACATAGACAGGCTAAGTAAGTGGGCAGAGATTTGGCAGATGGAATACAATACTGGAAAGTGTGAGGTTATGCACTTTGGCAGGAAAAATCGTAGAGCAAGTTATTATCTTAATGGCAAGAAACTGGAAAGTACTGAAGTACAAAGGGATCTGGGGGCCCTGGTGCACGAAACTCAAAAGGTTAGTATGCAGGTGCAGCAAGTGATTAAAAAGGCCAATGGAATGTTGGCTTTCATTGCTAGGGGTATAGAATATAAAAATAGGGAGGTATTGCTTCAGTTGTACAAGGTATTGGTGAGACCGCACCTGGAATATTGCATACAGTTCTGGTGTCCATACTTAAGAAAAGACATACTTGCTCTCGAGTCAGTACAAAGAAGGTTCACTCGGTTAATCCCGGGGATGAGGGGATGGACATATGAGGAGAGGTTGAGTAGATTGAGACTCTACTCATTGGAGTTCAGAAGAATGAGAGGCGATCTTATTGAAACATATAAGATTGTGAAGGGGTTGGATCGGGTGGATGCGGGGAGGATATTCCCGATGATGGGTGAAACTAGAACTAGGGGGCATAATCTTAGAATAAGGGGCTGCTCTTTCAAAACTGAGATGAGGAGGAACTACTTCACTCAGAGGGTGGTAGGTCCATGGAATATGCTGCCCCAAAAAGCTGTAGAAGCTACATCATTACATAAATTTAAAACAGAAATAGACAGTTTCCTAGAAGTAAAAGGAATTAAGGGTTACGGGGAGCGGGCATGAATTTGGACATGAGTCTAGGTTCGGATCGGACTTGGCCCTGTGGGTAGTGGAGCGGGCCCAGGGGCCGTGTAGCCTGACCCTGCTCCTATTTCGTGTGTCTAATTCTGTTAGATTCAGGAGATGGTTCTGTGATAGTAGATTGGCGGATAGGATCAGATCAGCCATGATCTTATTGAATGGCGGAGCAGGCTCGAGGGGCCGATTGGCCTACTCCTGCCCCTATTTCTTATGTTCTTATGTAAGCCTTTAAGTTGGGACTTGAACCCACAACAGAAGAAGTGTTGCTTGAGGATGCCGATGATGTGCTCTATAATGTTCGTTGTGGCAGCACGGCTCTCATTGTAGGCCTGCTGTGCATGTATGTGTGAGTTCCTGACTGGAGTCATGAGCCATGTCATGACTGGATTACCCTTGTCACCCAGTAGCCAGCCTTCGACCTTCCATGGTGGGTCAATTACAGCTGACACAGAAAACTGCCGCAGAATGAATGAATCATGACTATTGCAGGATAATGGGCATTCACCTGCAAGATGCGCTGCCTGTGGCCGCACACCAGCTGCACATTGAGTGAGTGGAATCTCTTTCAGTTCGTGAAAATGGCCATGTTTACAAGAGGTGCATGCAAGGCAATGTGTGTGCAGTCAATGGTACCCTGCACCATAGGGAAGCCTGAAATCCAAGTAACCACTCATGCTTGCTCTGCCTGCTTGCCTCTGGCAAGAGGGAATGAGATGAAGCTGTCTCTCTGTGTATAGAGAGCCTCCATGACTTCCCTTATGCAGCAGTGTACTGCAAATTGTGAGATGTTGCTTATATCTCCAGCAGCAGCCTGGAAGGATCCAGACGCATAAAAGTTAAGAACCACGGTCACCTTGACAGTCACTGGCAATGCTGTCATTGCCCTACTTTGAGGTTACAGTTGTGGCTGCAGCAGTTGGCAGATTTCAGTCTCGACCTCTTTTGTGAAGTGAAGACATCTCAAGCACTGGTCCTCGCTGAAGTTGAGGTAAGGGAATTGCTTCCTAAAGCCCCTCTACGGATATGGCCTCCTGCTGAGTGCCCTTCTCCCCCACCTCCCCCTTTCTCTTCTAGCAGCTTGTCCTGCTCTTCATTTTCCCAGTCATGCTCAATTCCAGAGGAAACCCGACAAGGCCACCCATTTCTGGAAGCAACTTGTTTCTGCATCAACAAAATATACTTCAACACCAGCCAGACCACTCCCCGTAGACTATAAAACTTTAGCCAAGTATAGGAAAGCTCCAAAAATGCATACAGTTGCACCAGCAGCCAGAAGAAATAATCCAGCAACTAATCTGTAAGTAGTTCATGCTCCCTTTCAATAGCACTGGTGGGTGGTCCTCCATTTCGTTTAACGCATTCAAAAATCACAGTGCTGGCATTAAATCAGTGTTGCACGGTGATTGCTGTCATAATCTGCCTGCTCTACATGTTGCCAGAGGTTGTTAGGTGCACACACGCAAACCCCTTTACCAAGCTAGCATCCGGTGCACTCCTGTCAGAAGTGTGCACACATCTTGGACCCCTGTTTGGAGCGTTAGGAGGCCGTGCAACAGCACCTAAAAAAACACTGCTACACAGCCCAATTTATTTGGCCCCAGCGATCCCTTAAGACAAGCCTTTCACTGCTAACACATGGACTTTCCAAGAGCAACACTTTAATGCATGATTATGAAAAGTTACTTTGCCATGCTTGTCCATTTTTTAACCTTAGATGATTGCCATCTAACTGTCTATTAAATGCTATTATTAAAGTTTCAGCCTGATTTTCTGCCTGTCAGATGGTAAGATGCTTCTAGACAGCTAACTGCCATCAATTACACCCCATGATTGATCAAATCATTTTCTGGTAAGCAGCAAGGTAAGATTCCCAGTCAGCAATCAGCCATAATCATCAAAGTTTAGCAACTTATCAAAGCATGGAATGAGCCTTTTGGCCCCAATAACACAGAGGTAAGCAATTATCTAGATGCATTCATCAAAAAAGTGTTACAAGGGTTTCGACCTGAAATGTTAACTCTGTTTCCCTCTCCACGGATGTGGCCTGCTGAGTTTTTCCAGCTTTTTCTGTTGTTATTTTAAAACAAAAGAGTGGGTTTTACAGAGGTAGATGTCACCTTTGTCTTAAATCACATAGTGTTGAGAAGGGCTATGTTCTTTCGCATGGTCATGGCCATTAACTATCCCCTTCTGCAGACTCCAGGAACGGGCCCTAGAAGGAAATTATGAAGCAATTGAATATTATATCAACCCACAGAAAGTCCAAAAGAATTTAAGCCGAGAAATTCTTCAATCTTGGGAGAGAGGGTCAGAAAATGGGGCAGGACCCACCAGATCAGCCTGAGTTCGCACCCACTCAGAAAGCACCTAAAAACTGAGATCCACTTACATTCAGCCAGCATTTGGGAGAATAGCTGGAGGCATTCCTGGGCCACCCAGGAACCCACCAGATGTGCCCTCAATACACCTAGAGGTACCTACCACTGTTGAGAGCAGGCATAAGTTCCATTCTGGGTCTAGTGAAGGCCCCGATGTTCAAAAGGCAAATGGAAATCAATCCCAGAAGGATGAATTCCCACTGGGACAAGGGCCCGACAATGTTATACAGTAGATATTTTAAATTTGGTATCTGTTTCCCCTTCAGTCTGAAAGGCCCCTGGCTCCTCTCTTGGATCAGCAGAGTGCCACTCCAAATTTCCGCTGTCGCCACGGGCAGATGTTCCTGTTGTGCCATTACAGGTACAAGCACCCACCCCTAATATGGGATGAGCGTCACTGCCAGGCGAAAGTGGCAGGTGGAAGTTCTCCCCCACCTCCCTCCTCACATTACCAGCAGCTCAACAACTCCGCAGGATTTATCTCTTCAAAGTCTAGAAAAATGCGAAAAAAGAAGCATTTATGTGACGGGTCTCAAATGTATTCAGTTGAGTATGAGAACAGATGTTCACTTAATATGAGTAAGTACCATATCAATGTTGGAATTAAGCAACCAATTGGATTCAGACCTAGAGAAGTCAGTCTGTGTGCAAAAGAAGCTAAACGTAAAGTTATTTTGAACCGTTATAAACCCAGTTGATGTTCGTTCATCACTCAATGCTGCATTATGAGAACCGTAATAAAAAACATAAGATACTGCAATAATGTAAAGCCCCTGCAGTGCAGTCTCCTGTTTTCCCCTCACATCCTGAGGCACGGGGACAATTCTTCACCCTCTGGGTAGTAAACTGGCAGAGTGAATCACCTGCCTGTTATAGAACTCGCCCTGTTTTCATTTCCATTGAAAACAATGAGTCAGTTCATTCCTCTCAGAAGGATGAAAGGTTGAGTGAATCCTGGTCAGGATTTGAAACCAAGGCCTCATGGCCTCAATGAATTATTTAATTAACTGAGTTACCCAACTTCCAACTAGCAAAGGGCCATAGCAACTGTAAGGATTAACCTAGAAGAGATTCTAGATTAAACCATGCAAAGCAAACATTACAGGAACAGGGCAGAATATTCCTTAAGTTTTGTTGTAAGAAAAAAGCAGCCTTTGCTTAAGTTATGTAAAAAAGGTGGTGATGTGAAGCTTAATTTTCTAATTTACCTTAGCAATAGTGTTATTAGTTGTTGCGTTAAGCAGTAAAGAATTCCTAATGGTAGATCCAAGAGAGCCTGGGGGGCTACTGTTTCAGCAAGTTCTCTTGTATATTAATCAGATAATAAAAACTATTGAAACTATTGAATATAGGTTGAAACCTGTATTATTTTGTTGAACTCAGCATTAAAACAGATATGCAACTGTTTGGAAATAGGAGTACGTCTACCACTATTGGAGTGAAAATGCAAAAGGCATTGATGGTGGAATTTCAACTGTTGACCATCTGTTCTTGACAGAAAAGCAAAGGAGGAACTGGTGAGCATCTTGGACACCCATTTATCTGCTTGATTCAATTTGCAGGCAGGCCTTTAAATGGGCACCCAGCACTCCCACCCAAAACAGGCTGTTCAAATATGAAAATCAAGGTCTTGCACTGATTCTAAGATATCAATTGCAATTTTAATGTACAAATAGGTCGAGCAACCACCATACATGCTAGTCTTAGGTGAAGCGGGCATTGAACGCTCTAACCAACAGTTATTAAATGGACCACTGGAGGCTGCTCAAATAAAGATAAGTTTTTGTTTATTTTATGATTTTTGTGTGGCCACAAGTATTTGTGCTCCTTCTGGCCCCACAAAGATCTTCCGGCCAGGTGCCATCCCACTCTTGCCGCACCCAACAATATGCTCTCCTCCAGCACCTCCAACACATTGGAAGCCAGCCAATTTTCCACTGTCCAAAACCGGCGAGTGACAGTGAAATGCCCATTTGGTGCCCACAACATGCAGGTAACATTCAAATAATTCCCGATCCTCACAACGGTTCGGACCTCCCGACTGTGGCCTTTTGTGGGTGCACTGCCAACTTGTGCCCATTTTGGACTTGAATTTAAAATCCCTCTTGGGGGCCTGTCAAGTTGGTTCTTGACCTGTAAATTTTCTGAAATGATAATATCTCACCTTGCAGATGCTTCTTCCCCCAGTCTTTCTCCACTGCTGTGAGGTTGCTGCTTCAAAACGTGAGATAATGGTACAATTCACTGATGATATTAAAGGAATTTTTGTATGTTAATTGTATGTAATATTACTTTAGTTATGATAGTGTAAGTGGCGGTTTCTGGTATTTAATGCTGAAAATTACAGGTTCACTTATTTTCATTAGATCAGTCATTTGGTTAGTGGTTTAATTGTTGTTTTAATCATTGTCTGTAAATGTACTTATGGCTGTGTTTAATGGACTACAAGTTTGCGCTAACTACACCAACAGTAGTTATTTCAAAATAACCATAAATATAAGCAGTAAATATGCAACAACACTGCCACAGAGAAGATGATTCCCACCTCTATTGTATAGCATACCCTACACCAGAGCTATCAGGTTGTGTGACATTGCCTTGTCACAGGAACAGGAAGCAAGAGGTGTTGAGTGCAGTCATTCTGCTGTAAGTTTCTTGTGTACTGAAGTAATCAAAATGTATTTATTCCTGTTGTGTCCGTGTGTTAATGGAGACACGGAATGCAGGAGTTGGTTTCACAGGTGTTTACTGAACAAAGTCTGGAGGTGAACTAACAGATACAAGATATTATACAGGCTTATATAGCCCGAGTGGCCATTACTGGCATTACAGTACACAGGGGGCTCTTAAAGGCACATACACCACAATTCCTCCCCTTTTAGACAACCAGTACATAATATTTTAAGTAATCATTAATTAACATGTTACAAGAACAATAATCTACACATTTGCTGCAGTTAATCAATTATAAGTCAGTCTCACTGGAGGCTTCCTGACTCGTCCGGATAAAGCCTCAGTGGTGTAGTAGTTTTTGGTGGTGTAGTAGGTTCTTTTGGCAAGGTCGATTCGGCTTGAATGCCAGTGTCGGGTTCATCTGGTTCCAGTATCACCGGATCGGAGGTAGATACTATGGGTATCTCTGCTTCATCATTAGGCGTATAGAGTTGTGGTGTAGGTTGTCCCTTTTTGGATGACTCTATGATCTGGTCAGCATGGCGCCTTATTATGCTTTCTCCAATGTCCACGGTATACATCAGCGGTCCTAGTCGTGTGCAAATAGTTCCAGGCTGCCATTTCTCGGTACTGTAGTCCCGGACCAAAACTTGTTGACCTATCTGGAAGGTTCTATTTGGCCTTTCATTCATGCCTTGAAATTTCCGGTTCTCCACGTCCCTTCTGATGTTTGGCTTGACCAAATCCAGCCGGCATCTTAGGCTTCTATTGAAGAACATCATGGCGGGAGTTTGGTTTGTAACCACATGTGTTGCATTCCTGTATGCAAACAAGAAGTTATCTACCTTATGCTGTAGATTTATGTCTTCATTACCCATGGCCTTTATGGCCTTCTTGAAGGTCTGGACAAACCTTTCAGCCAACCCATTGGTGGCGGGATGGTATGGGGCGGACGTGTAGTGCTTAACCCCATTGTTTTTTAAGAACTTCCTGAATTCTTCGGACACAAATTGCGGTCCATTATCAGAACAGATCTGTTCAGGCAGCCCATTCCTGGCAAATATGGTCCTTAATACTGTGATGGTTTTTTCCGTGGTGGTGGAGGACATCTTTATTACCTCCGGCCACTTGGAGTGTGCATCAACCGTGATTAAGAACATTGAGTCCATAAATGGACCAGCAAAGTCGATGTGTACCCTTTGCCATGGAGGTGAGGGCCACTCCCATGGATGTAGAGGGGCTTGTGGTGGGGCGTTTTGGACCTTCTGGCATCCTAGGCAGCTCTTGATCATTTCTTCGATGTCTCCATCGATACATGGCCACCACACAAACGCTCTGGCTAGATTCTTCATTTTCACTCCACCCAGATGCCCCTCGTGAAGCTCCTTTAGCACTTTATCCTGGAGTTTGTGTGGAATCACCACTCTGGATCCACACATCAAGGTTCCTCGGCACACTGACAGCTGTTCTCTTCTTTGCGAGAATGCTGGCAACAGTGCTTCGCCATGTGCTGGCCATCCCTTCACCGTTAAATCGTAGACTCGTGAGAGAGTCGGGTCATTTCTCGTTTCCTTTTCAAATGCAGAATTTGTTATTGGTAGACATTCCACTATGGTTGAGTGGAACATCTCCACTGGGTCCACTGTAGGTGCCTCTTCTACCGTTGGCAGCGGTAGGCGCGATAAACTGTCAGCATTCCCATGCTGTTTTGATCCTTTGTATTCTATGTCATATTGGTGTGCCCCTAGGAGAAAGGGACCACCTCTGTAGCCTTTGCGCTGTCATAATGGGAACACCCTTTTTAGGGTTGAATACGGAGACGAGGGGTTGATGGTCAGTCAACAAGGTAAATTTTTGTCCGTGTAGGTAATGGTTGAATTTCTTCACTCCCCATACCAGGCTGAGTGCTTCCTTGTCGATCTGGGCATAGTTACGCTCAGCTGAGTTCAATGAGCGTGACGCAAAAGCTATCGGCCGCTCCGAGCCATCAGGGAATCTATGCGATAATACCGCTCCTATGCCGTAAGGGGATGCATCGCACGCCAGTCTGATTGGCAGTGATGGGTTGTAATGAGCCAAAACTTCCTTGAACGTGATCAAGCCTTTGCATTTATGGAAGGCACGTTTACAGTCTTCGCTCCATTTCCAAATTACTCCCGTTTGTAGCAGTTCATTAAGAGGGTGCAGAAGAGTTGACAAGTTCGGTAAAAATTTATGATAGTAATTTATCAATCCCAGGAACGACCTTAATTGTGAGACATTTTCAGGTGCTGGGGCTTTTATGACCGCTTCAATTTTTCCAGGTGACTTATGCAACCCTTCCTCGTTAATTATGTGGCCACAATATGATATTTGTTTCTGGAAAAATTCGCACTTGGGGCGATTTGCTCGTAGGCCCCGTTCTCTCAGCCTAGTGAGCACCTGCTCCAAATTGGCAAGGTGCTCGTTGTCATTTTCTCCTGTTACAAGGATGTCATCTAGGTAGCATTGAGTCCCCGGAATCCCTTGGAGGACTTGCTCCATAGCTCTTTGCCAGATAGCTGGAGCTGATGCTACTCCGAAAACCAGTCGATTGTACTGGTACAGGCCTTTGTGTGTATTTATCGTGATATACTTTTTAGAGGCCTCTTCAACCTCCATCTGTAGATATGCCTGTGCCAAGTCAATTTTGGTGAAACGTTTCCCTCCGGATAGTGAGGCGAAAATATCTTCTATCCTCGGAAGAGGATACTGTACCGTGTGAAGGACCGGGTATCCAGTCACCTTGAAGTCCCCACAGATGTGAATTTTTCTCTGTTCTTCAGATTTATCATTATTCAATGTTTTCTTCATGACCAGGATGATGGGTGTTGCCCACTCGCTCCAATCTATCTTGGATAATACGCCTGTCTTTTCCAAATTCTCCTGCTCTGCCTCGACTGCTGGACGAATTGCGTATGGCACCGGCCTTGCCTTTAAAAACTTGGGAATTGCCGCATCTTCCACTTTTATTGAGGCGGTGACGCCTTTCAAGGTTCCTAGTTCCTGTTGAAACACTTCCTTGGCGTTGGCCAAGATGTCTTTTAATCGTTCAGGTATGACGTCATCCTCATTTGTATTTCTTACTGGTCACCGTCAGTGCCTGAATGGAGTGCCAGTCTAAACGTATCTTCCTGATCCATTCACGTCCCAACAGCGGTGGACCACCATCTTGCAGAACGTATAAATACAACTTCTGTATTTCCTTGCCGTTGTATACAACAGGCACCCTTATTTTCCCTTTGGGGTATACTTTCTGCCCCGTATATGTTTTCAAGATAATGGATGTGTCTTTCAAAAGTATATGCGGAAATAGCCGCTCGTAATCCCGTCGACTTATGATGGTCAGAGCTGATCCTGTATCTAGCTCCATTTTAACTGGGGACCCTGCTATCGTGAGGGTAACCCAAATGGTCTGGTAATTTTCTTTGGCAATTACATTATGTAATTTGAGACAGCTTAGTCTCTTGTTTCTGGAGTCGCTATTGCTCTTCTGGTCTTTGGCGCTACTGTCCGTCATCATTTGTACCTTTCTGTACTTTTCCTTATTGATTTTTTTCCTGTCCGTGGATTTTTTGTTTCCAGATCGGCATACATGTGCAATGTGTCCAATCTTTCCGCATTGCCTGCATGCTTTGTCCTTGAACCAGCAGTCCCCCTGGTCATGGGTGGATCTGCTGCAGCGATAACATCTCTCGAAACCCTGTGTCATTTCATGGGTGCCGAAGTCCTGTGGCTTTTGCTGTATCTCTGCAGCTCCTCTTGCTGCTGCTTCATATGATACAGCCACACTGAAAGCCTTGTCCAGTGTCAAATCTTTCTCAGAAAGTAGCCTTTTCTGTGTTCCTTCATTTAGGAGACCACAGATGAATTTGTCTCGAAGAGAATCTACCAATCCTGCCCCGAGTTGGCAGTGCTTTGACAGCTTCCTTAATTCGGTGAGGTAATCAGCGTTACTTTCATTCTTGTGCTGATTCCTCCCGAAGAATTTGAATCGTTCCGCTATCAGCAGCGGTGTTGGGTTTAAGTGCTCCTGTAGGGTATCAACAATCTCCTTAAAATTCTTGTCCTTCGGTTTGGCTGGAGTGATTATGTTTCGTAACAGCCCGTATGTCCTTGCACCCATTAGATTTAGAAGTACTGATGCCTTTTTATCATCCTCTATTTCATTTGCTGTGCAATATACCTCCACTCTTTCCACATATGTGGTCCAATCCTCTATATCGCTATCGAAAGCTGTAATATTGCCAGTCTTAGGCATCCTGAAAAAAAAAGGCACCTCCCGCGCTTTCCCGCTGCTGCCGCTGCTGACAACGCTGTTCTCCGTGGTTTTTATTTACATAGGTATTTTTAATAGGCAGAGACTCGTTCCCGCCGGACTCTCTGGGACTTTTCCCTCCCTCTGCTTGGTCCGAACGCCGACCTGCTTTGCAGCGCTGGCCGTCTCCCAAGTGCTCCACCCTCTGTCTCTGTTTGCCTCCGCCTTCGCTGCTCGGCCCCTCTGCAGAGCCAGCCGATGGAGCCCCAGCCCGCCGCCCAGGAAGGATTATTGCAGTACCTGCCAGCAGCTCGGCTAGCTGGTGAAACCACAGTTGTTTTTTTTTCTTTCTTGTTTTTCTTCGACTTTCGTCTGAGGAATCGATCTCCTTGAGGTGCTGCCGAATTGCAGGTAATTCCATTTCCAATTCGTCACCACTGTTGTGTCCATGTGTTAATGGAGACATGGAATGCAGGAGTTGGTTTCACAGGTGTTTACTGAACAAATTCTGGAGGTGAACTAACAGATACAAGACACTATACAGGCTTATATAGCCCGAGTGGCCATTACCGGCATTACAGTACACATGGGGGCTCTTAAAGGCAAATACACCACAATTCCGAATCCTAAGAAAGAACCTATCAGCTTGTTTGAATGCTGAGCTCCCGTCACTGCGCAAGTAAGTCAAAGTGAACGCATACTTTTTCTTTGTCAGTCACATTGCCTTATGGTAAGTTACGTTTAAATACCATTATCTGCCAGGACAATTCATGGAGCTTCATGCTTTGCACTTCTCTCAAAATAGAGTCAAGGACCTCCTGTGAAAGCCCATTTTTCAAATGCAAGTAAAACCATCAAAGCCTTAGCAAGAATTTATTGTGCTGATTAGGTACAATTTAGTGGCCAGCAATGAGTGCAATAAATATCTTCCCCTGCATAGTTGACCATAACTCATTCATTATCCAGTCAGCTTCCCTTGTGAAGATACTTACTGCATTTTACGTCGACTTTACCTCAAATTATAGGTGATTGGGAGTAAATAAAAAAGCTGTAATTTAATCACACGATTCAAACTAGCACCATAAACCTAAGAGTGAAGCTTGCAATTTATGCATCTCCAAAACCCTGAGAATAAATGATAGCTGTTTACTTATTTAAAACTATGATCCTAAATAAAATGTAAATGATATCACCAAAGAGTGAGATTTTGATGGATTACAAAACCTCTAGATGGGGAGGATTTGTGCTTTTTAGTTTGTGATAGAAAATGATCTTGGAGGTAAAATTGATTTTTGTCAGGAGCGCAAAATGGGTAATAGCTAATCAAATGCCGTTTCACTCCTCTCCCGATTCGCACCCCGCCTGATTTTTTTCCATTGTGAAATGGGCTGCCACTTCGTTCTCACCTGTTTTACATCTACCACCAAACATCAATTTCAATCCCTGTTTCTCTAACATTTGTTGCTAATTTGAAAGAATCAATAGCACAGATTACAACCAGCTAAAGGTTTTGTATTTATACTAAAATTTGTGAACTATGAACCCCTCACGTGTAGCTATTTTTTCGTCTTTGCACACACACACATCTGAGTTGCAATCTGGAGGATGCAGTTCCCTGAGCCATTTTATTTTTCATATTGGCCTAACTTTCCGACCTTTCCCTCAGTGGAGAATGTCTCACCATTCCATTTTGCTCCTCTCCCCATGGTACAAGCACATTATACGCTTTTTTTTCTTTCAGGAATCACTCCTTTGATTCTGAAAGAGAAAACATAGATTATTGTATATTTCTCCCCACACCCTTCCTCTCCTAAAGTGTCTTCTTTTCACTCATATCCAGTACAATCACATGATTGCTCATCTCTATAATACAGCGGCACATTGGAAATGCTTCATCCATATATAGGTGTCGGTTTTGACTTTTGGGCACCCAACCAACAGAACATGGTGGCGAGTCACCCGTAACCGCAGTGTAGATGTGGCCTCATTTGCATTGAGCTGACGATCTGCGGGGCGCCAAATGGGCCTGGCCCCAAGTCTGGTCCCAAAACTAGGTCTCCCCGGATTGGCAGCAAGGTGCTCACAGGGGGAGGGCTCACGATTGCAGAGGAGGGGAATCCCGGGGCGGCAGTGGCCTACATGATTTTTGTGGGGCCGAGAGGAAAACTCCTGCTCCTCCTGCCCCCATAGAAATAATTTCAAAATGAGCTTTGCTGGTCCTCTTCGGCTCTACCTCATATGGAATTGATCGGTGTGTGCACGGCGCACCTTCCAACTAGTTCCAACCTAAGGTGGCAATCGAGGTCCTAGCACCCCAATTTTCATATTAAAAGGGGCTTACCACCTGAAACAGGCATGCGTATTAGGCACCCAACGGTAGGCCGCTTTCATAATGGCACTGGCCGCAACATTGGTATTAACAGAGCGTTATGGCTAGCGACTCTACTTTGAGGTTGTTACTGCCTATTAATGCCAGATGCAACAGGTTAAAGTCACCCCCCTACAACATGCATGTCAGCGAGCTGTTAAAATGCAGTGACAAGTGTGCAAAATATTCTGACACTTCTAGCAAGGCCATCAAAAATCACCCTGACATTTTATCTGAACCATGAAGAAAAGTAAAAACACAGTTGATGCAAATTGGTGTGGATGCGGTGATAGAATTTTAGGAAATTATGTTGCATTCATGATTGACACAGCAGTTCTAGATAGATTTTTCAAAAGCTACTTGATATTTGACTTTTCTGATCTTGTTTAAATTAACTATTCATTCACTACTTGAACTTTAACCTGGCAAAATGAATTCTAAAAAGGAACAAAACACATATTTTGTGTAGATAAGATGCTGGATGCGGGTGGGTAAGAGATACTAAAGGATGTAAAGAAACAGTGAAAAGCAGAGAGATAATTATTGGAGGGTTGGAGGATAAGGAACCCCCACACACACTGGTGAAAGTTGAGAGCCAATGAGTACATACTGTCTCTCAGCTCACCAGATCTAGGAAGTAATTTACTCCTAGGTAGTTGGCTAGTGGAATTTTCCAGCTCATTCTTTTGCATACTGGAGACACAACACTCTTAAAAATACTTAAAGCTATTCACTAGCATGTGTCTGAAATCACACATGAATACAGTAATGTAAGCAAGCTGTTGTTTTGTATTATCTCTATTTTAATCATATTCTTGATCTTGGTGAACAGTGACAAAGTGAATCAAGCTATAGTGTGAAGTAGATCTGAATGAGTGCAGAAATGTTTTAAACTCTGCTGTAGGTGAACTTGCTCTGTTCTGAGAATGTACTCTCGGGCTGCACAAATATGCAGACAAGGATAAGTCCTGTTTAACCTTGTGTTTATTTGAAGAATTTATCAACAGATACAAAACTCTCAGCTCGTGTAAACATTTTGACTCTTTTAATATCTACAGCTGGCTGGCAGAAAAAGCAGAGCTAGCCAAATGCAGGGAACAGTGTTGTCATGGAAACTGCTGAAAAATATATAAAAGTGTTGTGGATCTCTTTTATTATTTTCCTCCAATTTCTACCTCTGATTTTCTCTCCATGCACCATTTGTCCTGCAGCTGGTAGAGCATGGTACCATGGATGGTCTTCTGTAGCACCACCCAAGAGTCCATTTCTTTTTTTTTATTCGCTTATGCCAGCATTTATTGCTCATCACCAGTTGCCCTTGAGAAGGTGGTGGTGAGCCACCTTCTTGAACCGTTGCAGTCCGTGTGGGGAAGGTACTCCTACAGTGCTGTTAGGTAGGGAGTGCCAGGATTTTGACCCAGCGATGATGAAGGATCGGTGATATACTTCTAAGTCAGGATGAGGTGTAACTTGGAGGGGAACTTGGAGGTGGTGGTGTTCCCATGTGTTGTATGAATGCATTAAAGCATAGAACCAGGCAGACAGGCTTGCAACTACGATGTTCTCTTTTTTAGTAAAATGGCTGACTGCAGCTTTCCCGGGTAATTCCCATAATGCAATGCACATTACATTACCATATTAACTGGTGTTAAACTCGCACATTACATTACCGTATTGACTGGCGTTAAACTCGCAATCAATACATGACATCCCCCTTTTCCTTGGAAACAAACTTGTAGTTTACAAACAGTTGCTTACAAAAACACTATAACTTATTTGGTTTATAAACTTTTTACAAACTTGTGTCTTACCACACAACTAAATAATTCCCAGGTTTAAACATTTAACATCACCCATGCAGTTCTCGCACAGTTTATGTTGTGATTAATAAATAGACATTCTTATTATGAACACAGCTAGCTTTTGCTAGTTACTTTATTGAGCACATGTGGACTGGTACAGTATCTGTAGCAGCTTCCATCTTGATTGTTGCCTTGTGGGTAGCCTAGTGCCACATGGGTAATGTAGTCTTAATATATATATATACAGCTGGGTAGTGTAGTCTTATATACAGCTCTACACAGCTCTATGGCTCCACCTAGTGTCCACTATAGAATGACATGTTATTGATCATTACATCCCCCTTTCTTTGAGGTTTAACAAAATCAATATCAATCAACTTTCAAGAAAACAATAAAGATAATATCAGTAACACTTTTGTTAGTGCTCTATAAACATAAACATTTTCAAAACAGTCAACACATTTTCAAAGCTTTACATTGTACTCAAAGATTAAGTCTATCAGGCTCTTTTACTTCATGTGTGGATCTTCTCAACATGGGTAAGTCTGATGTGTCTTCATGAGATTGTTCTGGCGGTAAATGACAAGATGCAGTTGCAGCATTGTCATCAATCTGGTCTTGAATAGTCTCTTGTGTTTTTAGGAGGGAACAGCGGTTCCTCCTGAGAATCTGTCCTTCCTCAGTTCTAACAGTGTATGACCTTGGTCCTACTTCCTCAAGAACTGTAGCTTTCCTGTTCCATGCATCTGGATCCTCAATCCTGACAACATCATCCCTTGTCAATGGTTTTAGAGTTTTGGATGACTTGTCATAGTATGATTTCTGTTTCAGCTTTAACAGTTGAAGTGTCTGTCTCAGTTCCTCACTTTGTTGTTCTTTTGCACAGCAGGGTAGCGTGGTGCGCAACTTGCGACCCATTAGTAGTTCAGCAGGTGAAGAACCACAGTCTAAAGGTGAGGCTCGGTAGCTCAGCAGGGCAAGATAAGGATCAAACTTGCTTTCTGTCGCTTCCTTCAGTAGCTGCTTGAGAACTTGAACACCTTTCTCTGCCTTACCATTTGACTGAGCATACAAAGGACTGGATGTGATGTGCTGAAAGTCATAATGTGCTGCAAACTGTTGCCACTCCTTACAGTTGAAGCAGGGACCATTGTCGCTAACGGCAATCCTGGGAATTCCATGTCAGGCGAAGATGGATTTCACATGCATTATGACACTGTTTGCTGTGGTGCTTGAGAGCAGCGCCATCTCAGGATAGTTAGAATAGTAGTCAATCACTATTAGATAGTCTTTACCATTTAAATGAAAAAGTTCCATACCAACCTTTTGCCATGCTGCTGTTGGTATGTCAGCTACTATCATTGGTTCCTTTGCTTGTTTGTTTTGGTGTTTCTGACATGTCTCACATTTGCCTATCATGTTATCAATGTCCTTATTTATGCCAGGCCAATAAACAATGTCTCTTGCTCTCCTTTTGCATTTTTCAATTCCGAGGTGTCCCTCATGAATCCTTTTGAGCATGTCTTGATGAAGAGCCTGTGGAATGACTATTCTGTTCTGTTTTAGTAATAGTCCACTTGCGACACTCAATTCTGACCTTATGTGAAAATATTTTGGACAGGAACCTTTTGGCCAACCATGATGAATGTTCTCTATTATTGTTTGTAATACTGTATCTTTTACTGTTTCTTCTGCTATTTGCTTTGATTTTGTGTCTGACACGGGCAGCGCAGCAGTGACCATACTCACATGAACATCCACGTCTTCCTCAGTAGAGCTCACATGACTCATTGTGGGTGCTCGGGATAGTGCATCTGCTAACACTATGTATTTGCCTGGTGTGTAGATCAGTTCAAAGTCATATCTTTGCAGCTTCATCATGAGTCGTTGAATCCTTGGAGACATCTCATTCAGGTTTTTTTTTATGATGGCAACCAGAGGGCTGTGGTCTGTCTCAACTGTGAAGGTGGGAAGTCCATATATGTAGCCATGAAACTTTTCTAGTACAACTACCAAGCCTAGACATTCCTTTTGAATCTGGGCGTATCGACACTCAGTATCAGTCATAGACCTGGAGGCATAGGCAACAGGCTTCCAATCTTCACCCTCTGCTTGTAGCAAGACCGCACCTAGGCCATCTTTTGATGCATCCGTTGACACTTTGATTCTTTTTGTTGGGTCAAAGAAGGTGAGTACAGGTGTGGTTGTCAGCACTGTTTTGAGGTTTATCCACTCTTGTTCATGTCTTTCTGTCCATGCGAACTCATTTGTTTTATTTAGCAGGTCTCGCAGACAGGCTGTCTTGGCTGACAAGTTAGGAATGAACTTTCCAATGAAGTTTATCATCCCCATGATGCGTAGCACTCCTTATTTGTCAGTGGGTCGGGGCATTTTGAGTATGGCATTTACTTTTTCCATAGCTGGCTCTTTTCCTTTACCAGATAGATTATCTCCTAGGAAAGTGACTTCCTGGACGCCAAACTGATACTTGGCTTTGTTGAGCTTCAGTCCATTCCGGCGTATGCTCTGTAGCACTTTCGTCAGTCTCTCATTGTGCTTTTTCAGTGTGGAGCCCCAGATGATGATGTTATCTATCAACATAGACCCGAACTCCTTCCAGACCTACAATTATGTGTTCCATCGCTCTATGAAAGATTTCAGATGCAGATATTATCCCGAAAGGCATTCTGAGGAAACAATACCTGCCAAATGGTGTGTTGAAGGTACAGTATTTGGTGCTCTCTTCATCCAGTTTTAGTTGCCAAACTCCTTGTGAGGCATCGAGCTTTGTAAAGTATCTGGCACCTGACATTTCACTGGTGATTTCTTCTCACTTGGGAATCTGGTAGTGTTCACGTTTTATGTTTGCATTTAAGTCCTTTGGATCCATGCATATTCTTAGATCATTGTTCTTTTTCTTTACACATACCATGGAGTTAACCCAGTCTGTTGGCTCTTCGACTTTCCTGATGACTCCTAGTGTGGTCATTCTGTCCAGTTCTTTCTTGAGCCGGTCACGCAGGGGTGCTGGAACTCTTCGTGGAGCATGTACCACTGGCTGAACATCCTGCTTTAGCTGGATCTTGTAAGTGAATGGTAGAACTCCAAATCCTTTGAACACATCCTGGAAATTATTCACTACAGAATCCACCGAGTCATCTGGTCTGCTTATGGCACAGTTTATACGGTAGACTCTTTTGACCAGTTCTAAGTCCTCACAAGCTTTGTCACCCAGTAGTGAATCAAGCCTTTCAGCCACAACAGAAAACATGAGATGATGCACTTTGTCTTTGACTGTCACTTTAAGTCTGCATACACCTAAGCTATCTATTTTCTGTCCATTATAGTCCTTCAGTAGTACTGACTTTTTCTGTATTTTGGGCTTTTCTTTCATATTGTTAATGTCACTCATACTGATTAAGTTTGCTTTTGCCCCAGTGTCTAGTTTCAAGGTAACTAATGCTCCATTTACCTGCAGTGGAATCATCCATTTGTCTTCTTTTACTGCATTAACTTTATGTTCAGCATTGTCCATTTCTGAGGGCTGCACATTTTCTGTATCCTTTTTGATATTGTCACATGACACCATTCCTACAAAAATTGTCTCACTTAAATCAGTGTCCTCAATTACATTAACTCGTTGCCCTTTCTTAGTTTGTACTTTTGAAAAGCATTGTTTGGCAAAGTGATTCTTTCCATTACACTTTGTGCACATTTTTCCAAACACTGGGCATTGTCTTAACTGATGTTTGTAACCACAGCGTTTACAATTATAATTTTCATCCTCCGATTGCTTTTCATTTCTGTTCTGCCCATGTTTCTTCCCCTTATAGGACACAGCACCGACAGCAGCATTATCACTCGTTACAATCGCATCATTATTGATTTCACTGAAAGTCTTCGTGTGCTTTCGAGCTAGCTCGCTGGCTTGGCATATTTTCACCGCATTTTCCAAATTTAGTTCGGTTTCTCTCAACAGACGTTCCCTGACTTTTTTAGCATGAATACCAAACACAATCTGGCCACGAATCATGGATGCTTTGAGCTCAGAAATTACATGTCTGTGCTTTCAGTTTCCGATCAGTTATGAAGCTATCAATAGTCTCATTTTGCTGCTGTGTCCGAGAACAGAAGATGTATCTTTCATAGGTCTCATTCTTTTTGGGAGAGCAATGTGCATCAAATTTTTTTAGCACATCTTCTAATTTTTCTCTGTTCTCCACTGGATTAAATACAAATGTATTATATACCTCTATCGCCTGTGGGCCTGCAACCGTAAGCAGCAACGCTATCTTCCTTGTGTCTGGCTTCGTACTGAATCCGATGGCTGCAATGTAGAGTTCGAATTGTTGTTTAAAAGTCTGCCAGTTGTAGTCGATGTTTCCTGTGAGTTTCAAATGCTCTAGTGGCTTCAAATTCTCCATGTCGCTTTTCACAATTTTCAGCAGATCTTCACCACCCTGGTACCATCTTATGTTCATTAATAAATAGACATTCTTATTAGGAACACAGCTAGCTTTTGCTAGTTACTTTATTGAGCACATGTGGACTGGTACAGTATCGGTAGAGGCTTCCATCTTGACTGTTGCCTTGTGGGTAGCCTAGTGCCTCATGGGTAATGTAATCTTAATATACATACAGCTGGGTAGTGTAGCCTTATATACAGCTCTACACAGCTCTACGGCTCCACCTAGTGTCCACTATAGAATGACATGTTATTGATCATTACAATAATCAGACAATCTTTGGGGTTTTCTTTTAACCCTTTGAGGTCTGGCTGTATTGGGTATGTATGACGCATTGGTGTCAGTGGGTATTGCCTGTGTCACAGTGGTATGTGTTTCAGGGTCTACTATACTGTCCTCAGTCCCTTGTGTTTCCTCCTGCTCATGGAGTGTCTCCTTTGGTCCATTGGTTCTGTATTTCTTCACAAACGTAGTGTTTCTCGAGAAGCGTGCTCCTTCTGGAGATTCCACTGCTACTTGACTCCCTGTTTTACTCAAAACTTTGTGGGGTGTGGCATTAAAATGAGTGGTGAACTTGTCCACTTTGTCCTGCCGTACCAACACCGTGTCACAACTTCCACCTCTGAGTATTGTGTTCTCCGCTGTTCATCTGCATACAGTTTGGACTTGCCTTTTTGTTCTGCGTCCCGGTCATGTACTTCCATGTCTGCGCGTGACTCTGTGATGTCTGGCAGCTTTCCTCTCATTTTCCGTTTAAAGAGCAGCTCTGCCGGGCTCTTTCCTGTTGTGGCATGGTCAATGCTCCTGTACACAGTCACATATTTTCTAAGTTCACGTTTCCAATCTAGTCCTTCTGACTGAGCAATTCTGATTCTCTTCATCAGCGATGCATTCTGGCGCTCGACTTCTCCGTTAGCCTGAGCCCATTTTGCTGTCGTTTTCAGGTGTTTGATCCCGTTGTTTTCACAGTATTCTTTGAATAATTCAGATCTGAATTGGGGACCATTATCAGATTTGCAGGTGATTGGCAAACCATGACGGCTGAAGATTGACTCTAAACTATCGATAACCTTCTCTGTTGTTGTGGAGGTCATGATGTCGTATTCATAGTAGCGACTATAGTAATCAACTACCACAAGAATGGAGTGGTTGGATGGCAAGGGTCCCAGTAAGTCTATAGCTACATCCTGCCAGGGGCTCTCTGGTAATGGTGTTGGTCTCAACGGTTCAGGTGGGTCGGGTCTGGCTACTATCTGACAGCCGTGGCACACTTTACAGTGTTTTTCAGCTGCCTTGTCCATGCCAGGCCACCAAACCATGGTTCTGAGATGTTGCTTTGTTCCAACTATTCCCAAGTGCCCTTCATGTGCTAACACCAGGGCTTGTGCATGTAACACTGTGGGTAGCACGATGCGTGTTCCCCGAAGAACTAGGTACCCCAATACGCACAGCTCATTTGCAATTGCTGCATAAGCTTTACAGTTCTCAATGTCCATTTGTGATTGCCTTCCGTACCTCAATCAGCTCTGGGTCGGTAGCAGAGGCTTCCTCCACCTCTCTAGTAGTGAGTGCTTTTGGTGTCGCACTCACAGCTACAAATCTCACGTATTCATCTGAGCCATGAGAATGTCTCTCCTGTTTTGCTGTCTCCCCCAGCAATCGTGACAGTGGGTCTGCAATGTTTTGCTTGCCTGGAATGTGTATCACCTTAAAATCGTACGGCTGTAGTCTAAGTACCCATCTGTCTATACGGGCACAGGGTTTAGAGTGTTGCCGTATAACACTTGTAATGGCTTATGGTCAGTTACCAAGTTAAATTTTCGGCCATACACATATGGATGCAGCCTCTCACAAGCCCATACAAGAGCTAAGGCCTCTCTCTCTGTTTGAGAATATTTCCTCTCGCAATCTGTTAAACTACGACTTACGTAGCATATTAGCACCTCTTGTCCCTGTTGGTCCTGAACTAGTACTGCACCTAAACCTACAGGACTGGCATCTGCTATCACTTTGGTTGGTGCATTCTTATCAAAATATGCTAAAGTGCCGACTCTGGCCAACTCTTCCTTGAGTGCACTGAATGACTGTCTCTGTTGTGATCCAAATTTAAATGGTGTGTCCTTTCTCACCAGGCGTCGCAGTGGCTCTGATAGCATTGCAAACTGCGGGATGAATCTGCTACTGTACCCAACGAGTCCCAAGAAACTCCTCACCTCTGTAGCATTCTCTGGTTCCCGAGCTTCTGCCACCGCTCGCACTCTCTCTGCTGTTGGTCCGATGCCCTTTTCAGACAACAGGATTCCCATGAAAATCAATTGGTCCATGTTGAATTGGCACTTCTCTGAGTTTAATGTCAGTCCACTTTCCATTAGTCTGGTCATGACAGCGTGCAGGTGTCTGTCGTGCGTTTCCTGGTTGTGTGCATGCACGATAATGTCGTCTGAGATGTTTTCAACACCCTCTATTCCAGCTAAGGCATTAGCTATCTCATGCTGATATTGCTCACTAGCTGAAGATACACCAAATATCAGCCTCTTGTACCTGTATACTCCGTTATGTACTGCAAACGTTGTGATTTCTCATGACTCAGGGGTCAGTTCTAGCTGGCAATAACCCCATTTCAGGTCTAGCTTACTAAACACCGTCAAGCTGTTCATACCTTGGAGTATCTCATCAACGGTAGGGATTGGATATCATTCCCTCACTATGGCCTGGTTTGCTCGTCTCATGTCTAGGCATAACCTTACATCCTTATCTGCTTTTGGTACAATAACCACAGGATTTACCCATGGTTTTCTGCCCTTGCAGCGCGTTCCTATGCAGAGCTAGACAGGTAGCTAACAACTTGATATTTTCCCATAAAAATCACAAGGCTTGACTTTTCTTGTAAACTTTACTGAAAGATTCTTATTGTGAAACTGAAATACAATACAGAAATGGAAGCACACATTAGTACACAAGCACATAACTGACATGCATGCACAAATTTAGGTAAGCCTGAGCAACACAGTACATTTGGCATGTAACTTACCAAAACACGTGGAAACACAGCTTACTGTGAATATACATTTAGCAAAATGAAAGGCATTCCCTTACCTTCACTTTAAATTCGCCCTGTACATAGTACATCAAATACAGCTACAAGTTAACCAGCTAGACAGAGAGCGAGCACTTCACGGCTAGCTGTGCAGGTTTGCTTACAGAGAAAGGTTACAAACTAAACATTTTCTGCAAAATATAGTGTACACTAATCATCTATAACATTCTCAAGTACTTACAGATAAATAGTGTCCAAGGCCGGAGTGTAACAAGAAAATAACTTCCCAGACCATGTGTCGAGCTGCAGGTCTGCGATATACAGTAGTTTATATACTTTACTGCACTTTACTGCGCTTTACTGCACTTTACTGCACTTGCTAGGTACCAAATATCCACTAGGTGGCGGCACACAATGGAAATTGACCCAAATTACTCAAACCCCTGAATTAACTGGAAAACTAACATAAATTCCTAAAGGAAGGCAGCACACTCCCCGCTTGGTACAATTCCATTGTACCACTACAGATACAAAATAAAACCTAAAGAAAACGTCCTTTGGCTGCAAACATACTCAGAATCCTTTCTCTAGGTTTCTTCAGAAAGGAGGACTACAATCTCTGAGACTGGCCTCAGAAACACTTTGACAGTACCCTCCTTGACAATCTTCACCTCCACCTTGCGGACCCTCTTGTCCCTGCTCGGCAGAGTTTTGACAACCAGTCCCACTGGCCATTCATTTCTGTGTGCTTGGCTGTCTTTCAGCAAGACAACATCTCCCACTTTGACATTTGGCTTGTCTTCTGTCCATTTCCTACGGCTCTGTAGGGTGAACAAATACTCTCCTCTCCATCGCTTCCAAAAAGTGTCTGCAAGACACTGGACTTGCTTCCCCTGCTTCCCGTGCAGCTCAGCCATGTCAAAGTTTCCAGAGGGGGCTGAAATAGCACTCATCTTTTGAGTCAGGAGCATCGCTGGGGTGAGGACTGCAGGCATGTCTGGGTCGGTGGACACCGGCACCAGGGGACTTGCATTCATGATTGCCATGACTTCAGCCATGAGAGTGCTCAAGACGTCGTGTGTGAGGCGAGTGGGTCCCGTCCGAAGCAGCATAGCATCCAGAATATGCCTGGCAACACCGATGAGCCTCTCCCATGAACCACCCATGTGGGATGAATGCGGGGGGTTAAAGACCCACGTGCATCCTTTCTTTTGGAGGTAGCTTCTTACCGCTGCATCATCCATGTGGATGTCCAACTCCTTACAGGCACCCATGAAGTTAGTCCCTCTGTCGGAGCGGAGAAGTTTGGCTGGACCATGGATTGAGAAAAACCTCCTTAGGGCATTGATGGTTAAGAAAGCTTTGTCGTCCATGGATAGTGCTGGCTTGTCATCATCCTTGGACCTTTCAAACACTGAGCATCCTAGGCTGTCTGTGCTCACAGTGAGGCCTGCCTCTTCCTCACAGGCAGAGGAGGTTGACCTATGATGCTGCGTCATGCCTTCGTAGTCTTCCTTTACCTGGATCCTGTTTGGGCATGGGCTGAGACAGGATGTGCAACCGTTGTGCAACACATTTGCTTTATAGGCATTGACATCCGCTGGTTTGTGGACTGTTCCCAGGCAAACTCCACCCACGAGGACCCATCCCAGGTCAAGCCACTGCACATAAGGAGCATTGTGGGGCCCGTTGATTTGCTCACGCACCTTGTGCACCCTTAAGATGTCTCTTCCCAAGAGCAGGAGGATTGGAGCGTCCGGGTCCACAGCTGGAATCTTGTTGGCAACTGGCTGTAGGTGGAGCTGATGGCATGCGACCTCTGGGGAGGGAATTTCCATCCTATCATCTGGCAGCATGTCACACCCAATTAAGGTGGGGAGGGGAAGCTGTAGTTTCCCATCCATGGACTTGATCATGAAGTTGCTGACTCTCCTATCCGTACTCTCTGTTGGCCCTGAACAGGTTTTTAGCGTGTACGGAGCTGCGCTGGCCTTGACTTCAAAGAGATTGAAGAATTCTGTCTTCGCTAGAGACTTGTTACTTTGCTCATCAAGCACTGCATACATCTTGATTGCCTTCTCCTTTCTCCCTGCAGGATATGCTTTAACCAAGCAGATTTTGGAGCATGAGCGTGGGCTGCTTGCATTTCCACAAACCTCTGTACACTTGGAGGTGACTGAAGAAGATGTGCTTTCACTTTGCTCCCCGCTATCCTCTTTGTCAACTGCAGCACTCTCGGTGGTCGAAGGAGGAGGACCTGGATGCAGGGCTGCAATGTGTTTTTCACTGTTGTACTCGAAGCACTTGATTGTTGCCTTGCAGTCTTTTGCCATGTGCATAGTCGACCCACAACACCTGAAGCAGATGCGATTCTCTTTCAGGTATGATTTGCGCTCATCAATAGGCTTGCCTCTAAAGCTTCGACACTTTTTGAGTGGGTGGGGCTTCTTGTGTATTGGACACTGATGATCTGGGTCATCCACTTTATTCCCAGCAGAACTGGATTGGTTGACTGAGGGTTCGGCTGGAACATCCGTTTTGTGCATGCTCACAGAGGCTTTGTTGCTGTACTTTGTGGGTTTCTCTGTTCTCGAAGGAGCGTGACTGCTGGAGGTGGAGAAAGTGAAACTTGGATCATTCCTCACCTTTGCCTGTTGTTGGACAAACCTGGAGAAGAGAGAGAAGGGAGGAAATGCTACTCCATAGTCCTCCTTGTACTTGGATCCCTTATCTATCCATTTCTCTTGAAGGTTGTAGGGGAGCTTTTCCACTATTGGGTTTACCCCACGAGCTGTATCCAAATACTAGAGGCCTGTCAGGTAACCTTCTCCCTTAGCACACTCCAGTTCGAGGAGAATGTCACCCAGTTCTCGAAGCTCGATATTATCTTTGTTGGTTAGCTTCGGAAAGTCCTCAATCTTCTTAAGCAGTGCGTGTTCAATGACTTCTGGTGTCCCATAACAGTCCTCGAGACGTTGTCAAACCAGGTTGAGGCCTGCTGTGGGATTGCGGACGTGCACTGAGCGAATTCTCCTCGCCTGTTCTGACGACTCAGCTCCGAGCCACTTTGTCATCAAACCTTGTTCTTCTCTGGCTGACAGATTCAAGTCCTTGGTGGTACTCAGGAAGAACGCTTTCCATGACCAATAATTTTCAGGACGGTCATCAAATTCTAGAAGACCTGAACTTAACAATTCTCGGCGGATGAGGTACCTAGCGAGGTCTTGTGCACCTTGTGGCTCGGGTGAGGACTGCTTGGCTGGATTGGCCGAGTGCTGTGGAGGTCTCTGCAGGTAAGTTTTACTTGTTTCTTCTCTTTTAAGCTCAGTGTCTCCAAAAACAGGCTGTTTGTTACTGTGGTGAGTAGCTGGTTCTGCGTCGAGATACCTGGATGTTTCCTTGAAGAACAATTTGGAGTGTTGTTGGACATACTCACTTGTACGTTGCACTGGACTGAGGGGCTGTTCTGGAACATATGGTTCATGGCTGTGCTCCCCGGCTTCGTTCTCCTCACTCCTCACCTTCTTCATTAGCTGCAGCTTCAGCTTCAGCGGCAGCGGCAGCTCTCTGGCTTTGGAGAATGTGGAGACTGGCGTCGAGGTCAGCTCTCTGCTTCATCACACTAGCGTTGAGGTCAGCTCTCTGCTTCATCACACTAGCATCGAGGTCGGCTCTCTGCTTCATCACACTAGCTTCATTTTCAGTGAAGGACAATTGAGCCTGGGCAGCTTTTGCCTTGGCATGTGCTTTGGCGGCTTCAGAAGCTGTTGATGACGACGGTCTGCTGGACCGCCGAGATGATCTAGAGGATGCTTTAGAGGACTGTGACTTGGCATCATTTGCTCAAAGAGGCTCATGCTTCTCGGTTGGCTGGTCGACGTCCTCTATGGTACATTGTCTTCCTGAGCGTAGACTCATGGTAGCTGAGTGGTATCTTCTTGTGCTTGAGCCCGCTGTGCTGTTGTCTTTTCACTTTTCTGCCCTTGCAGCGCGTTCCTATGCAGAGCTAGACAGGTAGCTAACAACTTGATATCTTCCCATAAAAATCACAAGGCTTGACTTTTCTTGTAAACTTTACTGAAAGATTCTTATTGTGAAACTGAAATACAATACAGAAATGGAAGCACACATTAGTATACAAGCACATAACTGACATGCATACACAAATTTAGGTAAGCCTGAGCAACACAGTACATTTGGCATGTAACTTACCAAAACACGTGGAAACACAGCTTACTGTGAATATACATTTAGCAAAATGAAAGGCATTCTCTTACATTCACTTTAAATTAGCCCTGTTCATAGTGCATCAAATACAGCTACAAGTTAACCAGCTAGACTGGTCCATCATCAAAGACCCTACCCACCCCAGCCACAGTCTGTTCGCCCTCCTGCCATCTGGGAGACGCTACAGATGCATTCGCACCCGTACGACCAGATTTAGGAACAGCTTCTTTCCCAGGGCTGTCATCCTACTGAACTCCACAAATAAACTCTAAAACCTGCACATCTGCCAATGCACTTTATTATGGTTATGTTTATGTTAATATACTACAAGCCAAATGTATGTTGAATGTTTAAATGTCTTAATCCAAATGTACACTCTCGGGAGCCGCAAGCCTACATTTCGTTGTACTGCACTTGTGCACTAACAATGACAATAAAAGTTGATTTGATTTGATTGATTTGATTTGATTTGATTTTGATTTGATTAGACAGAGAGCGCGCACTTCACGGCTAGCTGTGCAGGTTTGCTTACAGAGAAAGGTTACAAACTAAACATTTTCTGCAAAATATAGTGTACACTAATCATCTATAATATTCTCAAGTACTTACAGACAAATAGTGTCCAAGGCCAGAGTGTAACAAGAAAATAACTTCCCAGACCATGTGTCGAGCTGCAGGTCTGTGATATACTGTAGTTTACTTTACTGCACTTTACTGCGCTTTACTGCACTTTACTGCGCTTTACTGCACTTGCTAGGTACCAAATATCCACTAGGTGGCGGCACACAATGGAAACGACCCAAATTACTCAAACCCCTGAATTAACTGGAAAACTAACATAAATTCCTAAAGGAAGGCAGCACACATTGGGTGGGACCAGTTACAGGTTCAATAATGTCCATGTCCCTCAATTGTTTTATTTTGGCCTCTACTGCCCCCCTTAAGTTGAATGGTATACGCCTGAGTGGCTGGGCCACAGGCTTCACTTGTGGGTCGATATACAAACTGATCTGTTTTGTGTTCAGCCTTCCTACTCCCTGGAACACATTTGGATTCCGCTGTTCTAGTAGCTGTCTTACATCTACCACAGCTGAGACATCTGCGCCTATTTTTAAAACTCCCAGTTTCATGGTTGTCTCCCTTCCTAGCAATGGCTCTCCATGGCCTTTAACCACAATGAACTCCGCCTGCTCAGTTCTCTTACCTATTGTAATCCCACATGTGAATACACCTTTAACTGACAGTGGTCGGCTAGAAGCATAAGAGAATAACTTTCTTTCTGTCTTAGGGATATGTGACTGACACTTAATGTGTTCTGACTTTAATCCTTCCCATGTATTCTCATCTATCACATTATTAGTTGCACCCGAATCAATTAACATTCTCAGGTTTACTCCCCCCACACAAAAGGTAAGTCTCTCTGTCCCGTTATTTCCAGTAACAGCAAATGCACAGTTATTTTGTTCCTCTACAAATTGTTCACACTGTGTTTCTTTGTACCCTTTGTGTGGCATACTTTGGAGAAATGATCCTTTCCCTTGCACTTATGACACGTTTGTCTGCGTGCTGGGCATTTCGGATCTCTGCCCATGTGGTCTGTGTGTCCACATCTGTAACATTTCCTTTCATTCCTATCGTCATTTCCCTTTGAGCTTTTCACATAATACCCTCTTTTCTGTGTAACACAACGAACAGTATCTGTCTCCGCCTTCTCTCTACATGACATGGCTGACATCTGCTCCTCGACGTTTTCACATTGTGAGGCCAATTGTAACGTACGGGTGAGCATTAGACCATGCCCTTCCTCTAGCAATTTCCTCCACACATAGGCTGACATGCACCTACTCAGGATAGCGTCTCTTATTTGATTATCCGCATCCCCCCCAAAAGCACAGTCTTTAGCAGCCTGCCGCAAGTGAGTAGCAAATTGTTGCACAGTCTCACCTGCCTTCTGGGACAACTTATGAAAAGTCTGTCTAGCAAATGCTGCGTTGACCTGGGGCATGAAGTAGTGATTCAAAGCACTAACTGCCGCCGTGTAGTCTGCTGGCTCTCCTGTGTCCGGTAGAGTAGAAAAGATATCCTGGACATCTGGTCCTGCTAGGTGTAGAAGTAGAGTTCTTTTCCTCTGCTTTGTGGCAGCTGTAGAAGTATCATCAATAATGAGTCCTTTGCCGTTGGCATAAAGCTCAAAAGACGTTAACCACGTCATCCATCTTGGACCCAACGTGGCTGGCTCGGCGAAACATGCAAAATTTTGAATGCCGGTCTTCTCCATCCCAGCTAACTAAAACTTGGGCAACTACCTGTTTAAAAATGATTCCATTCGTTATCCTCGTCACCAATGTTGTATGAACGCATTAAAGCATAGAACCCGGCAGACAGGCTTACAACTACGATGTTCTCTTTTTTAGTAAAATGGCTGACTGCAGCTTTCCCGGGTAATTCACATAATGCAATGCACATTACATTACCGTATTAACTGGTGTTAAACTCGCACATTACATTACCGTATTGACTGGTGTTAAACTCGCAATCAATACACGACACCATGCACCTGCTGCCCTTGTCCTTCTAGGTGGAAGAGGTCGTGGGATTGGGAGGTGCTGCTCGGAGCAGACGACACAAAGCTGGGTGGGCGTGTGTGCTGTGAGGAGGATGCCAAGAGACTCCAGGATGATTTGGACAGGTTGGGTGATTGCGCAAAAGCATGGCAGATGCAATATAACGTGGATAAATGCGAGGTTATCCACTTTGGTGGCAAAAACAGGAAGGCAGATTATTATCTGAATGGCAATAGATTGGGAGAAGGGGAAGTGCAACGAGATCTGGGTGTCCTCGTGCACCAGTCGCTGAAGGTAAGCATGCAGGTGTAGCAGGCGGTTAAGAAGGCAAATGGCATGTTGGCCTTCGTAGCGAGAGGGTTTGAGTACAGGAACAAGGATGTCTTGCTGCAGTTGTACAGGGCCTTGGCGAGACCACACCTTGAGTATTGTGTGCAGTTTTGGTCGCCTTATCTGAGGAAGGGTGTTCTTGCCATGGAAGGAGTTCAGCGAAGGTTCACCAGGCTGATACCTGGGATGGCAGGAATGATGTATGCAGAGAGATTGGGTCGAATGGGCTTGTACTCGCTGGAATTTAGAAGAATGAGAGGGGATCTCATTGAAACTTATAAAATTCTGACAGGACTGGACAGACTAGATGCAGGAAGGATGTTTCCGATGTTTGGGGAGTCCAGAACCAGGGGTCACAGTCTAAGGATAAGGGGTAGGCCATTTAGGACAGAAATGAGGAGGAATTTCTTCACCCAGAGAGTGGTGAACCTGTGGAATACTCTACCACTGAAGGCAGTAGAGGCCAATACATTAAATATATTCAAGAAGGAGTTGGATATATTACTTAAGGCTAAAGGGATCAAGGGGTATGGGGAGAAAGCAGGGACTGGGTACTGAATTTGGATGATCAGTCATGATCGCATTGAATGGCGGAGCAGGCTCGAGGGGCCGAATGGCCTACTCCTGCTCCTATCTTCTATGTTCCTATGCTGAAGAAGCCTTGGCAATTTGCTGCAGTGCATCTTGTAGATGGTACATACTGCAGACACGGTACGCCGATGGTGGAGGGAGTGAATGTTTAAGGTGGTGGATTGGGTGCCAATCAAGCGGACTGCTTTGTCCTGGATGGTGTCGAGCTTCTTGAGTGTTGTTGGAGTTGCACTCATCCAGGCAAGTGGAGAGTATCCCATCACACTCCTTACTTGTGCCTTGTAGATGGTGGAAAGACTTTGGGGAGTCAGAAGGTGAGACCCTCGCCGCAGAATACCCAGCCTCTGACCTGCTCTAGTTGCCACAGTATTTATTCTTCATGTGTTGTAGGGGGTGGCGTGCGCCCAGTCAGCTCTGCCCCTGACTGTCTCTGAGTGGTTCGAATCGCTCCCACACCCCTGGTTTCTAGACACCGGACTTAGGTACAGGCGGCGATACAGAAAATAGAGTAGACAACTGGTTTGGTACAAGAAACCGCAATCTTTATTAAAGGCACAATAAAATCACAACACTGAGAATTATTAGAATAATTACAGGCATATAAAATTACACTTATTTGGGAATGGGGAACACCCGGCACATCGAGGAATCAAACACATTAAAAATCCCCTTACCCTTATCCCACCCACAATACTTAACTAGATTAAGCTACGAGGGGCCAGGGATTCATACTCACCAATGGGGTTCCTTTTACGGTTCGAGACCTGTCGATTAAGCCGATTGTGGTTTTGAAGTTTGCTCCTGTCGTCCTTTGGGGCCTGCCGTCGTCACGTGGTCACAGGGCGTGGCGATGGAGTCGTCTGTGTGAAGTACCCTCCTTGTCCTTCGTTAGAAAAATAGGGAGTAAAGTCTTTTGTTGGGTACTTCACCTTGCAGGAATGGTTGTTCTTCTGGTGGTGGTTTGGTCACCGACGGTTTTGTTGCGGTTGGGGCTCGGTTGGCGGTTAATATTGTCAGTTTGATTTTCCTACCCATGCTTCAAACGCCAGCTTATAACTGGACCGGGGTGCGTGCCCACTTGTCCCCAATGCTTCTTTTTCGCTGCCCTTCTCTGCCTATCGGTTTTGCCATTCGTCTTGTCTCGTCTGCCCGTTTGCGGCCCCGTGTGTCCTGTGCGTGTTCAAATTTCGGGTTCCGTTCTCCTCCCGCGTTTGGCCCCCGGTGTTGTAATGGGCATCCCCGGTGTTGAGAGAGAGGCAGGAGCAAGAGGCAAGAGAGCCAGAGCTACCGGTGGGCCTACAATTATACCTGGTTCTTCACCCCTTATCTGCGCGCCAAATCAGGTCAGTTCTTTGTTTAATTTTGGCGGGCTCGCCTAAAGTGATTACAGTCATCCACTTTAACTGTTTTGGGGTGGTTGTCTCCTTGTTTAATGGCTTCAATATCCTGGCTGTTTGTTATTTTTGAAATTTAATCGTCTTTTCCTGGTTTGGTAGCTACTTTGAGCTGTTACCAATTATTTATGCAGAAAGTTAATGGCCTCAAGATTAGGCCTATCCTGAGTTGATCTGTTTCCAGATGAAGAATGCATATTCTGTGTTTACCTAGCTCTCTGGCTTTAGAAAATGACAAAGTCTTTCACAGATCCATGCATGTTAGGTTTTGTTTCAGGATTTGAATGGGCCTGCCTTTTGCAGGGCTTTGCTTTTAAAATCCTGCAGGCCTCGGTCACGAGGTTTCAGAAGCCATTTCCTTTTGGGTACCCTTTTTAATAACTTGTCCATACAGGGTCCCTTTGTCCATAACTTTTGGGGAATGTGGGAATTTTAAGAACCCTACAGTGTAAACCTGAACTGTGAGTCTGAGCAGGCTGTTCAGCTTTCCTAACACAGCATCCACACATTCTCACAAGGATAGTGAAAAGGAGCTGGAACCCTGGCTAGCTTTTCCCTCTCTTAGCCCAGGGATACTGAGATCAATTGTTGGCCCCTCCCACTGTCACTCCAACAAGGATCAACTAACTCAGTGCAGGCCAGAGCACAAATTTGGGACCTTTCCTGGTGTTGTGGAGTATTTTAAACCAACACTCGACACAAGGTTTTAGAGTGATAGTCAAGTCGTCTTTATTGCATCGGTGGGGAAACAGCCTGCTCTGTCTTAGCCAGACCTTTCCAAATTGTTACTTGCAACAATTTTATTTGGGTAATTTGTTGTCAGAGATATGCATAGCACTGCTTGCAACTTGAATTGTCAGGGGTATGCTTTAGACTTTTTCTCCAAAGTTAACGCACTACTTGCAACTCATACCCCGCCTATACTTCCGCGCGTCTCATCCTAACCCCAAGACCGCTTGACTTATCAATTCAAACCTTTTAGTTTTTTGATTCCAAAGGGGGCGGTGGACATGAGACGGTGTTGCCTTGCCCTAACTGTACGTGGTATTTAAAAGTACTCACGTTTTTGGCTCAGCTTCACTCGCCCGTGCCTCCCGTCCGTGTGGATCCTGTTCGTGATGCCAATTGATGTGGAATATTTTAAACCAACACTCAACACATGGTTTTAGATCGATAGTCAAGTCGTCTTTATTGCACTGGTGGGGAAACAGTCTGCTCTGTCTTAGACAGACCTTTCCAAATTGTTACAGAAAACACTACATTTTTATACATTACAATAAGCATGGCCACCTCATGTTAAATTCATTCCTGCCACCTGATTGGATCTTGGCCTGCATGCACCTTCACGGATTGGTTACGAATCTTAATATAAACATGTATAAGCTGCCTCTTCAATCAATCACTCAAACTGCTGAATGCTAATTAAAAGATACCTTGGAATGTAACCTAGGTAATAAAGTTCTTACGGGCAGTTGAAATGCTGGACATGCTGCCTCCATTTAATTGTTTTATATCTCTCCAAAGGTCAGCTATCTTTGACCGCATCTTTATGGACGTGGTCTTTCGTGGTAGTCCCTGTCTTCCTTACACTATTCAGTGAAACTGCCAGCGATGTCAGTTTAACTCTTTCCCCACTGCAATCCCCCCTTTTGGTACTTGGCCCTTGCCCAAGTTAAACCACATGCATAAGCATCGCTGTGCCTCCTGCCCCATGCGGTGATCAGTCGTTGGTTCGGGAGGCCCTGCATACCCATCATGTTTAGAGCAAACTTGTGTTTTCCAGCTCTTTCCGAATCGCTTTAGCTCTTTGTTTGGTCCGTTTCTTTTTACAAGTGGTGCATGCTGCTATTCCCCATCCTATAGCGATGACTAACTGTACTATCACTAATATATGAGAAATAATGCAGATCCATGGGTGTATGTTGACATTCATCTCCCAATCCCACAGCTTCTCATACCACGGGACTTCCTGTAGCTCTACCTCTATGTCCCTTTCTAATTCCCCAAGTTTCCTTTGCAACACTATGTATTGTTTCACCATCTTACTTAAATCCTCTTTCATTTCTTGCAGATCCTCTTGCAGGCAGGGTATTGGGGCCCCTACCGGATCTTCATAATTGACCAACTCGTCCTTTAGACTATCTGGTACATCTAGTTTTATCTCCTCCCTTGAATGTACATACACCAATCTGGTGTGTCCAATTGTCACAGGGATCTTTGACGTAAAGCAGAAGTTAGGCAGTGTGATTGCACATACAAGGTTACTATATTGGTACTCAGTCTCTGTGGTGGCTATACAATACTCCCCTTCACCTCTATATCCCGAGCGGGTGTGATGATGGTCAACATGTGATAATTCCAACACACACCCCTCTGTCTTATTATAGCCGCACGCATCCTTAGGACCTTCTCCTACCGAATGTGGGCATATCGTAAGTGTGTCTTTCCCGTGGCATCCATTTAGGGAGACCATAGTACCATTCATCCTGATGGCATAGGTATCAATTGGATAGTATTGGAGGTATGTCTCACCCCTCACTATGCCTATGTTTGTTACCTGGTACTGTGGGTATGGAGTCATGTCTAGTCCCACCACTGGTATCAGGAGTGTCATGCCTATCATTGCTGTCACTTCTGCTATACATTTGTGTATCACTGGATATACTATGGTCATCCCTTTGAGGGTACAAGCACTCAGAGGGCCTGGATTATGGCTCAGGCCATAGAGCTGTGTGCTGTTAATCCAGTCTGGTACCTCGCCTCGCTGTATCTGTGTCAGATTATGTTTTAACTGTCCGGTGATCCATAGGCCATAGGCATGACACAAGCCTCTCCATACCCCATCTTTTGCCTATTCCTCGTCTCTATGGTTTAGTTTGTTGATAATGCTAGCATGGTCCTCTATAACCTTGATTCCCTCGAGTAATTTCCTCATCGTATGCCCTCCCAACTCTCATCTTTGTCGAACCAAACCAGTTTCCTTCTCTAAAATCTGTTGTATTACCTTTTGTAGTTGTTCCACACTACTTTGGACTCCTTGTATATCTAGGGCATTAATGAATGATGTCCCCGTGTTTATTCTCGTGAGTATATCGGTTCCTAAGCTCCTCTTAATCCTTTGGTGGAATGCAGCATGTCCCCTAAAATTAGTAGCCCCTGTCGCATCAGCAGCTTGGATAATTACATTCTTTATCATATATGCATACAATTCTCTAGTTTTAGTAAACTTTTCACAATATCCTGGTCATTATAACATGGTTAAGTCATTAGTACCGGTACAATTTCGTGTCTCACGTTATCATACAATTGTTCTCCCTCGGTAAATAACACCAGTCCATTTTCAGGTCCAGGCGTCAATTTCGGACACCTTTGTTCTTCAGGTGTCATTGTAATTGGGGGTGTTGTTGGTTCTAGGGTTACTCCTTGTGGTGTGATCCTTGTTGTTGCCGGGTGAGGTGTTGTAATGCCGTGTACAATAGTCCATCTTATAACATTGTCTGCGCAGCTCAGGACATATCCTCCCCTTACTTGACCCAACACCTGCCAGTGTCTATTACATCTTACCGTATTGCTGGCATTTGCCATCCTACAGGGTCCGCATGGTTGTTGATCCAAGTTCACCCAGGTACCGTTACACCTGTAACATCCTTTTTCTTGTTTTTCACACTCGTAACTGTGTGATATGATGAAGCCTCCCGTGAAGTCGCCATAAGGGGATCTTAACTTGCAGTGCATTTCTTCCAGCCCGTTATTTGGACTTATAAATGCTGTCATCAGGATAGTTGTGATAATCCATTTTACGGGATCCATGTTTATCTGTAATTTAAACAGAGGTCTGGCCGTCACCAGAGGTTAGCTCATCTCTGGTGTTTATTCCATTGTTTCTGTGGGATGTAAGATCAGATATGTTATTGTTGTACCGTTTTAGTTGAGTCCAATGTTTCCATCTACCCTTTCCCCCCCATATCTATACATGCGCACGTATCGCTGGTCATGATAACCTCAAATGGTCCAGTCTATCTAGGTGAGAATCCCGATCTCTCTGGCAATATTTAGCAAATACATGCTCGCCCACCTTGGGTAGGGGCTCCGAGGCCCCCTGCTTTTGTGTATTTTTATCTCTGATGTCTTGTTGTTCTTTAACTTCTTGTTTGAGCTCTTTCAATTGATTATCCAATGTTTGTACATATTTCCTAATTTTATCTTTTAAGGGTCCAAGTCCCTCGCTACCAGATGCTACTCCTTCCGGCAGACACATTGCTCATCCAGTCATGAGTTCATATGGTGTCAGTCCGGTCACCCTGTTTGGGGTGGCTCTCAGCCTCATCAGAATACATGGAAGGACATCCACCCATCCCTGTCCGGTTTCGGCTATGGCCTTGCTTAAGGCTCTTTTCAGGGTTATGTTCATTTGCTCTACCATGCCTGAGCTTTGCAGATGATAGGGAATATGGAACTTCTGTCTTCCTCCCAGTAAATTACAAGCTTCTTTCAATGGCCCAGAAATTCGGGTCGGGGGCTTCCCGCGGGTGCTAGCCCCCGATCTGCACTTACCTTGCGTGCCGGCCATTGAGCTGTAGGGCCCCGTGGAATTCCGATCCAGGGCCTGGTCCAGCTGCCGGCGCGCAGTGCTTGCGTATCCCAGGGGCGCAGTTAGCTCGATGCGTCCCCTGGGATCACGTGGGCCATGGCCAGCCAATCGGAGCAAGGAATGCTCCATTCATAAGTCTGACAGGAAGTGCTGTCAAGACTTATAAATACTACGGCCCCAAAATAGCACTAAACCTTCAAATAAATTTTAAGAAAACATCACATTTTTAAAATAAACTATAAATTACATGAAATAACTATTTTAAACAATAATTTTAATTTTTGAAAAAAATTATTTTATATTCTAACGGGGCTAAAAATAAACTTACCTTGCTTTAAAGTATTTAAAAATAATAAACCTGTGGAAAAAATGTTTTAATTTTAATTAATTCACTACTTACCTTGTAAAAAGTAGGCCTTACGCCTGCTTTTTATATTTCTAAATTCTGCAGGCTTACATTCCCGGAGAAACCTGTAAAAAAAAACAAAGTTTGAAGCACACGCGCAGCCTCTCCCGCGCACGTGTTCAACCTCTGAACCTCTTCGTTCCCGCGCATGCGCAGTGCATGCAGGAAACCGGCACTTCCATCGGGCCTACGGGTGAGTACCCCGTGCGTACTGACCCATGGAGACTCGAATTTCTGGGTAATTACCTTTCCCGTAAAGTGGGTACCTTGATCTGAATCTATTTGCCACGGGACCCCCCATCTCGGTATCAAGTTGTATGCAAATATTCAGGCCACAGTCTGAGCACTACAGTCTCTGGTAGGGAATACTTCCATCCGCCTTGTAAACTGGTCTATGATCACTAAACAGTATTTCTTCCCTCTACTGTTAGGTAGCGGTCCAGTAAAGTCTATCTGGAGGTTTTCCCAAGGGCTTTTGGGTCGTGGCTGGTGGGCCATTCTAACCTTTATGGGCCTACCTGGGTTGTGTTGTCCACAGATGATGCAGCGCCTGCAGTGTCTTGTCACATCTTGTCCCATTCCACTCCACCACCAATCTATACTTAGCCTACCTATCAGGCCATTCCGCCCCCCATGGTCTGGCTCATGGTATATTTTCAACAAATTCTCCTGAATACAGCGAGAGGTTACCACCCTATGATCCTTTTTCCATATTCCATCTCTACCTCTGGCTGCACCTCTTTTTGTCCACTGCTCCTGCTCCTCCATTTTGGTCTCCTCTTGGATTCTTTTAATGTTCACTTCCTCTGCTGTTATTCTACCTGTTGCTACTGGTGTAGGCATCTCTGTGTCCGCTGCTGCTCTTGCTGCCTGATCAGCTAGCATATTTCCTTTTTGTTGCTCGCTCACTATCTTGCGGTGTGCCTTTATTTTAATCACTGCTACCTCTTCTGCTCCTTTTACCGCTTCTACTAGGTCTGTCACTACCTCCTCATGCTGTATTTGTCCTCCGGAGGTTACATATCCTCTCCTATTCCATGCTATCATATAATCATGCACTACCCCAAACGCATATCTAATGTCTGTATATATATTTACTCGTTTTCCCTTTGCCAATTTCAATGCTTCCGTGAGAGCCACTAATTCTGCTACCTGCACTGAGGTTCCTCCTTCAAGCCCTCCCTTTGCGACTGTGTCTCCATTCTCGGATACTACTGCCCAACCAATATGTGGCTCCCCATTTATATATCGGCGAGATCCGTCAACATAAAAGGTGTTTTCGGGATTTTCAAGGGATGATTCTGATACGGTTCCTCTGACCTCTTCTTCGATTACTAACTGACACTCGTGTGCCTCACCCTCTGATAGCATTCCCTCTGCGGGGTTGACTCTATGTTCCCTTATAATCTGGACTGATTTGTCCTTGGGTATCAATACTGCTTCCCAAGCCGCCCTCCTTCTGTCTGATACAGCCTTCATTTTGCCTGTGTTTAGCAGGTCCACCACTGTGTGTTGTGTATGTAATATCAGCTGTCTTGACATAGTGATGGGCTCGCATATCCGCACTGCCCATGTGGCGCAGTCAAGGGCCGCCACGTATGTCACCATTCCTTTCGTCACGGGGGTTTGTTGGGTGGAGTAATAGGCAATTGGCCTCATATCTCCCCCGTACTCTTGGGTGACTACAGCATTATAGAAGTTCCCATCTATACTATAGTATATATGGAATGGTTTGACTAGTTTTGGCAATCCTAGTGTGGGTGCGGACATCAGGGCTGCTTTTAATTTTGCATAAGCCTCGTCCTGCTCCGATTCCCATTTTATCTTATCCGTGGCGGGTCTCCCCCCTTTAACTAATCGTTGAATCGGCTCTGCTTTCCCTGCAAAGTCTAATATAAAATTCCTGCAGTAGTTAAATAGTCCCAACACTTTCCTCACTCCCCGGACGGTCACTGGCTTTGGCATGTCTTTTATGGCTGCCTTTCATTCCTGCGGGAGTGCCTTATACCCCTGGCTCATTTCGTGCCCTAGATACTTTACTTTGGACAGTCCAACCTGTGCCTTTTTGGGGTTCAATTTAAAGCCAGCCTTCTTAAGTGTCTGGAGGGTGGCTAGTACTGCTCCCATGTGTCCTTTGGCATCCTCTGATGCAATCATTACGCCATCGACATATTGGAGTAGGGCGCTCTGATACTTTGATAGGTCTAACTCGTATAAGGCTTGACTCAGTACACGGTGGAATATATTTGGACTATTGTGGAACCCCTGAGGGACCCTGGTCCATGTATATTGTCTATCCCCGACAGTAAAGGTGAATTTCTCTTGTGATTCCTCTGCCAATGGTATGGACCAGATCCCGTTCGCTATATCCAAGACTGTAAATTTCTTAAAGTCTGGCTTCAGACCACTAAATATTGTAGAGGGACTTGCCACTATCGGATGTTCTCGTGGAGTTACCTTATTCAATGCGGTGTAATCTATAATTAATCTGTACGATCCATCTGATTTACCTACCGGCCAAATTGGTGAATTTGTGGTTGCTGTGGTTTCTTTTAACACTCCCTGTTTCACTAACTCGGTTACTATCCTGAATATGGCCTCTTTGGCTGCTGGTTTTGTCGGGTATTGTCTATGCGCCTTGTGCTCCGGTCCGGGTATCATGATAGGGTTAATTGTAGTTAGTCCGCAGTCCTGTTTAGAGGTGGCCCATACTCCTTCTACCGCCTGGCATAGGACTCCCCATATTCCATCTTGTGCCCAATCCCTTTCTAATTGTTTAATACTACCGATCTTTGTCATATAACTGGCCATGTTCCTGGCTTCAATTTTATCATCAATTACATGCTTTTGTAATACAGTCTTATTTTGTACATCTATAACCAGGTCCAGTTCACTTAGTATATTCACTCCTAAGATTGTTCCCTCTGGGTTATCACATACCCATAACTGGACCGGGAGAAAAATTCCTCTTAGTTCCAATAATTGTGTCTCGCTTTTGTAAGCACGAGTACCCTTCCTGCCCACTCCTTGTATCATTATTGAAGTTTTTGTGTGCGGGAGATCCAAATTGGTTATAGACACTGATGCCCCTGTGTCAACTAACATATCACACTGCCGGCCCCCTAACAGTGCTGTTAGATACAGATGGGGATCGGTGCCCATACCGGGGGCTGACGCTACCTAGCGGGACTGTGACAGGGTTTTGATTCATTCGATCAGTTGATTCTTATTCATATTGGCCACATCCGTTATCTTCTCGCTATGAGCTGCCTCTTGTTGTCTTGGGCCCTGGCCTTCCTTTCCCCCTCCCTTGGACCAACAGTCTCGCTGTTCGTGTCCCGGTTTATTACAGTTTTTACATCTCCTTCCTGTGTCTTTCCTAGTTAATGTGCACTCATTACTCTTCTGCCCAAGCCTATTGCATTTAAAACAAACTTCCATCTCCTTTACTGCAGCCATCTGTTCCTCCAAGGCAGCCACCTTAACTTACTGCTGGTTGTCTACCTCAGTCGCCCATCTGATCAATTCATCAAAGGTCTGCATGGTGACCAATCCAGTTTTTAGTATGGCCTGATGGGCACCACTCAGCCCTTCTTTGTACATTTTTTAAAATGCCATATTGTCTCGTTGTGGTGCTATTATACCTGAGTGGGCTACAAAAGTAGTCCACTTCCGTTCTCCATAGTCATGGGTGGACTCCCCTTTCCCCTGACTAATTCGCATGACTAGTCCCCAGTTTACTGGTACTAATTCTAAGACTTGTGTAACAGCAGTCCTAAATGCTGTATAATCCACATCTCTTTGCTGGTTTGTAGGGGCTACATCTTGACACCATGCCCCGTCCCTATATTGTTGAGGTAATTGACCCCACATATCTTCGCTCATTTTTGCCCTCACTAGTCCATCAACATCCCGATTGTGGAAGTTGTGACATATTCTCATTTCTCTTAGTTTCTGCCAGAATATGGCATTACTCTGTTGGGGCTTTAGTTCCGGCAGTATTTGAAGCAACTTTAATTTATCTCCTGGGGAGAAAGATACGTAAGTGGTTTTTACCTGAACTGGTACTGCTGGGATGGCTATGGTGCCTGGGGGTGCCCCTACCGGTATAGGCACCCCGGGGTGCCCAGAATAAATTCCACCTTAATAGGTGCCGCTTTTACATCATCATATGGGGGCAGGATTTCCCCATCATTATAGTCGGGGTCATGATCAGCCACTTTTTGGCTTAGCGCATCCCAGTCTATCCTGTCCTCGTCTACTCTTTTCACCTTTGATGGCGCTACAGGAGCTGTCGCCATTACTGGTACTTGGCTACAATTTTGGCACCCGTTTTTGGTCCAAGTTTGAGTACGTCTACTCAACTCATAATATGCACGAACCACTAAAATGATGGCCTTTTCTTCCTTTAATTTTGTTTCTTTAGCCCACCATTCTCTATGCTTGGCCAGTGGGTCATTCGGTTGCCAATCGTTTTTAACCATTTTGTCAATTAATCTTTTATTTTTGTCTGCTAAATAGCGTGTCAGAGACCCCACCAGTCCCCACTCGAGTTTTTCACTTCCCATGGTTAATTGTTGTCAGTGGTACGTCCCTTACTTTACTCTCGCAGAGTGAGACGGTGCTTGCAACAATTTTATTCGGATAATTTGTTGTCAGAGGTATGCATAGCATTACTTCCAACTCGAATTGTCAGGGGTATGCCTTCGACTTTTTCTCCAAAGTTAACACACTACTTGCAACAATTTTTTTCTGCCGAATTGTTGTCAGAGGTATGCATAGCACTACTTGCAACTTGAATTGTCAGGGGTATGCTTTAGACTTTTTCTCCAAAGTTAACGCACTACTTGCAACTCATACCCTGCCTATACTTCTGCGCTTCTCATTCTAACCCCAAGACCACTTGACTTATCAATTCAAACCTTTTAGTTCTTTGATTCCATAGGGGACGGTGGTCACGAGATGGTGTTGCCTGGCCCTAACTGTACGTGGTATTTAAAAGTACTCACGTTTTTGGCTCAGCTTCACTCACCTGTGCCTCCCGTCCATGACGCCAATTGTGGTGGAGTATTTTAAACCAACACTCAACACATGGTTTTAGATTGATAGTCAAGTCGTCTTTATTGCACCGGTGGGGAAACAGCCTGCTCTGTCTTAGCCAGACCTTTCCAAATTGTTACAGAAAACACTACATTTTTATACATTACAATAAGCATGGCCACCTCATGTTAAATTTATTCCTGCCACCTGATTGGATCTTGGCCTGCATGCACCTTCACGGATTGGTTACGAATCTTAATATAAACATGTATAAGCTGCCTCTTCAATCAATCACTCAAACTGCTGAATGCTAATTAAAAGATACCTTGGAATGTAACCTAGGTAATAAAGTTCTTACGGGCAGTTGAAATGCTGGACATGCTGCCTCCATTTAATTGTTTTATATCTCTCCAAAGGTCAGCTATCTTTGACCGCATCTTTATGGACGTGATCTTTCGTGGTAGTCCCTGTCTTCCTTACACTATTCAGTGAAACTGCCAGCGATGTCAGTTTAACTCTTTCCCCACTGCAACTGGTTTATCTAGCTCCGTGCTATAGCAAGACAGTAGACATGTTACCCGGCTTTGGCTATGGCACTGACAAGAGCTTCAAAAGGGAATTAACGTAGTAGCTCAATATCACCCAGACATCAAAGAAAAAACTAAATTAAGGTTCTGAAAAGATTACAAACTTATTTGAACTCTTACTGAAAAGGTAAAATGTGACAGAACAAATATTTCATTCGAGTTATTTTTCTGACTTTGCACTGGTAGCAGAGAACCTGGCCTGCCAAGTGCGCATTTCAGAAATGAGTGTGACATTTCCAATATTTAAATTAACGGTCAGAAATTCAAGTGTAGAATGTGCCTGAACTTTCAATATACAGGACTGAGAGGCAAGGTTCCCCGCTGCAGGAATATGTAACAAAATTGCCCCTTATAATCAAAGTCCATTGTTGCCTGACAACAACAACTGGCAGAACACAAAAAGCTGAAGGTTTTGTATTGCTGACACAAATCTTCACAGATTAAATCCAGATGGTTTATGATATCAGTTTATATTCAGTTTAAAACATTTTTTAAATCTTTTCAACCATTTTTGAGGCTTGCTGATTTTATAAAATGAACATTTGGGCCGCGATTTCCCCTACCTCAGCGGGTCCGGTGCGAGCGACGTCGGTGGCGGGACCCGACCTGGCTGCTGGCTCCAGCCCACTGTGCAGAATAATTTACGTTGTTTGGGCTTGTTAGGCCCGCCCAGCGCATTTGGCGGCCAATTGAAGGAAGCGGGTCTGATGATGTCATTTGATGACATGTCATCAGCCGGTTTCATTAAAGGGACCATGCACAAATTGATTTTGACAGTTGTGCTGTCAGTGTTCTACAGCAAACCCTAACCAACACTGCACAGAGATGCACGGCTGCACCCAGGCTTTCCCAAGACTCCCTTCACAGGGAGTCGCAGCATGCAGGGAGGTTCTCTTCCCTTCCAATGGGCAGAAGAGACCACCCCAGGAGACCCAGGCAGCCTGGTTGCACATTGCACAGGAAGACACAAGCAGGGATGTCATCAGGAGGACCAGGCTGCAGTGGCGCAAACCTTTCAATGATCTCAGTAGATCAAGAAACATTACTGCAAAACCACACTCAGCCTCATCCTGCTGTGCCACTTATCACATCCCCATCACTCTGCCTTCCCCACCCTACTCCTACACATCCTTACTCACACCAACTTACCTCGCACCTCCACCCATCCCTCTCGATCTACATTATCACTTCCCCATCTCACTAACCACCCCTCACACTCACCCTAACCCTAGTGCAATCATACCAACTAACAGCACACAAGGGTAGGCACTTGGATGTTTTATGCAATGCTCATGTAAAGTTTCTGATAATGTGGTGTCTAACATTGAAACCTTTATTTTCAACACTTTGCATTCTTGGTCAGATTTGTGTGCACCTTTGGAAGTGGCTTAGTGAGTTGCAGTGAATGGTGAGACATAACTGTACCCCCCGTAATGGTGGTGTGTGTGAAAGGAATGGCTTGGGCATTGTAGGGATGCTTTATGGTGTTGGTGTGGGGTGGTGCCAACCTGGCACATTCTGTGGCAGCCAGGGAGTACAGCGTCAAGTGAAGTAAATCTGGCCATGGTGAGGCCATCCCAGACCTCCTGGGCAGCAACGTGGTCGGGTGCTGATGCCCTGTGTCCTGTGCAGCATCAGTTGATTGCGGAGAACATTGGTGTTGTTGTTGGTGCTGCTGGTGTTGGGGTTGATCGTGGTGGGATTCTGAGGTCCTAGGTGAGATAGTTTCAAGGGCACCGATGCTGATATAATAGATGGCAGGTGCACTTGAGATGACAGAAGTGATCTGTCAATGGTGAGAGAGGTTGTTCCAATGAGGTGACACTGGATAGAGAGTTTACTCCAAACACTTGCAACCTGCATAAAGCTCAACCTGTCTTCCAAATGCAGTAAGCAACAGCTTCTGGGCTTGGAAAGTGAACAGCTTTGAGATGGGAGCTTTTATAGCACATTTGCAGCTGTCAATAATGAGATGATCCCATGGTGATACAACTCCTGACCTCCTTACCTGACGTGATCCCTGAGCAGCGTGAACCCCATGGGTGACCTCGTAAAATTGCAAGGTGAGCTCAAAATACTTTTTAATGGGCTGTTAACAAGGTCATAATGACCTGAATTGCCTCCTCCAATGCTGCATGTTGGGTCTGTTCAGCGCTGACAGAGCTAACACCAATCGTGCCTGCTGACCCCCTGAAAAATTCCCCCCTTGAAGTCTGATTCTATCCTAGGGCAAGAGGTGAGGGTCGGGCCAGCAAACTAAGTGACAGGCTCAGTCTGACTCGCCACCACTAGAGCTTAGTGAGCCCTGCAGGATTTTCCATCCATTAAGCACAAATTTATAAAATTACCCCTTAGTTGTACAAATTGTAACAGCTGATTGGTGAACCAATATAAATTATAAATTGCATCCTTTTCTTTATTTATATTATGGCGTTCTTGCTATTAACACATCTGGGGAAGGAAATATTTATACTTCTGTAATGCAAACTCATTTCTCATCAGTACAAACACTCTTCATTATAAATAAATCCTGGATATGAACTGTTTTTCTCTTTGCCTAACACAGCTCTTAATGGCTGATGCGTCAGACAGACTGGTATTTAAATATATAAAATAAAGCCAAATAGCCTTTCTTACAACCATAGAATTTTACAGCACAGAAGGAGGCCATTCAGCCCATTGTGCCTGTGCAGACTCTCTGAAATGCTTTCCATATAGTCCTATTCACCTGCCCTTTCCCTCTGCGCTTTTATCGTCTTTTTCAAATATTTTTCTATTTCCATTTTAAAAACTATTATGGATTCTGCTTTCACCACTGTTTCAGGTATGTCCTAATAACCCACTGCTTAATCATTTTAAAAAAAATGATCCTAACCTCACCCTTCATTCTTTTGGTGATGATCTTAAATTATCGACTCACCGACCAGCGGAAATAGTTGACAAAATCCCTCATAATTTTGAACTCTTCTATCAGATCTCCTCTTAACATCTTCTATTTTAGTGGAAAGAGCCCCAGTTTCTCTCACATCTCCTTATAACTGAAGCTTCTCACTTCTGGTATCATCCTAGTGGATTTATTCCACACCCTCTCCATGGCCCTGTCATCCTTCCTAAAGTGCAAATTGCAGCCTATACAATAATTTATATCAGTTTAACATTACCGCTGTTTTTTTGCTCTATGCTCCTTTATAAAACCTAGTATTCCATATGCTTTTATCATTTGTACCAATTATGCTGTCATTGTAAGACATGTTGGGGGAAAAATTTGGTTGAGCTGATGGGGCGCAAAGCAACTAGTGACCAGGCGCGGCGATGTTTGCGCCGCTCACGAAATTGACCAGACATTTTGCGGCGGCGCTAAACACTACCGCCACAATCTCCTGCACCCGCAGATCATGACGTCAGTCGAGCGTGCAACGCTCCGCACCGGATATTGAGTGGTGCCCCCTGTCTTACCACCTGCCGCTAACAACGACAGGTTGAGGGGAACGTTTTGCAGTCGGGAAGGGACTGGGGGAGAGCTATTTAAAGGTGACCAGTTCCTGCCTTTTTTTGTCGCCCACATTTTTGCACCACACATTCTGAGAGAGACTTCTGGAGAGATTCAATGCTGTGTGAAGGAGTTTTGGGTACTGAGCAGCACTTTGCAGGCTCATTTTGATTAGCCCTTCCTTGTATCGATTTAGAAGAGACTGTGGGGGCTGCACTTTGAACTCTATCCCTGGGTCTCTCCATTGTTCTTTCCAACAGATTTGATGTACAGGTCTCTCCAGGCCGAGATTCAAAGCTGCAATGAGCAGGGTGTGGATGGAGAGAACGATCGACCCTCCCCTTTAAGAACTGGCTGGCACCAGTGTGTCTGTGTTCCATTGCTGTTTGACATCTCATGAGTTTTGCCATCGCACGGAGTTAGTGCCTCGCTCCTCGGCGTTAGCGCCTTAAGAGAGGTGTGTAGTGCCTGATTTAGCGCTCCAAACACCTCCAGGGGCGATAGAAGCCAAGTTTGCATTTGGAGGCGATAATTAGCGCCAGGCGCTAAACTTTGCGCCGGGCCGATAATTACGCCCCAAATGGGGCAATACTAAATTTCTCCCCCATATTTATTTAACATCAAAATCAAACAATTAATAATATTGCAGGATTTTTTTAAATTTTGTCTCAAAACAGCATGAATGGATAAATGTGTCTTTGGTAAATCAAACAACCTGAAACTTTAACATGCCCGACTCAAAAAAATGTGATATTGGCTACATGAAAAGAGATGTATATTTTGAAAGCTGAAAAGGCCCTGGCCTAGAAATTCAGTTGGCTGCGCCAGCCGTTAACGCCTTAGGAGGAGCAGATCTCGAGCGCTAGGCGCTTAGCGCCCGGGCGCAGCGCGATCTGCGCCTCGCCCCAACTTCAGTAGACATTTAGCGCCGGCGCAAAGTCTTTGCGCGCGCTCAGCTGCGTGCGCAGATCATGACGTCATTTCGTCGTGCAACGCCCTTTGTGCGCCCGGAACCGGAACTTCACTCGCGCCGCCCCATTGTGCGCCTGGCGGCCCGAACGACTGTGAAGTGGAACGGTACACAGCCGAGGCGGGCCGCGGGGAGCGCAAATTAAAGGGCACTCCTGCAGTAGAAAAGGCAGCCGTTTTGCAACATTTTGTGAGAGACAAAGATGGTGATGATGGAGGAGGAGGAGGAGGAGGAGGTGTTGTTGTTGTTGTTGTGCCGGTACTACATAACAAACTGATGGAGAGAAGCCCTCCCCAACAACACAAATACAGCAGCCTTGGCCTTTCAAAAAAACAAATCCACCTCCCCCTTTAAGAGCTGACCGGAGCCAGAGTGTCTGCCATCAATCAGCAGCTCACCGCACCTGCCCTGCGCCCACCTTCCGGTGTTAGCGCCCGGGCCGCCGGCTTAGCGCCTAAAGAGAGCTGTGCATCGCCAGTTTTAGCGCTCGAGCAAACTCTTAGGGCGAAGCTAATGAATATCGGCGATGTGGCCTCGAATTTGCGCCGGGCGCAAACTTTAGCGGCCGCCCGACTTTACCTCCCCAAAAGTGGCTATAATGAATTTCTAGGCCCCTTAGTCCTCAAGAGTTAAGTCCTGTGAATATTTTTCATTCAAGTATTTAATTCACACAGCTGGCTGTGGATTTTTTTTCCATTTGCACAATTTGTCCTCATTAGGCTGTTACTCTTTCTCACATAGTAACTGTCAAACACTCTGGCTCTCTGAAAGATTCTGTATCTTGTCACATTTGACAGCATTTATGCCTGCTTGGTTGTTCTCTGGTAAATGCTCACAAGGTAGTGTAGTGGTTGGGTTAATGGACTCGTAATCCAGACAACGTGAGTTTAAATGCCACCATGTCAGTTTGGGAATTTGAATTTAGTTTAAATAATCTGGAAGTAAAAAGCTGGTATCAGTCAGATGAAGCTGTCGGATTGTCATAAACACCAAACTGGTTCATTAATGTCCATCAGGGAAGGAAACCTATTCTTCTTATCTGGTATGGACTTTACTCCAATTCTGTACTGACCTACTTGTCTAAATCAACTCATTTAGCAAAATGATCAGGAGTAATTCAAACTGAAGTATACATTTCAAGATTGGATCTTCTTGATATCATTAAATCCGAAATAGGCTGGCGGGAAAACCAACCAATGTATCTCGGTCATAATGACAGTTACATATCAAAAGAAAATTCACCTGAATCTGGTCTGATGATAGCTCATCGAACTGAAACGTTGGCCTGGATATTAACAGGGGTGAGTTACATAGGTGGGGGGCGGAGTTTCGAACGGGAAACCTGGAAGTCCAGTTTTCCCCAGTTTTAACTCCATACCATGGGGTCGATTTTCCTGGAGCCATCAGGCGGGGTTTCAGGCATGTGGGGGGGGGGAAATCCCGAATTCGGGGGTCCCGACACCATCCCGCCCAAAACCCCGCTCCACGTAAGTTTCAGAGGCGGCGGGTACCCACCCCGCACTGGGACCTGCCGACCACAGGCGGGAAGGGATTAGTGCCAATTAACTGCCTGTTAACAGGTAGTTAACAGGCAGTTTTTAGCCTAATCCCTATTTTGAGGGGTGTCGGGTGGGATTCCCGACGGCTCCAAACCATGCCAGGTTAGAGCAGGCGGGCCGTCGGTTTGAAGGAGTTGGAGGGGTCGCGATGTCGGTGTTCATGTGAGTGATGGGTGCATGAGTGCAAAGGTAAGTGTATTTGTTGTGTCTAAAGTGTGTAAAGAACTTTTACTTACCTGTACTTACCTTAACAGCCTTTTTTCCTGTAGGTGTCGGGAGCGCATCACTCAGCCGGCACTTAAAGCTGAATGGCTGCGATCTGTGAAAAGTGACAGTCTTCAGCTTTGAGTGCTGCTGAGAGTTCTAACTGAGTCTGTGCAGAAGGACTCATGTTAGAACTCAGACTGTCAGTGTTTGGCAGCTTCAAACAGCTGTGAAACACTGATATTTCATCTGTCAAGAACTCTTGACAGATGAAATTGCAGTCTGTGACGTCACCTGTTGCCGGGTGGCCCTTAATTGGCCTGCTGAGCCCACTGGGCGGGCTCAACAAGGTTAATCAAGGGAAAATCGCGCGGACGTCGATGTAGGCGGGTCTAAAACCCGAAAGTTGTAGTCCCGCCTTCTTCTCGACAGCTTCGGGAAAACCAACCCCCATATGTCTTTTGGCCCTGACAGGTTCCTCACCCAGAAGTCAGCCTGATTGACAGGTTCGGCTTCCAGTCAGGCGGGGAGGACTCTGGAGCAGGCCGCAGGACCTGGTATGTCTGGTCCATGACCCGCGGAAGGCTCTGATCCCCAACCCCAGGATGGAGGGGGTTGTCCGATCCCGGGTGGGGGGGAGTGGCTCCGATACCCGACCCCGGGGTCTTTGTATGGAGGGGGGTTTATGGTGGGAGCTTTGGGGGCCAGGGGGAAGCACTCCTGCTCCTCCTGGCTCACAAGCAGTGCTGTAAAGGCACTTACCTTCTCCCCGAAGCTGTCCTCACCTCACTTCAGCTGTCGGGTTTCCCAAGGCCTGCCCACCCCTTGTCTGGCCTTGGTAAAACCTGGAAGTGGGCAGGTTGGGGTCAGGTTTCAGATTTTTAAAATGTTAACATCTGACCCGAACCCAGCCGATCCATTTTTGCGTGTAAAAATTCAGCCCGTTCACTCTGTTTCTCTTTTCACAGTTGCTGCCTGACCTGCTGAGTGTTTCCAGCATTTTCTGTTTTCCAACATCCATAGTATTTTGCTTTTCTTTAAATCCAGAAGGCTGTAAAGTGCCTAATAGAAAGATGAGGTGCTGTTCCTCGAGCTTGCATTGAGGCACTTTACAGCCCTCTGGAATCAACATCGAGTTCAACAATTTCAGACTATCAATTGGCCCCTGTAGTTCTTTTTTTGTCTCTTGTTTCCTCACATGGAAGCTGTTAATGTTGCTGCTATCATCATCCACACATTATCTAGAGCCATCTTTTGTTTCTTAACTTGTCCCATTACCTTTTGCCTTAAACTATCATCCCTTTTGTCATTCAATCTCTCCTGCCTTCCATCCCATCACAGACCTTCCCTTTGTTCTTTCCTCCCCTCCTCCCTGCCCCTGCTTAAAAATCTCTCCTCCCTCAACTTTTCCAGTTCTGATGAAGGGTTCAACCTGAAACATTGACTCTGTTTCCCGTCTTGTCGATGCTGCCTGACCTGCTGACTGTTTCCAGCACTTTCTGTTGTTATTGGAATAAAAGTCTCTTCTGTTTTCCTGAATTGAGTTGTTCCTGCAGGTGCTATGGAATCGTACCTCACTCCTGGCCCTCACTTTCACCATTAGGGCCTCAAGATTAATCAGGAAAGTGGGGTACAGCCTTTCGACTCATCTCTGCAGTTGTTCACTGAAAAATAGCAGATGTAATCCCGCTTTAAGTATAGTCGGGGAATCTCTGGAAATTGAGTGGGTCACATGGGCGGGCTGCCTGATTCTGCGGAGGGCATGGGAGGGCATCCCACTCTTCAAATGTTAATGAGGCCAGGTAGCTAAATTGGCCTGGGCCTCATATCCACAATGTCGGGGGGGCTTTGTTGCCCACCCAACCCCACCCCGCCTGCACAATTCCCGTCCTGAGTTAAAATCGAGCCTCACATGTTCTATTGTAGGGTGGTGACCAGTGGAGACCTAATACTTCTCACACAAGGAGGTAAAGAAAATTAGTCCCTCTCCCCTTCACCATCTTCCCAGGACACTTTTACACACCTGTTTATAGAATGACCTTGCCAGAAGTTTCGAGTTAGTTCATCTCTCTGTCCTCTTTCCTAGGGAGACCAACAAAGGAAGCTTTAAACAAGCATGGTATAGTCATTCAGTTTGTGTCTCTGGTACTTTTACTCTCTCGATTGAAACTTCTCCCAGTTTTACATTACAACAGTGATTTAGTATTCCTGTGGATGAACTTGTACTGTAGAAAATTATTAGAAAACTATAAAATGCAAGCTGGAAAAGGCTGATGGTATTATTGTTCTATTATGAGAAGTAATTTTGCATATTTTACACTAATGCCAAAAAATTAGTTTGGAAGATAGTAATGCTTCCCATGCCTGAGACCTTTTTAGGTAAATTTATTATATTCAACTTTACAATGAACAAAATGTTTTAATGATAAATATATGTCAAGATTGATGCAAACATGAAGCAACACTCAGTTAAAGCTTGGATTATAATCAGAACAAGATATAGATAGGAGGTAAAACAAAGGAGAGCACAACTTGGAAAGATCATCTTACAGATAATATAACCTACTAAAGAAAGAACTGATGTAAACGTGAGGCTAATAAAAGATTAATAACAAGGAATGTTTTAAAGAAGTTAAGATAAAACAAATGATGACAGGACCTATTATTCTTGTTACTACTAGTGAAAAATACATGGCCTGTGCAACAGATGCTAAACAGAGAGTCATGAAAATATGATAACAACGGGACACAGAGAACATTATATTGTTAACATGAGACATCAGCTTCGTTTTCAGGCAATGCTCCTCAATAAACAATGAGAAACATATGGGGCTGAATTTTCCACTTGGCGGGTGGTAGAGGTGTTTCTTGGCAGTGATTCAGTGATAAATGTTTCAAACTTATCAATGCTGTGATTTTGCAGAATTTTCCATCACTGATGTGACAGTAAGTTGCCAAGCCGTAAATTTCTCTAGGTTTCCAAATTCTAGCCCAAAACAAGTGACTTATTTAGGTTAATCAGTACTTTCACCTGTATCGATAATTCTAGCTATGTTTTCACCAGTTGAGAGAAGTACAAAATCCAGCAGTGAGTATTAGAGAGTGGAGGTGTGGCTGCTTGGAAGTTAGGTTGTAAATCATCAAGGACCAATACTGAATAACATACACGCACTGCTATAATTAACATCATATTCAAAAGAAAATCATTATTGCCAGCAGTAATATTCCTAAAATGCCAACAGAAGTGGAAAATCTAATCAATGAACTTTGAAAAATTAAACTAATTCTCCAATAATTACATTTCCAAACCACTTCCAGGGATTTCTTCTTATTTAAAGTTCTATTGAGAACTTAATAAATTAGTTGCCATGGTGGTGAATCAATTTGTTACAAATATTGTAGTAAAATCATTTTGAAGATAATTTCAACTTTTAACACCGGCGAAAAATGGGTGCTAGCGATTCAGCAGTTCGTTTTACGCCTCGCCCAATTTAATATTAACTCAGGAATATATACATTGTTGCCTGGTTGTAAACTAGTAATACATGGAAAAATTCTCAAAACTTGAACCCAATCTAGTTCTCACTGGTCTCACCACGGAAGCTTAATCCATTTTCAACTAGTTCAGTGTGGGGGAAAGCCACAGCAATAGAGTATTCCACCTTGAATGGTGGAAAATAACATTTAGCAGGACTAGTCCCAAATACAACCTGTTACACAATAATGGAACAACATAAACAGTAACCTTGGAACAGTCCACAGTTCAACCCGTCTGACTTTTTCTGCTACTGGAAGCATTAGGGTGATGTGGGAGAAAAGAGAACCTAAAATTTATATAGTACCTTTCATGTAGCCAGGATATCACAAAACAGCTAATGAATTAATGAATGTTGATCAGGCCTCCAAGATACCTCCCTGACCTTTTTTTAATAGTGCTGTGGTATCTTTTACACCCACCTGAACAGGCAGACAGGTCCTCGGTTTAAAATTTATCCAAAAGACAGCACTGATGAAGCAACACTCTCTTGGTGTGAGCCTAGATTATATGCTCCACCCCAGCATTGGTCTTGAACTCACAACCTTCTGGCTCAGAGGTGAGTGATCCCACTAGCAAAGCTTCATACTTTAGAAACACTGGAAATGTTAGGAGACATTGGAAAAGAAATATTTTATGCCTAATAATACCTTTATATTAAACATTCCCTCCCCTCTGACACATTGTTGCATTCAAACTTTTGGGAGGAGAAATTCAGTTGCTTAGCGCCTCCTGTTAGCGCCTGGCAGGGGCGGTAAAGGGGCACTAATGAAGTAGCGCTGGAGCAAGGAGAATCCAGCACCACACATCAACTCCAGTCGCCCCTTAGTGCCGCCACTAACAGTGAGCACCTGGGTCTTTAGTGCCAGGCAGATCGTGACATCAGTGAGTGTGCAACGCTCACTGAGCGCCCGAACTGCCAAATTGATTATAGCCCCCTGCCTTAGAGCCTCACCCTGACAACAACAGGAAGAGGAGGCATGAAGCAGGTGGATGGCGGCTCCAGGGGTGTTATTTAAAGGGATGAGTCACAGCTGTCAGGTTAGTGCTGTTTCACTGCTTCCTTGTCAGTTTGTGATTGTGCACGAGTTTAATTCAGTAATTTAAAGGTTCTTTAGTATCAGGAATGCTGTGGCTACTAAAACATTGTTACATTTATTCTGACAAAATTTCAAAGTGCCACATATCGTTATATTACTGGGGGCTGTACTGGCAGTCGACCTCGCCCTCCAGGATTTACTGTGGAGGGAGCGGAGGCAGCGACAAAGATTGCAAGATGTGGCCAGAGGGAGGAGGAGGGCCATCAGGGTTCTCAAACAAGGCTACCACTCATTTAATGTGTAGTTGGTGTGCGAACGCAGACAGCGAATCCTCAATATGAATGCCTGCTATCCTGGCAGCAGCCATGATGCCTTCATCCTGTGCCAGACCGGTGAGCCAGCACTCTTCCAGCCACCACATCAAGCTCACAGCTGGCTGGTCGGAGACAAGGGCTATCTGCTCTCCACCTGGCTCATGACTCCCCTCCGCAACTCCAACGCTCCTGCCCAGCACTCATATAATGAGAGCCATGCTGCCACCAGGAACATCATCGAGCAGACCATCGGGGTGCTCAAGCAATGGTTCCACTGCCTTGACAGCTCGAGAGGAGTCCTCCAGTACTCGGCTGAGCAGGTGTCCTATTTCGTCATGGTCTGCTGCATGCTGCACAACTTGGCCATCATGAGGGCCCAGCCCTTGCCACCAGGGATTGTGGGACCACCTCAGGTGGAGCAAGAGGGAGAGGAGGAGGTGTACAAGGACGAGGATGAGGAGGAAGAGGAGGGACAGGAGTGAGGGAGGAAGCAGTCACTCAAGCGGCCTTCTGGAAGGGTGGTCCATGACCGCCTCATCAGACTGCAGTTTCAATAAATCAAACCCCAGATCCCTATCATTCCATCCCTGTCTCAGGCCATATCACAGCGCAAAGCTAAAATGAGAGACACCACAAAATCATCCAAAGCCAATGAATAAATTTATCAATAATCAGCAAACACATATTCACAGCAACAATATTACCTATTCACCCTTGTGAAATCTCTTAGTTCCTGTCGTTACTGTGCCTTTGTCTACTCTAGTGCTCCTATGAAGTTTTGGCCCAGTGGCTGCAGCAGGGCAGGTGTAAGGCTGCTGAGTGTCCATATGGCAGACTTCAGATGGCCTTGCAGGATGCCCTCGACCAGCTCTGGGCTTGGAAGGCCCAGCTGTAGACAGCACCACCTCCGCATGGGTGGCAGCAGTCTGGGCTGGCTGGATGACAGGCAGTGACAAGGGCAATGACAGAGTGCCAGTGGTGGGAGCAGGAATGCTGTCATCCTGAGCGAGAACAGCAGCTTCTTGCTCCACTGACCCACTGCCACTCCCCCGGGGCAGCCCCTCAGCATCACTACCAATCTGCTGGAGCACAGATTGCTGGCCTGCTACAAAACCGTAAAGTCATAGTGGACGGTGGTCGACCCAGCCATGATGGCAGCAGTCAGAGCTTGCATGGCAGCAAGCTGAGACTACAGGAGAGCAGTCTGAGAATCGATGGCACCAAGCATAGACTGCATTACAGCACTGACAACATTCCGGCAATAGTACTGAAGACTTGTGCTCCAGAACTAGCTGCGCCCCTAGCCAAGCTGTTCCAGTACAGCTACAACACTGGCATCTACCCGGCAATGTGGAAAATTGCCCAAGTATGTCCTGTCTACAAAAAGCAGGACAAATCCGACCCGGCCAATTACCGTCCCATCAGTCTACTCTCAATCATCAGCAAAGCGATGGAAGGTGTCGTCGACAGTGCTATCAAGCGGCGCTTACTCAGCAATAACCTGCTAATTGACGCCCAGTTTGGGTTCCGCCAGGGCTACTCAGCTCCTGACCTCATTACAGCCTTGGTCCAAACATGGACAAAAGAGCTGAACTCAAGAGGTGAGGTGAGAGTGACTGCCCTTGACATCAAGGCAGCATTTGATCGAGTGTGGCATCAAGGAGCCCTAGCAAAACTGAAGTCAATGGGAATCAAGGGGAAAACTCTCCATTGGTTGGAATCATACCTAGCACAAAGGAAGTTGGCTGTGGTTGTTGGAGGTCATTCATCTCAATCACATGGCATCACTGCAGGAGTTCCTCAGGGCAGTGTCCTAGGCCCAACCATCTTCAGCTGTTTCATCAATGGCCTTCCCTCCATCATAAGGTCAGAAGTGGGGATGTTCGCTGATGATTGCACACTGTTCAGCACCATTCGAGACTCATCAGATACTGACGCAGTCAGTGTCCATATGCAGCAAGACCTGGACAACATTCAGACTTGGGCTGACAAGTGGCAAGTAACATTCGCACCACACAAGTGCCAGACAATGACCATCTCCAACAAGCGAGACTCTAACCGTCTCCCCTTGACATTCAATGGCATTACCATCGCTGAATCCCCCACTATCAATATCCTGGGGGTTACCATTGATCAGAAACTGAACTGGACCAGCCATATAAACACTGTGGCTACAAGAGCAGGCCAGAGGCTGGGAATTCTGCGGCGAGTGTCTCACCTCCTGACTCCCCAAAGCCTTTCCACCATCTACAAGGCACAAGTCAGGAGTGTGATGGAATACTCTCCACTTGCCTGGATGAGTGCAGCTCCAACAACACTCAAGAAGCTCGAAACCATTCAGGATAAAGCAGCCCGCTTGATTGGCACTCCATCCACCACCTTCAACATTCACTCCCTCCACCACCGGCGCACTGTGGCTGCAGTGTGTACCATCTACAAGATGCACTGCAGCTGTTGTGTATGTACCTTTAAGGGAATAACTGGTCTTAGACTGCAGTACCGGCAGTGACCACCCCTGTATAAAAGGCCCTAGCAGGCTTCTGTAGTTTCAGTTTCAAGCCTCTTGTTCAGTAAAGTACCTGTTAAACTGTTCTCCCGAAGTCCGTGTATTATTGAGGCGCGGACTTTACAGTGGCGATGAGTAAGTTCGAACTCACCTGCAGTGTGGCATCATCTCACGGGGATCTCGCCTGAAAGGAAGGTCCTGGAAGGTCGTAGCCTGAGCAACGGGCGTCAACTGAGGGCAACCGCCCAAAGAATCCATCGGTGTTTGGAGAATTGCGGGAGAGACTGTGGTTCCAGCGAATCGTGCTGGTAGCAGGTAGCGCGCTGACCCTTCCGGACTGCGGCGGGCTCAAGCTCGATCGAGTGGCTCTACAAATCGGGCCGCGCAGCGTCGCCGGGAAAAGAAAACAAGAGAGAGAGCGTGGAGCGCACAGGGCGCGGTCGGTGCTCGAGAACAGGACAGCGGAGAGAAACTAAATGGGGGGGAAGGAAAGCAAGACGTGCCGAAGCTGCGGGTCGCCGCCATTACCCCGTAGAACGCTAGGAGCAGCGTGGCAGTAAGGGGAAAAAGCAAAAGCGCGGTAGGCGCCATTTTAAATCGCCCAAGATGCCGAAAAGTGGCAGTATCATTGCTTTCGACAACGAGGTAGAAGACTGGACCACGTATGTGGAAAGAATTGAAGTGTACTGCAAGGCAAATGAGGTGGCTGATGGAAAGAGGGCGCCGGTATTATTAAATCTGATGGGTGCGAGTACGTACGGCCTATTGCGGAATTTAATTACCCCAGCTAAACCAATGGAGAAAAGTTTTGAGGAGATTGTTCATATCTTACAGGAACATCTAAGCCCTACACCACTGCTGATAGCAGAAAGATTCAAGTTCCATAAAAGAAACCAGCACAAAGATGAGAGCAATGCTGACTATCTTACAGAACTACGCAAGTTATCGAAGCACTGCCAGTTCGGAGCAGGACTGGCAGACGCCTTACGGGATAAGTTTGTCTGCGGGCTCCAGAGTGAAGGAACCCAGAAACGATTACTTTCAAAAAAGGACCTGACGCTAGAACAGGCTTTCAGCGTGGCAGTATCCTATGAAGCAGCAGCACGGGGAGCTGCGGAAATATAACGGAAACCACAAGAATACAGCGCTAACGAAATGGCGTATGGAGCCGAAAAGTGCTATCGCTGCGGCAGAACAACCCATGAGCAGAAGGACTGCTGGTTTAAAGACAAAATATGCAGGCAATGCGGAAAAATGGGACATATAGAAAGAGTCTGCAGGTCGGGAAAGAAGACCAACACGACAAGAACTACTAAGGAACAGTACAGGAAAGTAAAGAAACTGACAGATAGTAGTTCAGAAGATCAGGAGAGTGATAAGGACTCCGGGAGCAGGCGACTAAGTTGTTTTAAGTTACACAACGTGATCGCAAAAGAAGATCACCGAACCATTTGGGTCACCCTCATGATAGCAGGGTCCCCAGTGAAGATGGAATTGGACACAGGATCAGCCCTAACTGTCATGAATCGACGAGACTATGAGCGGCTATTCTCACACATACCCTTAAAGGACACGTCCATTGTATTGAAGACATACACGGGGCAAAAGGTCTACCCCAGAGGAAAAATAAGGGTGCCAGTTGAATATAACGGAAAGGAAACACAGAAACTATACATGTATATACTACGAGATGGAGGACCACCATTATTGGGACGTGAATGGATCCGAAGACTACAATTGGATTGGCATTCCATTCTGGCACTAACTGTGACTGACAAAAAAGATGATGATGTCGCACCTGGACGTCTGTCACAAATTCTATCTGACGTGGAAGAGGTGTTCCAACAAGGACTTGGGACTCTAAAAGGAGTAAAGGCAACCATAAAGATTGAGGATAAAGCAACCCCAAAATTTTTCAAGGCCAGACCAGTGCCATACGCGATACGCCCAGCTGTGGAAGCTGAACTGGAGAGTCTGGAGCATTCGGGGGTGCTGTGTAAGGTGGACTGGAGCGAGTAGGCCACACCCATCGTTCCTGTAATGAAGAAAGCATTGAGCAGCACGCCTGGGGAGCCAAGGAAGGTTCGCATCTGTGGGGACTTCAAGGTGACTGTGAACCCAGTCCTGCACACAGTACAGTATCCGCTTCTGCGGATAGAAGATATTTTCGCCTCACTATCTGGAGGGAAACGTTTTACAAAGATTGACCTGGCTCAAGCGTATCTACAAATGGAGGTGGAAGAGGCATCTAGGAAATACCTCACGATAAACACTCACAAAGGCCTTTACCAGTACAATCAACTGGTATTTGGGGTAGCATCGGCCCCGGCTATGTGGCAGAGGGCAATGGAACAAGTCCTGCAAGGGATCCCGGGGACCCAGTGTTATTTGGACGACATCCTGGTTACGGGCGAAAATGACAATGAACACCTTGCCAACCTGGAACAGGTGCTCACGAGATTGCAGGAATATGGGCTACGAGCCAACCGTCCCAAATGCGAGTTCTTCAGGAGACAAATCTCATATTGTGGCCACATGATTGATGAGGAAGGGTTGCATAAGTCGCCGGACAAGATTGAGGCTGTAGTCAAGGCTCCAGCACCAGAAAATGTGTCGCAACTGAGGTCGTTCCTCGGGTTGGTGAACTACTACCATAAGTTCTTGCCGAATTTATCTACAATTCTGCACCCACTGAACGCCCACTTCAAACTGGTGTAACATGGAAATGGAGTGATGAGTGTAAGCGTGCCTTTCAGGAATGTAAATGCCAAATCACTTTAAAAGAAGTATTGGCCCACTACAACCCAACACTACTGATTCGGTTGGCATGTGATGCGTCACCTTACGGCATTGGAGCGGTGCTGTCACACAAATTCCGTGATGGTTCAGAGAGGCCAATAGCCTTTGCATCACACTTGCTAACCTCAGCCGAGCGTAACTATGCCCAGATTGACAGGGAGGCCCTCAGCCTGGTGTGGGGGGTGAAGAAGTTCAATCACTATCTGCACGGGCAGAAATTCACCCTACTGACTGATCATCAACCCCTGGTCTCAATTTTTAACCCAAAGAAGGGCGTTCCGGTGATGACGGCGCAACGGCTGCAAAGATGGTCACTTTTTCTAGGGGCACATCAGTATGACATAGAATACAAAGGTATGAAAAAACATGGAAACGCTGATGGGCTGTCGTGCCTACTGTTGCCTACGGTGGAAGAAGCACCTGCAGTGGACCCGGTGGAGATATTCCATGTGACCATAGTCGAATGTTTGCCTGTTACAAACGCAAGTATTGAGAAGGAAACCCGAAATGACCTGACACTCTCTCGGGTCTATGATTTGACGGTGAAGGGATGGCCAGCATATGGTGACTCACTGTTGCCAGCATTCTCGCCAAGGAGGGAACAGCTGTCAGTGTGTCGGGGAACCTTGATGTGTGGATCTCGAGTGGTAATTCCACCCAAGTTGAGAGATAGAGTACTCAATGGGCTTCATGAGGGTCATCCGGGAGGGGTAAAAATGAAGAGCCTAGCCAGGGCGTTTGTGTGGTGGCCGGGAATCGATAAAGAAATCGAGGATATGACCAAGAAATGCACAGGATGCCAGAAGGTCCAAAACGCTCCACCACAGGCCCCGCTACATCCATGGGAGTGGCCCTCACCTCCATGGCAACGGGTACACATTGATTTCACTGGTCCATTTATGGACTCAATGTTTCTAATCGCTGTGGATGCCCATTCGAAATGGCCAGAGGTCATTAAAATGTCCTCCACCACCATGGAGAAAACTATTGCAGTCCTAAGGACCATCTTCGCCAGGAATGGGTTGCCAGAACAGATCTGTCCTGACATTGGCACACAGTTTGTGTCTGAGGATTTCCGGAGGTTCCTGAAGAATAATGGGGTGAAACATTACACATCTGCCCCATATCATCCAGCCACAAATGGATTGGCTGAGAGGTTTGTTCAGACCTTTAAAAAGGCCATAAAGGCAATGTATAATGACGACATACCACTGCAACACAAGGTGGATAACTTCCTGTTTGCTTACCGGAATGTGACACATGCAGTAACCAACCAAACTCCAGCCGTACTGTTTTTCAACCGGAGACTAAGATGTCGCTTGGATTTGCTCAAACCAAATATAAGACGAGATGTTGAGGATAAGCAGTTCCAGCACATAAATGAGAAGCCAACCAGGAGCTTCAAGATAGGGCAACCAGTCTTGGCCCGCGACTACCGAACAGAAAAATGGCAGCCAGGCACGATATGCACACAGCAGGGACCACTAATGTACACAGTGGATGTTGGAGAGAGCATCATGAGACGCCATGCTGACCGGATTCTAGAGTCACAGGAACAAGCCAAACCTGTACCGCAAGCATGTGCACCTGGTAATGAGCCTGAAGTACAGATTGCGTCTACCTCAGAAGCAGGAGTATTGGAAGCTGACGAACCAACCAATGACAATGAGCCAGAATTGACTCCACCGCCAGAACAGGATACTCGAGAAAGGCGCTATCCAGTCCGGATCAGGAAGCCTCCTCAAAGACTGAACTTATAAATGACTATTTCAGTTGATGTATATATTACTGAGAAAATTGTAATTGTAATTAGTTATTATTTAGTTGTTAAATGAATGTTATGTACTGTTTATCTAAAAGGGGAGGAATTGTTGTGTATGTACCTTTAAGGGAATAACTGGTCTTAGACTGCAGTACCGGCAGTGACCACCCCTATATAAAAGGCCCTAGCAGGCTTCTGTAGTTTCAGTTTCAAGCTGCCTCTTGTTCAGTAAAGTACCTGTTAAACTGTTCTCCCGAAGTCCGTGTATTATTGAGGCGCGGACTTTACAGCAGCAACTCGCCAAAGCTCCTTCAACAGCACCTTCCAAACCCGCGACCTCTACCACTTAGGAGGACAAGGGCAGCAGACGCATGGGAACATCACCATTTACAAGTTCCCCTCCAAGCCACACACCATCCTGACTTGGATCTGTATCGCCGTTCCTTCACTGTCGCTGGGCCAAAATCCTGGAACTCCCTTCCTAACAGCATTGTGGGTGTACCTACACCATATGGACTGCAGCGGTTCAAGAAGGCGGCTCACCACCATCTTCTCAAGGGCAATTAGGGATGGGCACTAAATGCAGGCCTAGCCAGCCAGCGACGCCCACATCCCATCAATGAATTAAAAAAAAAGATGTTGCGTGGCTTCCGCCTGTGCTGCAATGGAAGCAGCGACATCGCCCATCACACGCGGCATGAGGTCTGGGTTGCCATGGTCTCTTTGGGAGTCTACCATCCTTTGCAGACTGGAAATGATGGGCTCCATGTTGTGCGCAGAGCTCTGTGCAATGTTGGAGGTGGACTCCTCCATGCTCCTTACCATTGCCGAGAGGCTCTCAGGCACCCTTGCCATTGCCCCTATCATCTCCGTATGCATGCCCATCACCCTTCTTCTAAAGGCTTCGCCATCGAGGTCCTCATCTGAGTTCTGCGCACCAGAACCCACGCGCGAACCCGCCCTCCGGGGAGCTGGCCCCCGAGCTACCCATTCCCCCTGGCCTTGCTGCAGCTCGCTCATCCCCATTGCATCACCCTGTGCAGATCCCGCTACTATATTAGCCTCTAAAGAATGCGTAGTAAGGAGTGTGATGGAATACTCTTCACTTGCCTGGATGTGTGCAGCTCCAACAACACTCAGGAAGCTCAACACCATCCAGGTCACAGCAGCCCACTTGATTGGCGCCCCATCCACCATCTTAAACATTCACTCCCTCCACCACCAGCACACCGTGGCTGCAGTATGTACCAGCTACAAGATGCACTGCAGCAACTCGCCAAGGCTTCTTCAGCAGCACCTCCCAAAACCGTGATCTCCTCCACCTCGAAGGACAAGGGCAGCAGGTGCATGGGAACACCACCACCTCCAAGTTCCCTACCATGATCCTTCATCATCGCTGAGTCAAAATCCTGGAACTCCCTCCCTAACAGCACTGTGGGAGTACCTTCACCACACGGACTGCAGTGGTTCGAGAAGGCGGCTCACCACAACCTTCTCAAGGACAATTAGGGATGGGCAATAAATGCTGGCCTTGCCAGCGATGCCCACATCCCATAAACTAATTTAAAAAAGAGGCTGCTGAGCTTTCATTGATGACACTTCAATCAGATGGCCTTGGAGGATGACCTCGAGCAGCTTTGGGCCTAAAGGGCCTAGCTACAGGCTGCAGTATCTTGGCATGGGCTGCAACAGTCTTGGCTGGCTGGCTGCGTGTCATCAGCAAGGACACTGTTATAATATCCAGATAAGTGTACTTTTCCTGAGTACAATATCAAACATGAATGAGGCGATTACAAGCAGGATCTGTGCACTGCTAGAAAATAATTTTTCAATCTAATAATACCCCCAGAGGTGGTAGAGTGACACAGCAGCTTATTGTAATAATGAGATTAATAATTCATATAATTAATGGGACAGAGATTTAAAGAAAAATCAAGTTAAGCAGAATTCTATGTAATATTATAAGTAATGTGAAAATCCTATCTTTTAATATCCATTGTAGCTGAGACCTATTCTGTTCTTACATCCACACACATGTACTCTCCAGTTGGGCCATTGGATGTAATCTAGAGTGGGAGGGAACTCAGGCTAATTTTCCCCTCCCTGTGCCAGAGCTCTGTGGCTAATTGTAATCACCTACCATTATCTCTGAGATCAAGATTGGATGCTCCTCCAAGGCCCTGGTGAATCATGCGAGCAAATTCTTAATCACTTCCACTTCTCTCGCCACCTTTAAAATCCTTCTTAAAATCGATCTCTCTGACCAAGCGATGGTCACCCCTCTTAGTCTCGCCCTTTGCCCCTTCCCCACCCCCCCAATAGCTCAGCATCTACTTCCTCCGACCTATTTGGAAATGCCTTGTGAAATTTTTTTAATGAAAGATATATCAATTGATGGTGTCATTCTTGTTAAAGAAAAGATTATTAAACTCCTAACTGTTATTATTCAACATTTTACTCATATCAACTTTCAACCTTAACACCTGAAAGGAAACTAAAGGGTAATTTTATCGATCCCACTCTTCCAGTGGGAAATCTGGCTTGGATGGAGCGCAGGTTAGAGATAGGGTTACAATGCAAATCACAATTCTCTGACCCAAGTTCCCTTTAACCATATCTCCTTGCTGGGAGCATAGAATCGGTAGATTTAAAATTAATTTTGGCTAAATTTATTAGTCATGTGGAAATTGTAACTATTAGACTCACTGCATGATTATTTTGCGTATTTTATATAAATTATGTATTATTGCTAAATTAAGCACATCCAGCAGTGTTTGTAGTACCCTGTCCATTAGTCTCTGAAATATTTACTGCTCAACTGCTCAAGCAAACGAGTTTGAACAAATCCAATTTAAAGTACTATAATTTTAATTAGGACTGTGCTGCAGTGGATGAAATAATTTAATTCCCACAGTTCCAAAGTGATAATTAGATAGTTCTCCAAAGGGGTTTCTATTTGTTTTCAAGTATAGAAAGTTTTATTGGGGAGTCTTAATGTATTAAAAGTTTATTTGTATGGTATTAATCAGAGGACAAATACATCTTAAGGGCTTTTCGCATTTTGATATACTTTATCTAGATTTATACTAAATGAGCAAATTTGCTGCCCCCTCCCCTTATATCAAATGAAAGTGATCAATGTATGGTTCATAGTTCTTTTCCCACTGAATAGCAATAGCATGACAGTTGTTTAATTTCATTGCAAAATCCAGGGAGTCATTGATGACACCAATGTGACTATGCATGCTATGAATAATGTGCAGCAGGTCAGTGATCAGGAACAACCTCATCATGCAGGATATTGGCCGCCTTAGTCATGATCTTTCATTGGCGGCAATCATCTGCACCAGGCTTCTTTGAAAGTGAGTGACAGCTGGATGGATGGATTCTCAGAAATCATAGCTTCCCTTTGAGCCTTGCCTAACAACATGCCCTGTAGCATCACAGACAGAAGTGAGTACAAGTACAACAAGGCCCATGCAGTTACCATGGTGATAATAGATCACACTTTTTGTATCTTGAAGCAGCATTTATATGCATGGGAAACCAGGGAATCTCTTGCAGTACAGGCTGTGTCATGGATCCCTCCATCTAACACCCCAGCGTCTTGTTGCCAGACAGGAGAACCTCTTGTGCTTCTCAGTGAACAACCTGCATAGCTGCATTACGAGCATTCATACTTAGAGTCTGTTCCACTGAGACCTCCACTACAAATGCCAATTGAGTTGCGGTACACTCTATGGTAGACACCAGTGCCAATAAGCCTTCCTATATGTCTGCACAGATGCAAGCATTGGCCTTTGCAGTTGTCACCAGACCTGTCAGGAGCTACTTTGGACAGCTTCGAGTGATTCTACAAGATGATCATATTCAAATAGCAAACATGTACTATAAGCAGGCACGGTGGTCTGAATTCATACTGCTGAGGAAGTACACAAACTGGTCCTCTAGCCAGCAGGTTCCTGTTCCTCCTCTGTCACCAGCATTTGATCCAACCTTATTCATGCTCAATGATTTGCTCACTAACTAAATTTCCCAGGGTGGGTGTGCCTGTTTTGATGCTTGCTTCAGGTTCACTGTGTGATGGAGGTTACTGTGTTGTGCTGGCTTAAATGTAGCCCTGGCATTTTGGCTTGGATTTTGGGAGGTATCTGTACGAAAAGTAGAGGAACATATGTTAGAATGCTGGCTGCATGAAACTCCTCCTAATGGTACTACGTGGCAAAATGCTGTGTGCCATGATGGTGTGTTTGAGTGTATGCCTGTGTGAGAATGAGTGAGTAAGAAGCAACAATGAGAACAGGATGTTGCTAGCCCAGGAGAGAGGTCACCACCTCACGCCTCCCACTCCCTCTGTGCTTTCAGTCGATCATTGCTTCTTTGGAGGGACTCAGAAGGTTGAAGTTTCAGTGCCCTCCTCCCAAGTGGGTCTGCTCCCCACTGTTATATGCCACCTTTGCCTGCAAGGAGAGAAGTCATCTTAAGATGTTGTAAAGGGCAAAAGCACAGACAGCAATGCCCAAATATCCAGCCTGCAGCCTAGTATTCGTGTGAATAAATGAACATGTATCATGTGGCTATATGTAACAGGTTAAGATCCACTTTGGACCTAAGAAAGATAGATTAGAGTATCTTCCAAATGGTGAGAAGTTAGGATCTGTGGGAGAGCAGAGAGGTTTAGCGGTCCATGTGCAAAAATCACTAAAATCTAGTGAACAGGTACAAAAAATAATTTAAAAGGCTAATGAAATGTTGGTCTTCATCTCAAACGGGCTGGAATACAAATGGGTAGAAGTTATGTTCTAGTTATAAAAAGCTCTGGTTAGACCCCATCTGGAGCACTGCGTTGAGATCTGGAGCACTGCGTTGAGATCTGGAGCACTGCGTTGAGATCTGGAGCACTGCGTTGAGATCTGGAGCACTGCGTTGAGATCTGGAGCACTGCGTTGAGTTCTGAAGCACTGCGTTGAGATCTGGAGCACTGCGTTGAGATCTGGAGCACTGCGTTGAGATCTGGAGCACTGCGTTGAGATCTGGAGCGCTGCGTTGAGATCTGGAGTGCTGCGTTGAGATCTGGAGCACTGCGTTGAGATCTCGAGCACTGCGTTGAGATCTGGAGCACTGCGTTGAGTTCTGAAGCACTGCGTTGAGATCTGGAGCGCTGCGTTGAGATCTGGAGCGCTGCGTTGAGATCTGGAGCACTGCGTTGAGATCTGGAGCACTGCGTTGAGATCTGGAGCGCTGCGTTGAGATCTCGAGCACTGCGTTGAGTTCTGGGCACCGCACCCCAGGAAGGATATATTGGCCTTAGAGGGAGTGCAGCGCAGATTCACGAGAATGAAACTGGGACTAAAAGGGTTAATTTATGAGGACAGGTTGCATAGACGAGGCTTTTATTCCCTTGAAGATTAAGAGGTAATCTAATTGAGGTGTTTAAGATGATTAAAGGATTTGATAGGATTGATGGAGAGAAACTATTTCCTCTGGTGGGGGAGTCCAGGGGACAATACCTTAAAATTAGAAATAACAACAGAAAACGCTGGAAAAACTCAGCAGGCCAGGCAGCTTCCATGGAGAGAGAAACAGAGTTAACGTTTCAGCATGCTGCCTGGCCTGCTGAGTTTTTCCAGCGTTTTCTGTTGTTATTTCGGATTTCCAGCATCCGCAGTATTTTGCTGCCTTAAAATTAGAGCTACGCAATTCAAATGCAACGTCAGGAAGCACTTCTTCACACAAAGGGGAGTGGAAATCTGGAACTCTCTTCTCCAAAAAGCTGTTGAGGCTAGCTCAATTGAAAATTTCAAAACTGAGATTGATAGGTTTTTGTTAGGCAAGGGTATTGCGGGTTATGGAGCTAATGCGGGTAGATGGAGTTAAGATATATATCAGTCATTCATGATGTATCACAGAATCACAGAATCTACAGTGCAGATAGAGGCCATTTCAGCCCATTGAGCCTGCACTGACACATATCCCACCCTATCCCTGTAACCCCATGTATTTAATCCCCTAACACTAAGGGTCAATTTATCATAGCCAAATCAACCTAACCTGCACATCTTTGGACTGTGGGAGGAAACCGGAGCACCCGGAGGAAACCCACGCAGACACAGGGAGAATGTGCAAACTCCACACAGACAGTCGCCCGAGGCCAGATTTGAACCCGGGTCCCTGGCGCTGTGAGGCAACAGTGCTAACCACTATGCCACCGTGCCCCACCCAGGCTTGCCGGGTTTAAAGGCCTACTCCTGTTCCTGTGAGAGGAAACATTTAATGACATGCATACTTTGCCCATTAACTTGGTATAAGATTCTAGTTGGTAGCTTTACCTTGGCAGATTTTTTTCAGCTTCAAGCTATTTTTAGTATCTACTCCAAAGTCCTCTGGGTTTTGAAGATAGCATTCACTGTTCGTGCCAATTTGACACAGAACATATTGGCCCAGAAATTCGGGTCCCCACGGGTGAGTACGCACGGGGTACTCACCTGTAGGCCCGATGGAAGTGCCGGTTTCCTGCATGCACTGCGCATGCGTGGGAAACCGGCACTTCCGTTCCTCTGAAAGCAGGGGTTCAGAGGTCGAATGCGTGCGCAGGGGAGGCAGCGCGTGCGCATCAAACTTAGGTTTTTTTTACATGTTTTTCCGTGAGGGTAAGTCTGCAGAAGTTAGACATTTAAAAAGCAGGCGTAAGGCCTGCTTTTTACAAGGTAAGTGGTGAATTAATTAAAATTAAAAAAATTTTTCCACAGGTTTATTATTTTTAAATACTTTAAAGCAAGGTAAGTTTATTTATAGCCCCGTTAGAATATAAAATTATTTTTTTCAAATATTTAAATTATTGTTTAAAATAGTTATTTCATGTAATTTATAGTTTATTTAAAAAATGTGATTTTTTAAAAAATTTATTTGAAAGTTTAGTGCTATTTTGGGGCCGTAGTATTTATAAGTCTTGACAGCACTTCCTGTCAAGACTTATGAATGGAGCATTCCCTGCTCCGATTGGCTCCCCATGGCCCACGTGATCCCAGGGGACGCATCGAACTAACTGCGCCCCTGGGATACGCAAGCACTGCACGCCGGTAGCTGGACCAGGCCCCGGATCGGAATTCCACAGGGCCCTACAGCTCAATGGCCGGCGCGCAAGGTAAGTGCAGGTCGGGGGCTTGCACCCGCGGGAAGCCCCCGACCCGAATTTCTGGGTCTATGTGTTACATTCCTGTGAGGAGAGTACCCTGGGTTGGCAAATCAAACAACCCTCCTTTCACCCACTTCACGAATCAACTCTACAAGTTAAAACAATGTGAAAGTTCCATTCAGTTCATCCAAGTTGCTTCAGCTTGTTTCCCAATAATGAGATAACAATTTTTCATTTTTTCCTTATACCCAAAATCCGTAAGTCTCCTATTCTTGCTCCTATTTCTTATGTTCTTATGTAATTAGGAATTCTTCATTCATGTCATTATTTATTGCTCTAGATGTCAGTTAATCCATAGTCATCAACCCTCCGACTAGCAGAACGATTATCAGGGCATATAAAAGACCAGGGGCTAAAGATTCGGGGGTTTAGTGCAGGCCGTTACCACCCGATTCAGGGAAAAAATGGTGGCTGCTGTGTTTCTGCCCGCTGCTGGCAGGCCCTGGGGCAGCCGCCATTTTTGGCTGGGTGGCAGCACTGCTGATGTCCTTGCTCGTAAAAATTATGGAGATTATGCAGAACGTGATGTCAGTGAACGTGCAATGCTCACTTGATGCCTGATCTGCGATTTTCAGCTTCGCCACTTCACTTACCGACATGCTTAATTGCAAACAGCTGAGCAAGCATTGAGAAGCAGGAAGGAGGCTCCAGCAGCGGTATTTAAAGTGATCATCAGCAACAACTTGCACCTCACATGATTCTGCAGTTTGAATTGCTCTGTGGAGCTTTCTGCAACTCCAGCAGCTTTATTAACTTATTGCAAGGTTCTATGGTAATGGGGAGTGTTTGGGCAAGTGGAGGACACCTTCGTTCTTATTTAAAGGCTTCTGCTCACAACACTTGCTCACAGTCATGGGGGCTCTACTGGCAGTCCCCCTCATGCTCCAGGATCTTAGAGAGAGGGAGCAGAGGCAGCGAAGTAGAGGAGAAGATGCGTGCAGAGCGAGGAGGAGGAGCATGAGGGCTCTCAACAGGAGGTCTTGCACACCTAGCGTCTTCCGAGAGCACTTCTCTTAAATCCACTTAAGCGAGGAGCAGTGTCTTCAGAGGCTCCGCTTCACCAAGGAGGTGGCCATAGAACTCTGCTGCCTCCTGCAACCAGACCTGCACCATGAGAGTAGGGCAAACACAGCTCTCCTAGTGGCAGTCAAAGTCACTGTGGCCCTCAATTTCTTCACCTGCGGATCCTTCCAGTCTGCAGCAGGAGACATACCCAATGTCTCACATTTCGTCATCCATCGCTGCATCCAGGAAGTAAAAAACGCTCTCTACAGCAGGAGAAGGGACTACGTTTTCTTCTCTCTGAGCAGAGAGAAGCAGGACGAGCGTGCATGTGGCTTTGCCAGGATAACGGGCTTCCCCATGGTGCAGGGCGCCATCGACTGCACCCATGTGGCTTTGCAGGTGCTTCATAACACTCCTGTGATCTTCCGTAACTGCAAAGGCTACCACTCACCTAACAGAGTGATTATTTGCATGCCGTTTTTTGACTTCCTCTGCGCATGCACTCCTCTTTGGTACTGTGCATGCGCACTTGATCCGGTCACGCATGTGCAGTATGATATATGAGGGAGCCGGAAGTGGGGCTGAGCCACGTTGCCAAGCCTAGAGCTGCTGCCATTGCTGCTCAAGCCTGAGCCTGCTACTAAGGCTTTTGGGGTTTCCTTTGAAAATCAATAACAATACTAAAGGAACCTCCAGGACTTTTGCTTAGAATATCGCTCTGATTATCTACATGAACATTTTTGGGGCCTGTATCGATTTGTATTGTGGGTTCAATGACGAGACATTTATGAAAGAGAATGACTTTTTATCTAAAGTATGTTCAACTCAGTTAAACAGCATTACAGGAGACATCATGTTTTAGATCCATCTAAAACGAAAGTAAACTAAACTGCTTGTCTCTCACATGCCCTCTGCTGGTCAGGCATAAGTAATCAATCAGGCAAACATGCTGGTAAGGCATCATAATCAAACAGGCAAATACCATCACTATTTGCTGATATCATTACATCTCCCTTTCTTAAAACAAAAGTCTTTTACTTTTATCTAACAACATGTTTTCTTTGTATTACTCTGCATTTTAACTGTAACACTTAATGAACTTACATTATCAAGGTTTTTTAACATTGCTTTGTGTGTTCACATGAAATATGTAAATACACTAGAACTTGAAGAAAGAATAAGATAACATTACTTCCTTCTATAACAAGAGTCCTTAAATTTGCTCAATGAGTCTCTCAGGAGGCTTCACGTGTCTTGAGGATTTTCTGATTGATTGTCCTTGAATCTGAGTTGTTGCCTCAGATGATTGGTTCTCAGCTGTGTGATCAGGTTGTTCAACAGTATCAGTCTTTTGACTTGCTGTGACTGTGGTTCCCCATACTATGATGTCATCCATTGATGTATCAACTCCCTCCAGGTGCTCATAGATCATATGGATAGTTTTGTGATAAACTTCAGGAGCTGAGGCAATGCCAAATGGTAACCTTAGGAATCTGTATCTGCCAAATGGACTGTTGAACGTGCACAGTCTTGAACTTGCTTCATCCAGTTTCATCTGCCAAAATCCTGATGATGCATCTAACTTGCTGAAATACTTTGCATTTGCAAACTGTGACATGATTTCCTCACATGTAGGAAGCTTGAAGTGCTCTCTCTTTATTGCTCTGTTTAGATCTCTTGGACCCAGGCAAATTCTGAGCTTTCCATTCTTTTTGTCTACAATGATAAGGGAACTCACCCACTCAGTTGGCTCATCTATCTTCTGAATCACGTTCAGGCTTTCCATCCTGTCCAACTCTGCCTTCAGTTGCTTTTGAAGAGCAAACGGAACTTTTCTGCATGGATGTATAACTGGTGTCATACTTTTATCTACTCTGATCGTGTGTTCTCCTGGAATGCAGCCTAGACCCTTAAATAGGTCGTTGTACTCTTTCATGAGTTCATCATAGACTGTCTCTCCTTCGCTTTCCACAACGAGGACTCTCTTTACCAGGTTCAGTCTCTCACAGGCATTTAAACCTAGTATGGCTTGCACATCCTTTGGCACCACGATTAATGCTAGCATGTGCTCCCTGTCCTTATGTGTCACTTTGACAATGCATCTTCCTTTCACTGGTATATCAGTACCTGAGTATCCTGTCACTTTCACTTTTATTCCATGTATCTTTGGTCTGGGTCTAATTTTCTTAAAATCAGTCTCTGATATCACATTAACTTGTGCTCCAGTATCCAATTTAAATGGAATATGTATGTCATTCACTTTTAGTGTCAACATCCAGTCTCTTTTTTCTCCTTTGTTTTCAGACACAACATCTACATTGAACTCCTCTATCTCGCTTTCATCTACTGCATGGACCTTGCTTTGTTGCGCTTGGTTCTTACAGCAACGGGCATAATGGTTGTTTTTGTTGCAACTATTGCATTTTTTACCATATGCTGGACACTTTTTTGGTGTATGCTGTGTACCGCATCGACCACATGACTTTCGATTGCCCCTTTCATTTTTGTTCGCTGGCCATGCCTCTTTTTTCACATTGGCGCTCTTTTTGTTAAACGGTTTGTGTCCGTTCTTACTCACTGCATCCACGTTGCAGCTACTGTCACTGAACAGCTCCTTTGCCTGCAACTTCACAGTCTCTGTAGCCCTACACAGTGCTATGGCTTTTCCCAGGTCTAGATCTTGCTCTCTTAGCAGTCTTTCCCTTAGACCATTATCTGGAATACCACACACCAGTCTGTCTTTTATCAGCGAGTCTGTCAGTCCCCCAAATTCACATGTTTTGCTTCGGTTTCTCAGTTCAGTCACATACTGATCAATAGTCTCACCCGTTTTCTGTACACATGTGAAAAATCTGTGCCTCTCAAATGTCACGTTACGTTTAGGTATGCAGTAGGCCTCAAACTGTTCCATTATTTTATCTAGCTTCATTTTGTCTCCATCAGCAGCGAATGTGATGTTATTATACACCTCCAGCACTTCATCACCCACGACATGTAAGAACACTGACGCTTTCATTTTATCACTTTTCTCGTCAGCTCTGATTGCTGATAAATACAACTCCAAACGTTGTTTGAACCTCCTCCAACTTTCAGCCACATTACCTGTCAACTGAAGCTTCGCCGGTGGGTGTAAACCTTCCATTTTTTCATTTTGTTAGCTATCCTCCAATGGTAAGTAACGATGTTCTCTTTTGGCTTGCTAATATGTGGAGAGCTGATTTAACTTCAGATTTTTCCTCTTCATCTCTTTCAATCACTTCTGACACCATGTATCGATTTGTATTGTGGGTTCAATGATGAGACATTTATGAAAGAGAATGACTTTTTATCTAAAGTATGTTCAACTCAGTTAAACAGCATTACAGGAGACATCATGTTTTAGATCCATCTAAAACGAAAGTAAAACTAAACTGCTTGTCTCTCACATGCCCTCTGCTGGTCAGGCATAAGTCATCAATCAGGCAAACATGCTGGTAAGGCATCATAATCAAACAGGCAAATACCACCACTATTTGCTGATATCATTACAGGGCCTTCAGAAACAGCGAAGGAATTGGAGGCGGGAGAGAGACAGGATTGGAGAAGAGAGAGAGAGGGGAACAGAGGTGAGAGAGAGATAGGGGATCGGAGGGGAGAGGGAGAGGAGGGGAAAGAGAGAGGAGGGGAGAGAGAGAGAGGGGAGGAAGAAAGAGAGAGGGGATCAGAGGGGAGAAAGAGAGAGGGAATCGGAGGGGAGAGAGAGGGGATCAGAGAAGAGAGAGATAGGGGAACGGAGGGGAGAGAGAGGAGGGGAAGAGAGAGGAAGGGAGAGAGAGAGGGAAGAAAGAGAGAGGGGATCGGAGGGGAGAGAGAAAGAGAGGGAATCTTAGGGGAGAGAGTGAGGGGATCAGTGGGAAGAGAGAGAGAGGAATCGGAGGGGAAAGAGAGAGGAGGGGAGAGAGAGAGAGGGGAGGAAGAAAGAGAGAGGGGATCAGAGGGGAGAAAGAGAGAGGGAATCGGAGGGGAGAGAGAGGGGATCGGAGAAGAGAGATAGGGGAACGGAGCGGAGAGAGAGAGGAGGGGAAGAGAGAGGAAGGGAGAGAGAGAGGGAAGAAAGAGAGAGGGGATCGGAGGGGAGAGAGAAAGAGAGGGAATCTTAGGGGAGAGAGTGAGGGGATCAGTGGGAAGAGAGAGAGAGGATTCGGAGGGGAGAGAGAGAGGAGGGGAGAGAGAGAGAGGGGGAAGAGAGAGAGGAGGTTGAGACTGAGGGGAGGGGAGAGAGAATGAGGGGAGTGGTGAGAGAGCAAGGCGAGGGGCGAGAGAGCAAGGGAGAGGTGAGTGAGCGGATGGGAGGGGAGAGAGAGCGGATGGGAGGGGAGAGAGAGTGAACGGGAGGGGAGCGAGAGAGAAAGGGGGAGAGAGAGGGGTGAGGGAGAGAGGAGGGGCGAGAGAGAGGAGGGGGAGAGAGAGGAGGGGGAGAGAGAGCAGGCGGAGAAAGAGGAGGGGAGAAGAGGGGGAGAGAGAGAGAGAGTGCGGAGGGGGAGAGAGAGGAAGGGAGGGGAGAGAGAGGAGGGGAGGGGAGAGGAGGGGGAGAGAGAGGAGGGGGAGAGAGAGGAGGGGGAGAGAGGGGAGGGGGAGAGAGAGGAAGGGAGGGGTGAGAGAGGAGGGGAGGGGAGAGGAGGGGGAGAGAGAGAGGAGGAGGAGGAGAGAGAGAGAGAGGAGGGGGGAGAGAGGGGAGGGCGAGAGAGGGAGAAAGAAGAGGGGTGAGAGAGGGGGAGAGAGAGAGGAGGGGTGAGAGAGGGGAGGGTGAGAGAGAGAGAAGAGGGGTGAGAGAGAGGGGAGAAAGAGAGGAGGGGAGAGAGGGGAGGGCGAGAGAGAGAGAGAGAAGAGGGGTGAGAGAGGGGGAGAGAGAGAGGAGGGGGAGAGAGGGGAGGGGGAGAGAGAGGAAGGGAGGGGTGAGAGAGGAGGGGAGGGGAGAGGAGGGGGAGAGAGAGAGGAGGAGGAGAGAAAGAGAGAGGAGGGGGAGAGAGGGGAGGGCGAGAGAGGAGGGGAGAGAGAAGAAGGGAGGGAAGAGAGAGGAAGGGAGGGGAGAGGAGGTCGGGAACTCAGGAGAGAAGGTCAAGAACTCGGGGGGTGGGGGGTACAGAGGGGATGAGAGCGAGAACATGATCCAGCTGGTAAGACAGATCACGTTAATCCAACCCCACCTCCTTTGCACCCACACCACATTCTCCCTTTCCTCCCCCGAGACCGAGTTGATTTCTCAGAATGCTGTCACTATTCACTTCCTAACCAATAAACCTGTTAACAATCCATGACCCATGCACAATGCCCCATCTATGGGGGTGGTGGGGTCGGTGAAGGAAGGTCAGGAACTTGTTGGAGGGAGGTCAGTAACCCAGTGGGGGAGGAACTTGGGCAGGGGAAGGTCAGGAGCTTAAGCAGGGGGCCAGGAACTTGTTTGTGGGTGGGAGAAGGTCTTAACCCATGAGGGCGAGCTCTCTCTGTTCTAAGTGAGCTCTGTTCTGTCTAGAGTAGGCAGTCAGAATGGCTTGAATTACACTTTACAAAGTAATTGATTACGTAGGCAGGGAGGATCTAATTACACATTCCAGAGAAACTTCTGGGTGTGTCTTGTCCTCCATGGGGACAAATCAGCAATCATGTCTTGTCATCCAAAAGGAACAATCTGAACTTTGGTATTGCGAATAGACACGTCCCTCACTTAAAATGCAGTTGTTGTGCGACCATGCCCAGCACTTCCTGATGGTCAATGCCCGCTATCCTGGTAGCAGTCATGATGCCTTCATCCTGCATCAGTCCGGTATGCCAGCAATCTTCCAGCCACCACGTCAAACCCAAGGGTAGCTGTTCGAAGACAAGAGCTATCAGCTCTACACCTGGCTCATGACTCCCCTCCGCAACCCCACCACTCGTGCCCAACACTCATATAATGAGAACCATGTTGCCACCAGGAACATCATCAAACAGGCCATCGGGCTGCTGAAGTAACGCTTCCGATCCTTGACTGCTCGGGAGGAGCCCTCCAGTACTTGGCAGAGCGGGTGTTCCATTTCATGGTGGTCTGCTGCATGCTCCACAATTTGGCCATCATGAGGGTGAAGACTTTGTCAGCAGGGTTTGCGGAATCATCTCAGGAAGAGGAAGAGGGAGAGTAGGAGGATGAAGAGGAAGAGAATGAGGAGGAAGAGGAGGAGGACAAGAGGAGGCAGGCAGCAAATACCCCTTCGGCACGGGCTATCCGTAAACACTACATCAAACCCTGATTCCAGTGAAGGAAACCCCAGATCCTTGTTGCTCACCACATCCTCAGCAATCACATCCCCATCATCCCATCCCTCTGTCATGGAATATCAGAGCGTCCTCCTGGGCACAAGGCTGAAATTAGAGCCGCCACAAAACAAAGATTCCAAACAAAATTATTAATTTGTCAAGAATCAATTCACACATACTATAATCAACTAATCACTCTTGTGCAATCCCTTAGTGCCTGTTGATCGAGTGCCCTTTCGTACTCTATTGCTCCCATGAAGTGCTCCCTCAGTGACTGCAGCACGGCTGGTGGAAGGCTGCTAACTTTCCATAGGGGCGACTGCAGACGGCCTTGTAGGACAAACTCAAGTAGCTCTGGGCCTAGAAGGTCTGGCTGTAGACTGTACCATCTCGACATGGGCGGCAGCAGTCTGGGCTGGCTGGCTGACAGGCAGCGGCAAGGGCAATGGCGGAGTGGCAGTGGTGGGAACAGGAATGCTGTCATCCTGAGAGAGGGAGCAGGGTTCTACTCCACTGACCCACTGCCATTCCCCGGGGTGGCGCCTCAGCATTCCTCGCCATCTGTTGGAGGACAGATTGCTGGTTTGCTGCGACACCCTGCAAGCCCCGTTCGAAACTGGTAAACCCAGCCATGATGGCATCAATCTGAGGCTGGGTGGCAGCAAGCTGAGACTGCAGGACAGAGGTCTGCACTTCCGTTAAAGCATTGAGTCATTGGGTCTCTTCCGCCTGTGCTGCAATTGCAGTCGCGACATTGCCCATCACCCGCAGCATCATGTCTGGGTCAACACGATCTCTCCTGGAGTTTTCCATCATTTCCAGCCTGGAAATTGTTGTGTCGGTACCTTTCTACCTAGACACAATTTAGGACTCAGAACTCAGAGATTCAAACATGAAGTGCTTTATTGGAAGGAAAGGAAGTTCTGGAAAGTTCCGAACAAAGAGAGCTAAACTTAACCGAGAGAACACCCAACCATTTATCTCCTGTGACAGCGCCACCACAGGTGGGAGGAGAACACACAATACATAACATTTCCTCCCCTCTTAAATGGAAGGCCCACATTATTCCTCAACAGGTAAGTTACTTTCAATGCACTCAACTAACCAAGGGTAGAGGTAGACTGCCTCAAACCCTGACTTTACCCTGGGGTTTATTCTGCCCCAGTCTTGTGGGTAAGTCGCTAAGCCTACAGATCCAAGCATCTTGGAGGCTGCCGCTCTCTGACAGGATACCGGCGGTCATCGCTGGCTTCCACAGCAGTAGACATTGACACAGGCCTAGATGGAGAAGGTGCCTGTGTCAGTTGAAAGTCAGGAGTTTGCACAGGTGGAACAGTCTCTTTGACTTCCTGTATTGGAGAAGAGCACTGTGGCAAAGGATGCTGGTTTGCGGTATCATTCGGAAACAGTTCAGGCCAACCAGCCATTGGAGCCTCTGTGGTTGTCTCTGCTCCTAGCAACAGTTGATCTGTGTGTCTTCGCCAGACGACGTCCTCAGCAGTCTCAACCGTGTAAGACACAGGGCCCGTCTGCGCGATCACCGTAGCAGGAACCCATTTCGGTCCAGTGTTGTAGTTTCGAGCTAGGACGTGCTCTCCCGGATGAAACCGTCTCTCCTTGGCTCTTTTCTCTCTCTTTTCAATTTGAGCTTGTTGTTGATGATGGACAACCTGCTCTGCCCTTGGAGGTTTGAGTAAGTCAAAACTTGTCCGCAACTGCCTCTTCATCATGAGCGAAGCAGGGGAAATATTGGTTGTGGCATGCGGCTCGTTCCTGTAGGACAACAGGAAGCTGTTCAGACGTTGGTGAATTGAGCCCTGACCTTGCGATGCCTTCAAGGCGTGCTTCAAAGTTTGCACGAATCTTTCTGCCTGGCCATTAGTAGAGGGATGATAGGGCACAGACCTGATGTGTTGGACACCATTCACATGCAGGAAGGTTGCAAACTCCTGTGATACAAATTGTGGACCGTTTCACTTACGAGTTGTTCCAGTGAGCCATAACGGCTGAACATCTCACCAAGTTTCTCAATTGTTTTCTCTGCCGTGGTAGACCTCATCACAGCGACCTCCGGCCACTTGCTACGAGCATCTACAACCACCATAAACATCTTCTCTTCGAAAGGACCGGCGAAGTCCACATGTACTCGCTGCCACACCTCTACAGGCCAATCCCAGGGGTGTAGGGTTGCCGGCTGTGGAACATTCCGGACCCTTTGACATGGGGAACACGTTTTGGCTTTCTCCTCAATATTCCCATCGAGACCTGGCCACCAGAAGTAGCTTCTTGCCATTTCCTTCATCCGAACCATCCCACTGTGGCCTGTATGAAGTTGTTGCAGTATAGGTTCCCTCAGAGGTGGCGGAATGATGACATGGCTCCCCTGCCTGGACGGAGAGCTCACTTCTTTTTGAAATGTAAGGTTTCAAACTAGGAGAATCTCCTATAGCTCTCCCTCGAATGACATCGTCCATTACCTCAGACAGGACTGGATCGTTGCGGGTGTACCTTCGCACCTGAACTGCAGTGACAGGTGCTCCCTCCACTTGTCTAAAGTAGAAGATGTCTATCTGACGAGGCTCTGGGGGAGTAACAGGCAAGGGTAGCCTCGAGAGACCGTCTGCGTTGCCGTGCAAGTCTGATTTGCGATATTTGATGTCGTATGTGTGTCCTGACAACAGTAAAGCCCACCTTTGCATCCTGCTTGCAGCGAGAGACGGAATTCCGGTGTGGGGCCCGAAGATTGAAGTCAATGGACGGTGGTCCGTCAGGAGTGTGAACCTTCTCCCAAACAGGTACTGATGAAATTTTCGAATTCCAAAAACGATTCCCAAGGCCTCGCGCTCGATCTGCGCATAGTTACTCTTGGCCTTGTTCAAGGTGCGTGATGCGAAGGCGATAGGTTTCTCTTCACCCGAAGGCATGATGTGGGATATGAATGCTCCCACACCATATGGTGATGCAACACGTGCTAGCTGCACAGGTAGCTTTGGGTCGAAGTGTGTCAGGACCTCCAATTTCAGCAATGCTTTCTTTGCTTGGGCGAAAGCTTCGTTGCACAGTTCAGCCCATTTCCATGTTTTGCCTTGACATAGCAACTGATGTAACGGCTTCAGCAATGTTGCTAAGTCTGGAATAAACTTCCCATAGTAGTTAAGTAGCCCCAGAAATGAACGTAACTGGCTCACATTCTGGGATGCTGGGGCCCCCACGATCGCCTTGACCTTTGACGGCGCCTTATGCAGGCCAGTAGCGTCAATCACATGCCCCAGGTACTCAACTGAAGACTGAAAGAATTCACATTTGTCTTTACGAACTCTGAGTCCGTACTCTTTCAGTCGTTGTAGTGTCGCATCCAAGTTCAGAAGATGATCCTCCTCATTTGTCCCAGTGACAAGGATGTCGTCCAGGTAGCACTGGACTCCTGGCAGTCCACTCAAAATCTGATCCATTGCCCTTTGGAATAGAGCAGGGGCCGATGTAATTCCAAACGGAAGGCGGCAGTACCTGTATAGCCCCTTGTGTGTCACAATTGTCAGCAGCTCCTTTGATTTGTCATCGACATGCATTTGTAGATAAGCCTGGCATAAGTCTATTTTGCTGAACTTTTCCCTCCGGCCAGGCCCGTAAAAAGATCCTCAATGAGGGGAAGAGGGGACTGTTCCGCAGACAGCACCGGGTTAATAGTCACTTTAAAATCTCTGCAGATTCGAACAGATCCATCCTTTTTCAGGACAGGAACAATGGGTGTGGCCCATTTGCTCACGTTCACAGGCTCCAGGACTCCATTCTCGACTAAGGCCTCCAAGTTAGCCTCAACTTTTGGCCTAATTGCATAGGGTACAGGTCGGGCTTTGTGAAACTTCGGCTTGCTGTCAGGTTTAATGTCCAGTCTCACGCTGATCTTTTTCATGCTCCCAAGTTCCCCATTGAAGAGTTCTGCATGTTTGTTTAACACTGCAGTCAGACCTGACTCCCCTTTTGACATCATGCTGACTGCAGGCCAGTCCAGCGTGATTTTCTCTAGCCACGCACGTCCCAGTAACGATGGGTAATTTCCCTTTACCACATATAGTGGCAGTTTTGCAGTCTGTCCGTTCAATTTAACTGTCACCTCAATGGCACCTCTCATGGCCACAGGTTCGCCAGTATACGTCTTTAGCACAATGTTTGTTGGCTGAAGGGTAAGATGCTTTAGCATTTTGTTGTAGACAGTGTCTGAAGCAAGGGACACAGCCACGCCTGTGTCCACCTCCATCCACACTGATTGTCCCTCCACCAGTGGTGACACCCAGTAGCCATTTGAATCACCTGCAACCGTCAGTATGTGCACCTCTTCCTCCTCAGAGGTGTCGCTCCCCTCTGTTTTGCTTGTTCCATCATACTGCACTGAATGAACACTCTTTTTCCTCTCTTGTCCAAATACAGACATTTTGCTTCCATGCTTCCCAGCTCTGTCTGCTCTTTTTTTACCTCTACAGGCGCGTTCAATGTGACCCTTTTTGCCACAATTTCGGCATTCCAGCTCCGTACACCAGCAGTCATTAGCGTGATGGCCCGTTTTCCCACAACGGTAACATGTGCCGTTCCGTGCACCTTTAGGCTCAGACGACACCTTGTGAACTCTCCCTGTTGAACTCAACTGGTGAGCCTCCTTTTCCTCCATCTCCATGGAGACACTAACTTCAATGGCCTTTTCAAGAGTAAGGTTGTCCTCAGTAAGAAGGTGCTACTGTGTGGCTGCATTTTGCAGACCACACACGAGTCTGTCTCTAATGGTGTCCTTCAGCACCTCCTTGAACTCGCAGTGTTCTGATAACCTTTTTAAAGCAGCAATAAACATCGTCACTGATTCCTCCTCCTCTTGATTCCATTTGTGAAATCTAAATCTCTCAGCAATAACCAGAGGTTTTGGTGAAAAATGTGCTCCAAGAATTTCCACCAGTTGCTTATATGTTTTAGTTCCTGGCTTATCTGGTTGCATGAGGCTGCGAAGTAAATTGAATGTCTTCGGCCCCATTACACTCAAAAAGGTAGGCACGACCTTTTCATTTGCCACCGCATTCGCCAATACAAAATAGTCAAAACGTTCCGTATATGCGCTCCATTGCTCCACATTTTCATCAAAATCACTGATGTTTCCTAATATAGTAGCCATCTCACGATACAAATTAAAATTTCTGTTTACTCACTGCACCCGTCTCTGTACCGAGTGTTTTGTAGTCGAAAACAAGAAAGTTCCCACAACACAGATTCATCCGATCCTCGTCGCCACTTGTTGTGTCGGTACCTTTCTACCTAGACACAATTTAGGACTCAGAACTCAGAGATTCAAACATGAAGTGCTTTATTGGAAGGAAAGGAAGTTCTGGAAAGTTCCGAACAAAGAGAGCTAAACTTAACCGAGAGAACACCCAACCATTTATCTCCTGTGACAGCGCCACTACAGGTGGGAGGAGAACACACAATACATAACAGAAATCATGAGCTCCAAGCTCTGCGCAAAGTCGCAGCCAATGTTGGAAGTATGCCTCCATGCTCCTTGACATTGCCAAGAGGCTCTCTGGTGGGCTTGCCATTGCACCTCATAATTTGGTGTGCATGCCCCTCTCCCTTCTTCTGAAGGTCACCCCATCGAGTCCTGTGCAGCAGAACTCGTGTGCAAACTCTCCCTCTGAGGAGCTGGCCCCCCAAGCTACCCTATTTCCCTGGCCTTGCTGCAGCCCACTCATGCCTGGTGCCGCACCCTGTGTAAATCCCACCTCTATACTACCCTCTTAATTACACGCAGTGCCAGTTTCTGAACTGGAGTCTGTGAGTAAAAGATGCAATGACATGTGTCGTCTTCTTCTCCCCCCTCGCTCTCTTCCATCACCTCAGGGGCAGGCTGTGCAGCTGCTTGTTCTTGCTTAGCTGAAAGCAGAAAGGAACAAGGATCGGGCTATCTGGAGGGGAGGGGGGAAAGCAAGATATGCACGCATACAGCATCAGCAGCTTGTAAGTGATAAGAGATTGTGGGAAGGGGGAAGTGGGATGTGAGAAGAAGGATTAGGAATGAACATTCCGTTGTTGTCCCCAAAGGTTTCAACTTCACCCATTACCATGACCTCTGTGACTTCCTCTGTGACTTCCCTTCCAATGATGTCGAGCACTTGCTCTTCCAGTTGGCTCAGGGCCTGTATGGCAGCTTGCCCCCACCTGTGTGCCGCTGCTCCTCGCCATAGTGTGCGACCTTGGCTTGCAAGAGAAAGAGGAGTGTGTGAGTGAGTGTGGTGCAATGTGTTTGGGTGGTGTGCCTGCCATAGTTGAATAGCTGTCAGTGTGTGCAAGGTATGAGATGTGGGTGTGAGTTTAGCAGCAGTGGTAAGGTTATGAGAGTGAAGTGAAGTCATGATTGTGAGGTCTGTGTGGTGATAGATAGATACTGTTGTTCGATGAGTGATGGGGGTGCGATGCATTGAGCAGTGGTACAGATGGTGGGATATGACATTTGCTGATGCCTTCATTCACCTTGACCTGCCGTGTGAGGTCATTAAACCTCTTGCGGCACTGGATGAAGGACCTGGGGACCACACTGGTGGCAATTACATAATCGGATATCTCCCGCCACAGTCTTCTGGACGTATGGGCCGATGGCTTCCTACCAGTTTGTGGGAAGAGGGCAGCCCACCTCCTCTCCACAGCCACCACCAGTGCCTTCAGAGCCACGCCTGAGAAACGTCTTGCTCTCTCCCTGTGCTGAGGCTCAGCCATCTCTTCATAGTTGCTTGTGCTTCCAAGTGGAGTTCCAAGTGGAATGACAATGAGGTGCTGTTGCATCAATGCATCTCCCCTTTAAGTACTGGATAAAGCCAAAGCCAAATATGACTTGGAATGAGATTGCACCCAACATTGGACCACCAGTTGAGCGATAAGCCAATGAGCAGCGGTTTCAGCACTGAGATCAGCACTATAAACATGTTAATGAGGATTGCGTGCTACCTAGACCAGTTTTACCTGGCGCAGTTAAATAGCCCTGGGCCATGACACCGTCTGTTTTCGGGCCATATCTTATTTCTAGGCCCAGGATTTACTTTAACTCCTTGCATTGGCATTGTAATACTGACATTGTGAAAAATAGACAATCAAACCATTTACAGCCATTAACCAATCATTACTATGCCTAAAGTATAATCCTTAAAAGTAATTAATATTTTAATAAAAGTATTCATTATGCCTACCATTTAGATAATAAACAGTACTATAAAAGAATCAAAAACAAGCAATGATGATTTAATTCAAATGACTATTGTCAGTTATAAACCATAGTGCAATAATTTGTTTGAACTGGGTAATTTCAAACTCAACCATCTATTACTGTATGTGGTAAAGCTCTTAAGCAAGTCTGGTAGTTCTTATCATTTAAATTAATCACTAGTGTCTAATATATCAATATACCAGTTGCATAAATCCTAAGTGAATTATTCTAATAATTAACAATATGAAAAGTTACTGAAACTTCTACCAGTGGCTTTTTATAACACGATAACACATTGCATCCTATGTTAGAATGTCAAATCTATAGTATGTAAGCTATTTTTAAGGGTTAAATTGGAAATGTCAAGTAATACTTCAGGGAAATAAACAGTGCCAGGAGAAAACAAAGTGGTTTGCCAGCTGCCAGTTTCGATTGCTTTCTATTTCTCCCCTATTCTTTTCTTTACTGCAAACAACAGGACAGTGACACTAATTACTGTCATCAAGTGAAATTATCTTCAGCGATGTGACATCAAAAAGAAAGGAGAAAATCAATCTGTTTTGCATTGAATAGAGTATTTTTGTTTGACAGCAGGAAAGCCACTGATCACATGCTCTTTTGTCTTGTTTTTGAGTAATCCAGCATGAGAAACATTGGGGGAGAAATTTGGCATGATAGCGCTTTCCGTTAGCACCGGGGGGGGGGCGCTAATGGGGTGCTAATGGGTTTGTGGTGGGGCGCGGCAAATCCAATGCCGCACGCAAAATTCACCTGGGATTTAGCGCTGGTGCTAACAGTTAGCGCCTAGGCCTTTAACACCTGTCAGAGCGTGACGTCAATGATTGTGGAACGCCCTGTTAACGGCCCAGAGGCAAAAGTGACTGTTGCCCCCCTGCCTTAGCGCCTGGCCTGAAGAACGACAGGAAGAGGAGGCGTTATACATTCGGATGGCCGCTATCGGAGCGGTATTTAAAGGGATCAACATCCGCTTTCATTTTAGTCGCCAGTCAATGCTGCCTTCTCAGTTTCGCATTGTGAAACAGCCGTTTTCAGTGAGTTAAACATTTCTTACTTTCAGGAGTGTTCTGCCTGCTAAATATTTGTCACTTTCATTCTGCTAAGATTTCCAAGCCCTACATTTGCTTACATTAATGGGGGCTGTACTGGCACTCGACCCTGCCCTCCAGCATCAACGTCAGAGGCAGCGGAAGCAGAGACAAAGATTGGAAAATGTGGCCAGAGGGAGGAAAGCCAACAGAGCTCTCAACAGAAGGCCTTACCCTCCCAGGGTATTCCGGGAGCACTTCTCCGACATAAATTTAACTGAGGAGTGTAGTGTATGTACCTTTAAGAGGAACTATGTTTTTGAAGCCCCTGTATACTGTAGTACCAGTAGTGACCACTCGGGTATATAAGCCTGTGTAGCGTCTTGTGTAGTTAGTTCACCTCCAGACTTTGTTCAGTAAACACTTGTTAAATCAACTCCTGCATTCCATGTCTCCATTAACACATGGATCTAACAGTGGCGACGAGTTAGAAACGAACTTACCTGCAATTCGGCAGCACCTCAAGGGGATCGATTCCTCAGACGAAGGTCGAAGCCAGAAGCAAGAAAAAAAACTGTGGTTTCACCAACTAAACGGGCTGGTGGCAGGTAGTGCACTGATCCTTCCTGAGCTGCGGCGGGCTAGAGCTCGATCGGGTGGCTCTGCAACGGGGCCGGGCAGCGAGTCGGGAAGCAGAAGCAAAGAGAGAGAGAGGGTGGAGCACTCAGGGCGCGGCCGGTGCTGCAAAGCAGGTCGGCGTTTGGACCGAGCAGAGGGAGGGGAAAGTCCCAGAGGGTCCGCTCCACGACGGGGACGGTTCTCCAAGTAACGGAGAAACTATTGAAGAGATATATAAAAAAAAATAGAAATACCGCGAAAAGCTGCAGGTCGCAACGGGAACCGCGGAGAACAGCGTTGGCAGCAGCGGCAGTGGCGGGAAAGCGCGGGAGGCGCCATCTTAACTCAGCAGGGAAGAAAGAAAAGCACGGGAGGCGCCATTTTGATCCATTGGGGACGGAGGAAAAGCGCGGGAAGCGCCATTTAGATTTTCAAGATGCCGAAGACTGGCAATATTATTGCTTTCGATAGTGATATAGAAGATTGGACCACATATGTGGAAAGAGTGGAGGTATATTGCAAGGCGAATGAAGTAACGGATGATAAAAAGGCATCGGTACTTCTAAACCTGATGGGCGCAAGGACATACGGGCTGTTACAAAACTTGATCACTCCAGCCAAACCAATGGACAAGAATTTTAAGGAGATTGTTGATACCTTACAGGAGCACTTAAACCCAACACCGCTGCTGATAGCGGAATGATTCAAATTCTTCAGGAGGAATCAGCACAAGAATGAAAGTAACGCTGATTACCTCACTGAATTATGAAAGCTGTCAAAGCACTGCCAATTCAGGGCAGGACTGGCAGATTCTCTACGAGACAAATTCGTCTGCGGTCTCCTAAGCGAAGGAACACAGAAAAGACTACTTTCTGAGAAAGATTTGACACTGGACAAGGCTTTCAGTGTGGCTGCATCATACGAAGCAGCAGCAAGAGGAGCTGCAGAGATACAGCAAAAGACACAGGACTTCGGCACCCATGAAATGACACGGGGTTTCGAGAGATGTTATCGCTGCGGCAGATCCACCCATGACCAGAAGGACTGCTAGTTCAAGGACAAAGCATGCAGGCAATGCGGAAAGATGGGACACATTGCACGTGTATGCAGATCTGGAAAAAAATCCGCTGACCGTAAAAAGGTCAATAAGGAAAAGTACAGAAAGGTACAAATGATGACGGACAGTAGCTCCGAAGACCAGAAGAGCGATAGCGACTCCGGAAACAAGAGACTAAGCTGTCTCAAATTACATAATGTAATTGCCAAAGAAGATTACCAGAGCATTTGGGTTACCCTCACGATAGCGGGGTCCCCAGTCAAAATGGAGCTAGATACAGGATCAGCTCTAACCGTCATGAGTCGACGGGATTACGAGTGGCTATTTCCGCATATACCTTTGAAAGACACATCCATTATCTTGAAGACATATACGGGGCAGAAAGTATACCCCAAAGGGAAAATAAGGGTGCCTGTTGTATACAACGGCAAGGAAATACAGAAGTTGTATTTATACATTCTGCAAGATGGTGGTCCACCGTTGTTGGGACGTGAATGGATCAGAAAGATACGTTTAGACTGGCACTCCATTCAGGCACTGACGGTGACCAGTAAGGAAAAAAATGATGATGACGTCATACCTGGACGATTAAAAGAAATCTTGGCTAACGCCAAAGAAGCGTTTCAACAGGAACTAGGAACCCTGAAAGGCGCCACCGCCTCAATAAAAGTGGAAGATGCGGCAATTCCCAAGTTTTTTAAGGCAAGGCCGGTGCCATACGCAATTCGTCCAGCCGTCGAGGCAGAGCTGGAGAATTTGGAAAAAGCAGGCGTGTTATCCAAGGTAGATTGGAGCGAGTGGGCAACACCCATCGTCCCGGTCATGAAGAAAACGTTCAATAATGATAAATCTGAAGAACAGAGAAAAATTCGCATCTGTGGGGACTTCAAGGTGACTGTAAACCCGATTCTTCACACGGTACAGTATCCTCTTCCGAGGATAGAAGATATTTTTGCCTCACTATCCGGAGGGAAACGTTTCACCAAAATTGACTTAGCACAGGCATATCTACAGATGGAGGTTGAGGAGGCCTCTAAAAAGTATCTCACGATAAACACACACAAAGGCCTGTACCAGTACAATCGACTGGTTTTCAGAGTGGCATCAGCTCCGGCTATCTGGCAAAGAGCTATGGAGCAAGTCCTGCAAGGGATTCCGGGGACTCAATGCTACCTAGAGGACATCCTTGTAACAGGAGAAAACGACAACGAGCACCTTGCCAACTTGGAGCAGGTGCTCACGAGGCTGAGAGAACGGGTCCTACGAGCAAATTGCCCCAAGTGTGAATTTTTCCAGAAACAAATATCATATTGTGGCCATGTCATTAACGAAGAAGGGTTGCATAAGTCACCTGAAAAAATTGAAGCGGTCGTAAAGGCCCCAGCGCCTGAAAATGTCTCACAATTAAGGTCGTTCCTGGGATTAATAAATTACTATCATAAATTTTTACCAAACTTGTTGACGGTTCTGCACCCTCTTAACGCACTGCTACAAACGGGAGTAGTTTGGAAATGGAGCGAAGACTGTAAACGTGCCTTCCATAAATGCAAAGGCTTGATCACGTCCAGGGAAGTGTTGGCTCATTACAACCCATCACTGCCAATCAGACTGGCGTGCGATGCATCCCCTTACGGCATGGGAGCGGTATTATCACAGATTCCCTGATGGCTCGGAGCGGCCGATAGCTTTTGCGTCACGCTCATTGAACTCAGCTGAGCGTAACTATGCCCAGATTGACAGGGAGGCACTCAGCCTGGTGTGGGGGTGAAGAAATTCAACCATTACCTACACGGACAAAAATTTACCTTGTTGACTGACCATCAACCCCTCGTCTCCATATTCAACCCTATAAAGGGCGTTCCCATTATGACAGCGCAAAGGCTACAGAGGTGGTCCCTTTTCCTAGGGGCACACCAATATGACATAGAATACAAAGGAACAAAACAGCATGGGAATGCTGATGGGTTATCGCACCTACCGTTGCCAACGGTAGAAGAAGCGTCTACAGTGGACCCAGTGGAGATGTTCCACTCGACCATAGTGGAATGTCTACCGGTGACAAATTCTACCATTGAAAAGGAAACAAGAAATGACCCGACTCTCTCACGAGTCTACGATTTAACGGTGAAGGGATGGCCAGCACATGGCGAACCATTGTTGCCAGCATTCTCGCAAAGAAGAGAACAGCTGTCAGTGTGCCGAGGAACCTTGATGTGTGGATCCAGAGTGGTGATTCCACCCAAACTCCAGGATGAAGTGCTAAAGGAGCTTCATGAGGGGCATCTGGGTGGAGTGAAAATGAAGAACTTAGCCAGAGCGTTTGTGTGGTGGCCAGGTATCGATGGAGACATCGAAGAAATGACCAAGAGCTGTCTAGGATGCCAGAAGGTCCAAAACGCCCCACCACAAACCCCTCTACATCCATGGGAGTGGCCCTCATCTCCATGGTAAAGGGTACATATCGAATTTGCTGGTCCATTTATGGACTCAATGTTCTTAATCGCGGTGGATGCACACTCCAAGTGGCCGGAGGTAATAAAGATGTCCTCCACCACCACGGAAAAAACCATCACAGTATTAAGGACCATATTCACCAGGAATGGGCTGCCTGAACAGATCTGTTCTGATAATGAACCGCAATTTGTATCCGAAGAATTCAGGAAGTTCTTAAAAAACAATGGGGTTAAGCACTACACGTCCGCCCCATACCATCCCGCCACCAATGGATTAGCTGAAAGGTTTGTCCAGACCTTCAAGAAGGCCATAAAGGCCATGGGTAATGAAGACATAAATCTACAACATAAGGTAGATAACTTCTTGTTTGCATACAGGAATGCAACACATGTGGCTACAAACCAACCCCCGCCATGATGTTTTTCAATAGAAGACTAAGATGCCGGCTGCATTTGATCAAGCCAAATGTCAGAAGGGATGTAGAGAACCGTCAATTTCAAAGCATGAATGAAAGGCCAACGAGAACCTTCCAGATAGGTCAACCAGTTATGGCCCGGGACTACCGTACCGAGAAATGGCAGCCTGGAACTATTTGCACACGACTAGGACCGCTGATGTATACCGTGGACTTTGGAGAAAGCATAATAAGGCGCCATGCTGACCAGATCATAGAGTCATCCGAAAAAGGACAACCTACACCACAACTCTATACGCCTAGTGATGAAGCAGAGATACCCATAGTATCTACCTCCGATCCGGTGATACTGGAACCAGATGAACCCGACACTGGCATTGCAGCCGAATCGACCTTGCCAAAAGAACCTACTACACCACCGAAACCTACTACACCACCGAGGCGTTATCCGGACCGAGTCAGGAAGCCTCCAGAGAGACTGAATTTGTAATTGATTAACTTCAGCAAATGTGTAGATTATTATTCTTGTAAAAATGTTATGTACTGTTTATCTAAAAGGGGAGGAATTGTAGTGTATGTACCTTTAAGAGGAACTATGTTTTTGAAGCCCCTGTATACTGTAGTACCAGTAGTGACCACTCGGGTATATAAGCCTGTGTAGCGTCTTGTGTAGTTAGTTCACCTCCAGACTTTGTTCAGTAAACACTTGTTAAATCAACTCCTGCATTCCGTGTCTCCATTAACACACGGATCTAACAAGGAGCAGTGTCTTAGAAGCCTCCGCTTCACCAAGGAGGTGGTCACAGAGCTCTGCCACCTCCTGCAGCCAGACCTCGAGCCTCAGATCAGGACCACCACGGCTCTCTCAGTGGCAGTCAAGGTCACCGTCACCCTCAATTTCTATGTCAGTGGATCGTTCCAGTCTACAGCAGGAGACACAGCTAACATCTCGCAGTTCGCCATTCTTTGCTGCATCCAGGAGGTCACAGAGGCTCTCTGAGGAAGGAGAAGGGACTACATTACCTTCCCCATTACCAGAGAAAAGCAGGACAAGCGTGCATGTGGCTTTGCCAGGATAGTGTGTGAAGGAATAAGCCATATTTCAGAAAAATACACCATCATTTGAACAGATTTCTGATATTATTAAAACATGACATACTGGGTTTAAAAATTGAAAGTCTCAATGACACAAGCTGTGCAAACAGGCTTCTGAGATGGGATGGTTTGATAACACAAAAGTTGTAAACAACACAAGCATTTGAAATGGGAATTGGTTAATAATACTAAAACAATGGCCCTATTGAAATAGCAGTTTGGCGCTTCCAGAAGGTCTGGAGTTTGGGAGAAACACAATGGAATGACCCAAGTAAAGTGTTAAAAACTAACACTTTGAACAGGAACACAGAATATTAAAAAAATGTGCCTTTGTAAAAGTAACATCAAATGAAACATGAAACATGATATAACATAAGCAATTAAGATGGCTAGGAAAACAAACACCCTAGTTGAAGTGTCTTTAATTTACATGTTGTAAATATGATACCAACAGAACACTTTGAGGATATTGTAAGGGGTTTCAGATCGCAGAGGTTTCTCTCTCTAAAGGCCTCTCTCTCTTGCACAGTAAAACCGTGAGTGGTTCGACCCACCCGCCCCTTAGATTCTGTACTCTGGACTTTGGGGCAGGAACTACAATGCAGAGAAAACTCTTATAGACCAAGTTTGATGAAACGAAATGGAATTTTATTGCATAATGTAAAACAAATCAAATGCAATCAAATAAGAGGGTACATGGGAGGGAGAAACACAAACAAATCATAACGACACAATACTAACTAAGGCAAATACAGGCATATTATACTCTACAAAGATCATCATGAAATGGGGAAAACACACGGAACATCGAGGGACAACAACTCATGTTAATTATGCCCTTAAATGTCCACCCACTTAAACCTATCTAGATCTGATTATGAAGGGCCAGAAACATGCTCACCAATCCAACTAGGAAGTGTAAGGTTTTGAAACAGGTCTGCATTTGATCCTTTCAGGCGTCCTGTCTCCACGTGGTTGGTGGAGCCCCAGCAAGCTGCGCCACACCTCTCTCCTGAGGTGGGGGTCGGGAACGGCTGGACACCGGCTGGTCTGGATGTCGGCGGGGTCGGGGATCGTCTGCTCGACCCCGGTTAGAGGAGCCTCGGGCTGGCCCCCATAGTTTCTTCAGTTTTTTTATTGTCTCTTCTCCCGAGCCAGAGTGGGTCGATGGCCTCCCGTTTTGTCAATGGTCCGGGGTTGGTCAATGATCTCCCGATGTTTTACCCTGGGGCGGGACGCCGGCTTGAACCGTCTTCTTCTCCTTCTTCTAGCGATGACGCCACCGATACGATGGTAGCACTACGATGACCGCTTTTCTTTCTACCCCTGGGTTCCCAGATATACTTCTCATTAGAAGCCCTTATCTCGCGCCAAATCAGGTTAGTCTTTTGTTTCAATTTTGGTGGGCTGGGAGCACAACGGGGTAGTTATTATATTTTAAACTGTTCTTGGATGGCCGGTAATGGGCCATCTCAGGTCTGGAATGACCTTCATTGTTTTTAATGTCCTGGTGATGTCCTTAACGGGTCCTTGATGCTCTTCTCATGAATATGAAACTGTTCCCTTTTGTCTGGGTAAACATTTAGATGGCCTTTATCTACAGGCCGATCTTGACTGGATCTGCATCCAATCTATATGTATATGTGAGTGTCTGGTTTCCTTCTCTCAGAAACGGCTTCCAGAAATTACTGTGGGCTGAATCCACAAAGCTGTCTGAGGACTGCAGGAACCATTTCAAAATGTCCCAATAAGTTGGTCACGGGGTCTGGCGGCCAATTTGAATGCCCCTTTTTCCTAGGCTTCTTTTTAAACAGTCTTTAAAATCATGGCCTCTTCTGCCATTCGACCCTTTATAATATAAAGTTCAATTTTGCAAATCCTACACTCCCCCCTGATGATATTATAACTTGCTTGAAGTATCATAATTCTGGGTGAGCAAAGTTTTCTGACTTTCCATAATCAAACCATCCCCAGTATTTACCTATCTATGACCCCACGACACATGCATTTCCCATTTCAGAAAAACCTAGTGTACATTAAGCATCTATAGATGGCAATACTTCAGATGTAAAATTTGACATACTCGCTTCCAGGCGTGGAGAGGGGCCTAATACCCTTACATCATCTGGTGCATACACACTATCTTTTAATAATAACAACACATCTAATAAACTTCAAGAATAAAAATAAAGTACACGCACAAAAATCAAATGCACATGAATACATATCAAAATAATACAGAGGAGGGAGGGAAAACTTTAACTTTATACAGAGCAGCAAAATTCTAAACGGGTGTCTCTTCTTCTACCCGCACATAATGCTCCCTCCATTCCCCTCTGTTCTCATACTTTTGCGAATGTTTGACCTTTTTACAGTGTACAAACAGTAAATAAACTACAATGATAACCTGGCACACTACAAGAATGTGGGAGGCTATCCTAATCCAAGAAGGGACTTCTATATTAGTGAACAGGTCCCACCACGGTGGGGTCACTATATCCAATATGTCTGCCCCTATCTCTAAAGTCTTCTGCTCCAGTGTATAGAAATGTTTCTGTGAAACAACAATGGCTTTTAATGTCTTGGTGAGGTGTTCAGGGAGAGGGGGAATGATATAGCCAAAATGTGCGACGAATCGCTACGTTCGGTGAAATTCTCTTTAACAGTGATGTGAACAGTGGAAGGTTCAGGAATGGGGACAATTCACTCTTGGCCACTTGAACTTCTGCCCTGGGCTTGAAACAGAAGCTGCTGTCACTAACCGGACACCAACCGTGCTGTCCATGTTGGTAGTGGGGCGCTGCAGTGGTGACACAGTATGTCCCACCTCCTATATATGCCACCTGCGGGGGCACATGGCCTTGTGCCATTGCCTCCATGGTGCAATTTATAGGCTCCGCGCCAGCAGTTCTGAACCCGCACTGTGGTTTTGAATGGGCATTCAAGTGCTGGGGACACAGGATGATGTGTGCTCCCCGGCTCCAGCACCCCGAGAGGTCGGTACCCGTCATTGCATGCTCCCATCGAATGACGTAAGGTGGGACCCCTGTGTAGCGAATGTGCGCACCCGCCTGAATGACTCCAATGTTCTCCACCCTGTATACCGGGGCAGGTTTAGCTGTCTTTCCCATCACCGGCATTCTTACCACTATACCCATAATGGTGTGATTAGACCGTCCACAGTCCACTGGGACTGGGTAGGCTTCTGAAGCTAGTCTGAGCTGGCACGGACTCAATGCATTCTCAAAAGGGTGGAGGGCTGCGAGGTGCTTGTTGCTGATCCAGGAGGGGACTAAACCTTGTTTTAAATCCTCCAGGTTACTGCGACCCTCGCCCAGTAACCACACCCCGTATAGCACACAAGCTTCGTTCTGCGCAGCCTGATCGGACGCATTCCAATCCTCCCTGATGAGAGCATTTACCATTTTCGCGTGTTTCTCCAGCTCAGCTATTATCTCTTTTAAGTGTAGTGTCATGGCCTGGTCCTCATGTAACCCAGAACCCAATACCTTATTCTCGTCAGTCAGTATCTTTCTTAACTGTGTTTTCAAACCATTGATTTGGGTTTGCAGCTCCACATCATCCAGTGTGTTGATGACGGATGTTCCTGTATTAAAAGCTGTGAAAATATCATTTACTGCACCCCTTCTTTGCCTCCCTATCCTGTCCAAGACCTCATGTGGTGTGGTGTACAATTCGGCTCTGTCAACATCGGCAAAGTCGAATTCGTAAAACTGTTTAAACATGTTTGTTAACAGGACCTGGTATAATTACTCCGTTTCCCTGGGGCACCACTCAGGCAGGCGCACCTCGGTGAGGTTTAAAATCACCGAAGCCACCGCGTAGTGTGCCCCTTGGTACAGCACATGACCTGTGGGTACTAATGCCAATCCGTTCCTGGGTCCCTTGGTAGTGGTGGGGCACCCTTCCTTGCGGGCTTTGGCTACTGGAACTGTGGGCAGGGGCTTGTGGGGTCGGGTGATGAGCTCAGTGGCGTTTACTGGGATCTGAGAGTATGGGACTCTGCACGCCCGTGTGCTGATGTCCCACCTCATTCCTTTCCCAGCATCTTGCCACTGCCTTTGGAAAAAGATGGAGACGCCTGTGGGGCAAGCGCGTTCTGAACCCCACATACAGATGTAGATCCCCTCATCTGGTTCCCACCATTTGTCCCAACAGACACTCAACCCCCCATGAGTCCCCGTAATAGTCCAATGGGTGTTGTTACCCAACCTCTCCCACTCGACCGTGGAGTTCTTCATGGTGCTGCTCAACTTGCGCAGCCACCACCAGCGATTCAAAGGTACATGTCCATTGCAGACCAGGCAAATCTTCTTCCCGACGGTGACGCTTATTCTGGGTGCAATGATCCGCACCCTGGGGCACATCAGAGATGTCCCTCTGTATGCAAACCCCGTCTGGCTGGAGTATTCAGTAGAGTTCGATCCCAGCCAGCCTGGCCATCTTCCTTCATGGAAGTAAGCGGCAGTCTCTTCAGCGTCCCGTGGGCCGGTTCCGTCGATCACGATGGGGCCTTTGTTGCCAGAGCACCCATAGATCGTGGAGTCCTTAGTGCGGCCCCGATAGGCCCAGCTCCACCCGATTACCATGACCATAAGGAGGATTCTGTTCATCATCCTCTTGGTTCCGGTAACAAATTAAACAATATAGCCAGGCTCCCAAGAGATTCTGGCTTAGGTGAAGGCATGATCGGGTCTTTTGACCTCGATCCAAAACAACACACATACTGGGCAGATTCCAAAACTACTTAACACTACTCACTTTAATATTTACACAACTTAAACTTAAAACTTAAACTTATGTACAGCGCCGCCCGTCCCCGGGCGGCTTGCCTAATCCCTGTTTGGGCCGCAGCTTGCCGCTACCTGTGGTGGGGCTGCAGTGACCTGTGGCTTGGGTTCCTCGCAGCCTTTTGCTGTCAACTGGGGACTGCGTTCTGCCAGGGGTTTCCCAAGTCTGCGTTTACTGAAGGCGGGGGAATCGGGCCAGGGCTTCCTTGGCTGGGACGCCCAAGGCGACCTGCGAGGGGGTGCCTTTGGTGAGGCTCCCGTAGCGAGTGGACCTTCGGGTGGGACCTTGGCTCTCACAGCCCGTGGCTCCTCCACGACTGCCGGCTTCGGCTCCCTTCCCTCAGGCTCCGCCCCTTTGGGATTTGGGTCTGTGGCAGACAACTCCTCCTCACCTGTCCCTACAGGTGGAGGATCTCCGCCCCCAATTTCTACCTCCCCCAAACTTGAGTCGAGGGCGGGATCTCCGTCCGCCGACTCCACCTCCTCCAGAATCGTATCAAGGGTGTGGCCCAGCAGTTCGGGCTCCTCGGCTCCGATAGCGTTCGGATCAGGGGGAGGGCCTTGATCTTCGGGCTCCTCCTCGTCCGAGTCCCAGGCCATTGGGGAAACCTCCCCCCAGGTGGGCGGGACAGCTTCTCCTTCCAAGCAGGCTACAACGCCAGCTTGTGTGGTCTGTGGCTCTTTATTTGCCTCAGGCTGAGGATCTTTACCCTCACACTTGGCTTCGGTTGCTGGTACTCTTGCACCTGGCTTAAACAGTTTGCACTGATTGATGTGAAACCATTTAGTGCACCGGGGCAACTTCACTGCATATACCATGGGGCTGGCCTTGTCTACAATGCTGCAGGGCCCCATGTACAGTGGTTCTAAACTCCCTACTCGGGCATAGTTTCTCACCATGACCTGATCTCCAACTTCCCATTCATGTGCTTTTCGGGGTTCAAGCAGCAATCGGTTGCCCTGATGCTGCCTTCCCATGTTCCCAGCCGCTTGCCCATAAATCTGTTTCAGGCGCTCAAAGAAGGTCCGGGCAAACTTGTCCCGATTTACCTCTTGGAGCTGACCCTCAGTGAGCACCGGGGCTAGTACATGGGTGGGAGTTCGCATGACTCTCCCAGTCATTAATTAGTGCGGGGAGTACCCCGTACTTTTAGACTGGCTAGCCCAGATCCCCATGAGGACTAGGGGCAAGGCCTCCACCCATTTCTGGGGCGAGTCCCTCATCTCCTTCCTCAGCTTTTCTTTTAGGGTGCGGTTCATGCGTTCCACAATCCCAGATGACTGCGGATTGTGGGCCACGTGCCACTTCCCTTCAATGCCTAAGAGCATGAGGGTGTCCTGCATCACTTGGCCAGTGAAATGAGCCCCTCGGTCAGACTCCACAAATCGTGGTAGTCCCCACCGCGAGAACACCTCCCGGACCAAGATCCTGGCAGTACCAAGTGCCGTGGCTGTTCGGCATGGGAAGGCTTCTACCCACTTGGTGAACACATCCACCAGGACAAGGCAGTACTTAAAACCTCCCTGGGCGGTGGGCAGTGGCCCGATGTAATCGATCTGTATCGACTGCCATGGTCCCTCTACTCTCCTGATGTGTCCCAAAAGGCACCTTCCTTTTCTGGGGGTCTGGGTTGTTTGCAGCGCACACTAGGCAATTGGCGCAGAACTCGCGGACATCGTCCCGAAGACCCGGCCACCACCCCGCCTGTTCCACCCATTGCCAGGTGACCTCAGGCCCGGGGTGTCCTGCTCCTGGACCCTCATGGGCCAGTTGAAGGAATTCCCTCCGGTGCTGCTGCGGCACAACCCACTGTTCCTCTCAGAACAGCATGCCTTCCTTGATGGAGAGGGCTGCTGTACCGTATGGACCCTCTACTTCCTTGCCCTCAGTGATGGCATTGAGGACTGTTTTTAGGGCGGGATCTAGGGTTTGGACGGTCTTGAGGTCTGGGGGCAGTGTTACCCCTGTGGTTCCCTGAGTCCCATCCCTGCCTCGGATTACTGCCACGGGTTTGGACCCATAGGGATCCCAGAAAGTGCCGGTGCAGGCACCCTCCCTGGCTAGCGTATCCGCTTGCTGATTACCCTCGCCGCGGGGCTCCATGGAGGAATGGGCCTTTACCATGTGGATAAAGACTTCCCCTTTCTCTCCCACCGCAGCTAGGATCTTTTCTAACAAGGGCTTTACAGTTAAGGGTCGCCCATCCGCAGAGGTATATCCACGGCGGGACCAGATGGCTAGGTACTCCGTACACGAGTTGCATGTGAACATGCTGTCCGAGCAAATCGTGCCTGGGGTGGGGAAGATCTCGGGGTGTGTGACGACGCACACTACCGCAGACAGTTCAGCCTGCTGGGCGCTCATAGTGCTGGGGAGCTTAATCGCCAGGGCAATGTTTGCCGCGGGGTCATAAACTCCACATCCTGTGAGTCGTTCGCCAGCGGATACCGTGCTGGAACCGTCTACATAGATCTCGCGGCCCGTGGGATGTATCCCGGCCCATAAACCTACGTCCACCTCCCATACCCCTTCTGCGGAACACCGATGGGCTGTTCCGGGATATACCATGTTAGCCGCGAGCTTGGGCTCGCAGAGACCCTTTACCTTCAGCTCCATCTGTGTGATGGGTGAGGAGAGTGATAGGAGAGGTGCCTGTGAAGATCAGAGACCTTTTCACAGCCCAATGCGTGGCCAGAAGATGCCGCTCGCAATTGGAATAGCTCCTTTCCACATCAGTGAGCACCCTGGAGGAATAGACCACTGGCCTCAGCTTGCCGTGTCACTCTTGAAGCAGTACAGCGCTCAAGCTATCCTCGCTAGCCGCTACCTCCAGGAAAAACTCCTCTCCCCCATCTATGGCCCCCCAGGGCTGGCGTGGTCTGCAAGTCTCTCTTGAGTTTTTCAAATGCTGCCTGGCAACCCTCATCCCAGGACCACTCCACTCCCTTGTGTAGGAATCAGAGCAGCGGGGTGGCTGTGGCTGCATAGTCCTCAATGAAGTCTCTGCAATACCCGGTCAGTCCCAGAAAGGACCTCACACCCGTTACGGTGGTGGGGATCGGTAGTTCTTGCACCGATTCCCTTCTGACTTTATCTATGGCTCTTCGCCAGCATGGATGGTCAGACCCAAGAATTTTACTTCCTGCTGGCCGATCCGTGCCTTCTTCGGGTTCACCTTAAAACCCTTTCTGCCTAACAGCTCCAACAACTCGGCCAATAGTGGGCCATGCTCCTCTCTGGAATCCGTGAACAGGAGCAGGTCGTCCACATATTGCACTAATTGGTTGGGCTGGCTGAACTCCTTTAAACTCCCTGCCATGCATTGATGAAAAATACTGGGGCTGTTGTGGAAACCCTGTGGCAGGCAGTTCCAGGTATACTGTTGCCCTTTAAAGGTAAAGGCAAACTTGTACTGACCCTCCCTCCTTAAAGGGATGGACCAAAACCCATTGGAAATATCCAGCACCGTGAACGTGGTCGCGGAGGCTGGAATGCTTCCTATCAGGTCGGCAACTGCTGCTACCATTGGCGCGCAGGCTGGGATGTTGCTATTGAGGACTCTGTAGTCCATCGTGGCTCTCCAGGAATCGTCCGGCTTCCTCACCGGCCATAACGGAGAGTTTACATGGGTGACTATCGGTCTCAACACGCCCTGCTGCACCAGGGAAGACATTGCTGCCTCCATGTCGGGCTCCGCTTCCCGGGGGCAGTTGTACTGTTTTTGGGGTCGGGCCATGGGGTCTCCGTCTACTCTGACCTCAAACCCGGTGACCCTCCCGCAATCGTGCTTGTGCATGGCAAACATAGTCAGATTGTCTGACACGAATGCCTGCAGAACTTGTGGGATGCCTGCGACCATGAGCTCGAGGTCGTAGCCCTCTTTCGGCTTCACGATACACAGGGTCCCTCTTTCTCCTTTCCCTGGGATGACGACTACCTTGCCCGGCTTACCCTTACCCGCTCCCCAAAGTCAATGATTTCGTAGATCCACGAGGATCCCGTGTTCTACCAAGAAATCGGACCCGAGGATCGCTTTCCCACTTGGTGCGGAGTGGTCCTAAATGAACGGAGAGGGGAATGGAAAATGTGCCAGCCTGTTCCTTGCCTGTGAAGCCCGACAGAATATATGGAACCCCGGTGGATAGGGGCGAGGCGATAGGGTTATCTGCGTAGATCATGGTGCACGATGCTCCCATATCCAACAGGTAGATGGAAGTGGAGGAGGAAAAAGGGACCTACCTTCTTGCTTGGGGCTGCGGGTTTTGCCTCATGCACCTTTCCCATCTGGGGAGGTGTTTCCTGACCTCTACAATTCTTATACGCAACGTTGAGCTGGCAGAGCACCGTCTCCTCCGTGACACCGGGACCTTGTGGATCAAACCAAGATCTGGCTAGGGCCCGTATCTGCAGCAAGCTGTTGGTAACCAAGCAACGGAGCCAATGAACCCGCTGTTCGTCGTTCATTGCAACCTGGACAGGCATGCCCGGGCAGCTGCGTCGATACACTGGCCACAGCCTTTCTGCGAAAACCCGTGAGGGTTCTCCAGATAGCTGCACAGTCCCTTCCACACGGTTGAACGGACTACCGTCATCCACTCCCATAACTTCTAAAACTTCCTCCCTGAGATCCATATGCCCTTTCCGTCCCCTCTTACTCTCATCTGAGAGGCACTGAAGGATTGTGCAATCCAGGGAGAAAAGCAACATTTTTGCCTGTTCCTGATCATCACAGTCATTAATGGCTGCTGTCTCCTCTATCTCCCTGAAATGAAGCGAGGGATCTCCCTTTACTGTGAGTCTTGCGAGGTGGCTCACCATGGACTTAATTGCTGGGCAGCGTAGGGCACCACGAGCTGGTTCTGGCCATTTGCGGCGTTGGGACCGAACCTCTGGTGCCAAGCAGGACACATTGGTGCCGGTCCCGGCTTTGCTACCAGTGGCTGTTCTTCCTCACATTCCACCTCAGCTACCTCCTCTTTTACCACCCCCTGTTTTTCCGGCCAAGCCTCACTGTAGCTCGGCGGTGCTGCGGGCTCGGTGGCTGGTGCTACAACTACTTTGGCTGGAATCGGCTATTTCAATTCCTTTAAAAAGTCCATGTGACTGGCTTTCGGGCTGACGAGGCACACCATGCCTTTTGCCTTAACCAGGGCCGTTCTTAGGTCCTCTACATGCTCGAGGGCTAGCTTGTAAGCTGCCTTAACCTCCACTACTCTCTCTTCCTGCGCTCTTAGCTGTTGTGCGAGGCGGGCATTTTTCTCCCGTATCCTCGTTTCATTGATCTTTGCCTCAGTAACCTGGCACTCCAGGTACTCTATTCTAGCCTGATGTTGACTAGCTACCACTTGGCATTCCTGATTCAGTGCGTGAAGCGCTGTGATGAATTTATCCCCACCCATGGCCTTTTCCTCTATCTCTGCTGCCTGGGTTGTGATCCTGGCTGCCTGTGCTGCAATGACTAGGTCCAAGATCTGGACTTGCTTCTTGTAACACATCAGCCACACTGCCTTCTCCACTGACTTCTTATGCTCTTTGCTCTCTGTCCACCTGATGGCTGCGTCCACCAGACACCCATCCAGTAAGAGATCGGAAATCCACTGCTTAGTGAGGTTTACCTTGCCAAAGATATAATCCGCTATCCTCTCATCCATTGCATTTCGGCCATTCAAACTTGGATCTACTACATTGCAATCCTGCTGCCAGAGTCCTGCTGCAGTCGCCATTTTCTGTAAGGGGTTTTAGATCGCAGAGGTTTCTCCCTCTAGAGGCCTCTCTCTCTTGCATAGTAAAACCGTGAGTGGTTCGACCCACTCGCCCCTTAGATTCTATACTCTGGACTTTGGGGCAGGAACTACAATGTAGAGAAAACTCTTATAGACCAAGTTTGATGAAACGAAATAGAATTTTATTGCATAATGTAAAACAAATCAAATGCAAGCAAATAAGAGGGTACATGGGAGGGAAAAACACAAACAAATCCTAACGACACAATACTAACTAAGGCAAATACAGGCATATTATACTCTACAAAGATCATCATGAAATGGGGAAAACACACAGAACATCGAGGGACAACAACTCATGTTAATTATACCCTTAAATGTCCACCCACTTAAACCTATCTAGATCTGATTATGAAGGGCCAGAAACATGCTCACCAATCCAACTAGGAAGTGTAAGGTTTTGAAACAGGTCTGCATTTGATCCTTTCAGGCGTCCTGTCTCCACGTGGTTGGTGGAGCCCCAGCGAGCTGCGCCACACCTCTCTCCTGAGGTGGGGGTCGGGGACGGCTGGACACCGGCTGGTCTGGATGTCGGCGGGGTCTGGGATCGTCTGCTCGACCCCGGTTAGAGGAGCCTCGGGCTGGCCCCCATAGTTTCTTCAGTTTTTTTATTGTCTCTTCTCCCGAGCTGGAGTGGGTCGATGAACTCCCGTTTTGTCAACGGCCCGGGGTTGGTCGATGATCTCCCGATGTTTTACCCCGGGGCGGGACGCCGGCTTGAACCGTCTTCTTCTCCTTCTTCTAGCGATGACGCCACCGATACAATGGTAGCACCACAATGACCGCTTTTCTTTCTACCCCTGGGTTCCCAGATATACTTCTCATTGGAAGCCCTTACCTCGCGCCAAATCAGGTTAGTCTTTTGTTTTAATTTTGGCGGGCTGGGAGCACAACGGGGTAGTTATTATATTTTAAACTGTTCTTGGATGGCCGGTAACGGGCCATCTCTGGTCTGGAATGACCTTCATTGTTTTTAATGTCCTGGTGATGTCCTTAACGGGTCCTTGATGCTCTTCTCATGAATATGAAACTGTTCCCTTTTGTCTGGGTAAACATTTAGATGGCCTTTATCTACAGGCCGATCTTGACTGGATCTGCATCCAATCTATATGTATATGTGGGTGTCTGGTTTCCTTCTCTCAGAAACGGCTTCCAGAACTTACTGTGGGCTGAATCCACAAAGCTGTCTGAGGACTGCAGGAACCATTTTAAATTGTCCCAATAAGTTGGCCATTTTGAATGCCCCTTTTTCCTAGGCTTCTTTTAAAACAGTCTTTAAAATCATGGCCTCTTCTGCCATTCGACCCTTTATAATATAAAGTTCAATTTTGCGAATCCTACAATATGACTTCAATAGATGACACCAAGCTATCACATTGTGTTTGTGTTGAATTTGGAACACATAGGAGTCACAACGTCTGTAATAAACAGTTAAGCCAATATTAAGAATTGAATGGAAGTCCTTTGATAAGAATGGCATCAAATAAATACTACTGTCATATTGTGTTTTATGATAAGTTTTTGAAACACCTAAACAACAGACAGAAGTCTGCAAGCTAACAGTTGAATTGGCAGTAAGTATAGAGAAAAGTCAACAGGAAGATGACTAGAGATAATTAGCTTACATCAGCAGAAAACTTCAAAGGATAAACCACTAAAAAAAAGGTATAAAAATAGAGCTTTCCAGATAGACAGTCAGAAGTCGCTGGAAAGGGGCAAAGCGATTCTGTCACTCTTCAGAGTCATCTCTGTAAGTTTTTAATTCTTTGAGTCTCAGGGATCAAAAAGGTACTTTTAATTTGATTTTGGTGGATATTCTGGATTAGAATTAAGAATAAGAAGTGTAAAAATGTATGAAGTTAAGATTTGAGAATAAAGATCTCTGAGAATAAAGAAATGTAAGCTAATTGTATTTTGAACTGTTAAAGCCACGATTGACTCAAAAGCTGTTAACTGAATGTCGGTTCTTTAATAAATTTATATATTTTTAGAATTGTCTCACAGAGTATTTCTGTATCAAACTTGCAAACTCAATTTCTGTACACTCTTTTGTAAGGAGTTGCAGACTTCTGGGGGGGGGGGTTTCCGGACCCTCATAATATCCGGAAGGTTACAGTCTAGTTAAACTTATTAAAAGTGCTATCTGGAGGATGGTAACATCTTCAGTCATTCCTTTCCTTTAGGGAGAGATAGCTTGGACCTTTAGACCCAATTAAGCGTCTTATAGAATTCGGCTATCTTTAACTTTAGTTGAAGGTGAACGTCTGGGGAATATGCCTGATCTGGGGTAGCCCAAAAAGGGCTAGGACTAGTAATTATCCCTTCAAGCGGGCTTCCCCATGGTGCAGGGCGCCATTGACTGCACCCACGTCATTATGCGGGTACCGCATAACAATCCTGAAGTCTTACATAACCACAAAGGCTACCACTTTCTTAATGTCCAGTTGATGTGCGACCACAGACAGCGAATCCTCTCTGTCAATGCCCATCTTAATCTCCATATTGATTGGACAAATCAAATTGGCCATGGTAGCCTTGAGGAGGGGTTCATAGAGTGCATCCGGGATGGTTTCCTATAACAGTATGTAACGGAACCAACCAGGGAGCAGGCTATCTTGGATCTGGTACTATGTAATGAGACAGAATTAATAAATGATCTCATAGTAAATGATCCTCTAAGAAAAAGTGATCCTGGCATAGTTGAATTTCAAATTCAGTTGGAGGGTGAGAAAGTTGTATCTCAAACCAGTGTCCTGATCTTAAACAAAAGCAATTACAGAGGCATGAGGGTAGAGCTGGCTAAAGTGGACTGGAAAAATAAATTAAAGGGTAAGACAGTTGAAATGCAATGGCGGACATTTAAGGAGATATTTCATAGCTCTCAACAAAAATATATTCCAGTGAGAAAGAAAGATTTTAAGAGAAGGGAGCACCATCCGTGGCTAACTAAGGAAGTAAAGGATGGTATCAAATTGAAAACGAAGGCATACAATGTTGCCAAGATTAATGGGAGACGAGGGGATTGGGAACTTTTTTAAAACCAGCAAAGGATGACTAAAAATATAATAAAGAGAGAGAAGGTGAATTGTGAGAGTAAACTGGCAAGAAACATTAAAACAGATAGTAAGAGCTTCTACAGGTATATAAAAAGGAAGAGTAAACATTGGTCCCTTAGAGGATGAAACTGGGGAATTAATAATGGGGAACGGGGAAATGGCAGAGGCGCTGAACAAATATTTTGTATCTGTCTTCACGGTAGAAGACACTAACAACATCCCAATAATGGATAATCAAGGGGCCACAGGGAGGGGGGAACTAAAGACAATTATTATCACTAAGGAAATAGTACTTGATGAAATAATGGGACTAAAAGATGACAAGTCCCCTGGACCAGACAGCCTGCATCCCAGGATCTTAAAAGAAGTGGCTGCAGAGATACTGGATGCATTGGTTGCAATATACCAAAATCCCTGGACTCTGGAGAGGTCCCAGCGGATTGGAAAACTGCAAATGTAACACTCCTATTTAAGAAAGGAGGGAGACAGAAAGCAGGAAACTATAGACCAGTTAGCCTAACATCTGTCATTGGGAAAATGTTGGAGTCCTTCATTAAGGAAGCAGTAGCAGGGCATTTGGAAAATCATAATGCAGTCAAGCAGAGTCAGCATGGTTTTATGAAAGGGAAATCATGTTTAACAAACTTGCTGGAGTTCTTTGAGGAGGTAACAAGCAGGGTGGACAGAGGTGAACCAGTGGATGTGGTGTATTTGGATTTCCAGAAGGCATTCGATAAGGTGCCACATAAAAGGTTACCGCATAAGATAAGAGCTCATGGAATTGGGGGTAATATATTAGCATGGATAGGAGACTTGGCTAACTAACAGAAAGCAGAGAGTCGGGATAAATGGGTCATTTTCTGCCTGGCAAACGGTAACTAGTGGGGTGTCACAGGGATCGGTGCTGGGGCCTCAACTATTTACAATCTACATTAATGACTTGGATGAAGGGACCGAGTGTAATGTAGCCAAGTTTGCAGATGATACAAAGATGGGTGGGAAAGCAAGTTGTGCAGAGGACTCAAAGAACCTGCAAAGGGATATAGACAGGCTAAGTGAGTGGGAAAACATTTGGCAGATGGAGTATAATGTGGGAAAGTGCGAGGTTATACACTTTGGCAGGAAAAAGAAAAAAGCAAATTATTATTTAAATGGAGAGAGATTACAAAATGCTGCAGTTCAGAGGGACCTGGGGGTCCTTGTGCATGAAACACAAAAAGTTAGCATGCAGGTACAGCAAGTAATCAAAAAGGCAAATGGAATGTTGTCCTTTATTTCAAAGGGGTTGGAGTATAAAAGCAGGGAAGTCCTGCTACAACTGTACAGGGTATTGGTGAGACCACACCTTGAGTACTGCATACAGTTTTGGTCTGCTTAGTTAAGGAAGGATATACTTGCATTGGAGGCAGTTCAGAGATGATTCACTAGGTTAATTCCAGAGATGAGGGGGTTGACTTATGAGGAAAGGTTGAGCAGGTTGGGCCTATACTCAGTGGAATTTAGAAGAATGAGAGGTGATCTTATCGAAACATATAAGATACTGAGGGGGCTCGACAAGGTAGATGCAGAGAGGATGTTTCCCCTCGTGGGGAAATCTAGAACGCGGGGGCACAGTTTTAGAATAAAGGGTCGTCCTTTTAGAACTGAGATGAGGAGGAATTTCTTCTCTCAGAGGGTCGTAAATCTGTGGAATTCTCTGCCCCAGAGAGCTGTGGAGGCTGGGTCATTAAATGCATTTAACGTGGAGATAGACAAATTTTTGCAAGATAAGGGAGTGAAGGGTTATGGGGAGCGGTTGGGGAAGTGGCTTTGAGTCCAAGATCAGTTATGGTGGAGCAGGCTCGAGGGGCGAAGTGGCCTATTCCTGCTCCTATTTCTTATGTTCTTATGTTCTTATCCTGGCAGCAGCCACGATGCCTTCATGCTGCACCAGACCGGTGTGCCAGCACTCTTCCAGCCACCACATCTAGCTCACGGCTGGTTGTTCAGAGCCAAGGGCTGTCCCCTCTCCACCTTGCTTATGACTCCCCTCCACAACCCCAACACTCCTGCCCAGCACTCATATAATGAGAGCCATGCTGCCACCAGCAACATCATCAAGTAAACCATCAGAATGCTCAAGCAATGGTTCTGCTGCCTTGACCGCTTGGGAAGAGCCCTCCAGTACTCGGCTGAGCAGGCGCCCCTTTTCACGTGGTTTGCTGGATGATGCACAACTTGGCCATCATGAGTGCCCAGCCCTTGCCAGCAGGGATTGCAGGACCACCTCAGGAAGAGGAAGAGGGAGAGGAGGAGGAGGAAGAGGAGGAACAGGAGCGAGGGAGGAGGCAGCCACTCAATTGGCCTTCTGGAAGGGTGGTCCGTGACCACCTCATCAGACTGCGGTTCCAATAAATTAAACCCCAGATCCCCGTTGCTCACCACAGCCCATCATTCCAAACATTTTGCATGCCATATCACAGCGTAAAGCTGAAATGAGAGATACCACAAATTCTGCAAAATTCAATTCATAAATTTATCAGTAAACACAAATATACAACAACAATATTAACTAATCACCCTTGTGCAAACCCTTACTTCCCCTCTTTACAGTGCCTTTTATTAATCTACTGCTCCTACGTAGTCTGTCCTCAGTGGCTGCAGCACAGCTGCTGGAAGGCTGCTGAGTGTCGGTGCCAGAGACTACAGATGGCCTTGCAGGACGCCCTCGACTCACTGCGCCTCCTCAGGCTGGGCGGCAGCAGATTGGCCTGGCTGGATGACAGGCAGCGACAAGGGCAATGGCGGAGTGGCAGTGGTGGGAGCAGAAATGCTGTCATCCTGAGAGAGGACAGCAGCTTCCTGCTCTACTGACCCACTGCCACTCCCCGGGGCAGCACCTCAGCATCCCTAACAATCTGCTGGAGCACAGATTGCTGGCCTGCTGCGACATTGTGAGATCCCCGGTGGACTTTCATGGACCCAATGACAATGGCAGCAGTCAGAGCTTTCGGGGCATCAAGCTGAGACTGCATGAGAGCAGTCTGAGACTCGATGGCAGCAGCCATTGATTACATTACAGCACTAAGTCATTGTGTGGCTTCCACCTGTGCTGCAATGGATGTTGCTACATCGCCCATGACATGTGGCATGAGGTCTGGGCCCCCACACGGTCTCTCAGGGAGTCGACCATCCTTTGCAGACTGCCAAGGATGGGCTCCATGGTGTGTGCAGAGCTCCGTGCAATGTTGGAGTCGGACTCCTCCATGCTCCTTACCATTGCCAACAGACTCTCAGGCACCCTTGCCATTGCACCTATGATCATGTGTGCATGCCCATCACCCTTCTTGTGAATGCCTCCCTATCGAGGTCCTCATCTGAGTCCTGTGCAGCAGAACTCGCGTGTGAACACGCCCTCCGGGGAGTTGGCTCCCAAACTATCATTTCCCCCTGGCTTGCTGCAGCCCACTTGTCCCTGGTGCATCACCCAGTGCAGACCCCTCTACTAAATTTGCCTCCAAAGATCGCGTAGTGCCAGTATCTGAGGTGGTGCGGGTGAGACATGCAGTGGCACGGTGCTTTTTTCCTTCTCCTCTTCTCCTGCATCACTCTCACTGGGAGGCTCAGGGACAGGCTGCTCAGCTGGTTGCTGATTATCTGAAAGCATAAAGGCATAAGACTTGCGTTAAGGTAAGGGCAGGGGTCATGAAGGGAGCAAGGAATGCAGACAGTATAATGAGCTGGAAAGTGGGAAAGGCTTGTGGTGTGAAGGGGAAGTGGGATGAGAGAAGGAGAGGGGATGGACATTCCATTGTTGTCCCCAAGGGCCGACGGCCACAACCCCCAACACCTGGCACCCAATGACTCTCAGCACTCGCTCCTCCAGGTCTGTAAGCTGTTGGATGTCCGCTTCACCCCAGCCTGTATGTTCCTGCTCCCTCCTATTGTGGGCCAGCTTGGCCTGCAAGAGAAAGGAAAGTGTGTGAGTGAGTGTGCAGCTGTGTGTTTGGGAGATGTGCCTGCCATAGTTGAATAGCTGTGATTGTAGGCAAGGCATGAGATGTGGATGTGAGTTTGAGTAGGTGGAGATGCTTGGTGGGTGAGTGGTGGGGGTGTGGTTGTTTGTGCAGTGTGTACAGACTGATGTTCAGATGCTGATATGTAGGACTTGTTGAAGCATGTACTCCCCTGGCCACATGAGTGAGGTTGTTGAATTTTTTACGGCACTGTGTGAGGGTCCTGAGGACGATACTGCTGGCCAAGATGTCCTGGGTCACTTCCCTTCACATTGCCCTGAAGGCCTGGGGCAATGGCCTCCTGCCAGTGGCTGGGAACAGCACTGCCCTCCTTCTTTCGATTGCCGCGACCAATGCCTCCAATGCCTGGTCGCTGAAACAGCAAGCTCTCTCCCTGGAAGTGGGATCAGCCTTGAGGATAAGAGGTTGAGTTGCTTGGAGGTTGCCTTCAGAGCCAGCAATGTTGAGAATGAGGTTGTGCAGAATGAATGAACCTCCCCTTTAAGAACTGGTAGGAGCCAGTGTGAATGATGAGTCCTGATTGGAGTGCACCTGAAATTGGTTATCGCTCTGTGTGTTGCGCCCAACCGGGACGATACCAAATTTCTAGCCCTAGGTATTCTGAGAGAAATTTCACAATATTTTTCTTGGAGTACTTCACTCTTATAAAAGCTGTGAATTGTAGCGATGAACAGATGTGCACACAGATCTGATGATCCTTTAGATATGCTCTGTTCCTATTCAGATAACATTTAATATACACAGAATAGGCTTGCCAGCAAAGTTGAAGCCCATGGAATAAAAGGGACAGTGGCAGCATGGATACAAAATTGGCTAAGTGACAGGAAACAGAGAGTAGTTATGAACGGTTGTTTATCGGACTGGAGGAAGGTACATAGTGTTCCCCAGGGGTCGGTAATAGGACCACTGTTTTTCTTGATATATATTAATGACTTAGACTTGGGTGTACAGGGCACAATTTCAACATTTGCAGATGACACAAAACTTGGAAGTATAGTGAACAGTGAGGAGGATAGTGAAAGACTTCAAGAAAACATAGACAGGCTGGTGGAATGGGCAGACACGTGGCAGATGAAATTAAACGCAGAAAAGTGCGAAGTGATACATTTTAGTAGGAAGAACGAGAAGAGCAATATATACCAAAGGGTACAATCCTGAAGGGGGTGCATGAACAGAGAGACCTGGGGGTATATGTGCACAAATTGTTGAAGGTGGCAGCACAGGTTGAGAAAGCGGTTAAAAAAGCATACGGGATCCTGGGCTTTATAAATAGAGGCAATGGGGGAAAAATTCAGTATCGCCCCGTTTGGAGCGCGATTATCGGCCGGGCGCAAAGTTTAGCACCTGGCGCTAATTATCGCCTCCAGCTGCAAACTTGGCTTTTATCGACCCTGGAGGTGATTGGAGCGCTAAATCAGGCACTGCACACCTGTCTTAAGGCGCAAAGGCCGAGGAGCGAGGCGCTACCTCAGAATGCTGGCGCAGCGCAGGTGATGTCAGTTAGCGAAGGAACACAGATACAATGGCGCCAGATAGTTCTTAAAGGGGAGGGTCGATCTTGCTCTCCAGCCACACCCTGCTCATTGGAGCTTTGAATCTTGGCCTGGAGAGACCTGTACATCAAATCTGCTGGAAAGAACAATGGAGAGGCCCAGGGAAAGAGCTCAGAGTGCAGCCCCCACAGTCTCTTCTAAATCGATACAAGGAAGGGCAAATCAAAATGAACCTGCAAAGTGCTGCTCAGTACCCAAAACTCCTTCACACATCGTTGAATCTCCCCAGAAGTCTCTCTCTCTCCCTCAGAATGCGTGGTGCAAAATTGTCATCAACAAAAAAAGGCAGGAAGCGGTTGCCTTTAAATAGCGCTCCTCCAGCCGCTTCCTGACTGCAAAATGCTCCCCTCAACCTGTCGTTGCTAACGGCAGGCATTAAGGCAGGGGGTGCCACTCAATTTCCAGTCCGGGGCACTACCGGGGCGTTACACACTCGACTGACGTCATGATCTGCCAGCGCAGGAGATCGTGGCGGTAGTGTTTAGCGCCGCCACAAAATGTCTAGTTAATTTTGTGAGCGGCGCAAACATCGCCGCGCACAGGCGCTAGTTGCTTTGCGCCGCCTTAACGCCCTCTTAAGTCGCTAATGGGAGGCGCAAACCAACTGAATTTTTCCCCCATAGACTCCAAAAGCAAGGAAGTTATGATGAACCTTTATAAAACATTGGTTCTGCCTCAACTGGAGTATTGTGTCCAATTGTGGGCATTGCACTTTAGGAAGGATGTGAAGGCCTTAGAGAGGGTGCAGAAAAGATTTATAAGAATGGTTCCAGGGATGAGAGATTTCAGTTATGTAAATAGATGAGAGAAGCTGGGGTTGTTCTCCTTAGAGCAGAGAAGGTTGAGAGGAGATTTGATAGAGGTGTTCAAAATCATCAGGGATCTAGACAGAGTAGATAGAGAGAAACTGGCAGAAGGATCGAGAACCAGAGGACACAAATTTAAGGTGATTGGCAGAAGAACCAAAGGCGACATGAGGAAAAACTGTTTCACGCAGTGAGTGGTTAGGATCTGCAATGCACTGCCTGAAAGGGTGGTGGAAAAATTCGGTATCGACCATTTTGGGGCGCTAACATCGCCTGTGCGTTAACTTTAGCGCCCATCACTAATTAGCATCGGCAACCGCAAAATTCAGTTTTAGCATCCCAAGAGGGAAGTGGAGCACTAAATCAAGCACTCCACTTCCTTCTTAGTGTGCTAATCCCAAACATTGGGGCGGTGTGTTCTGCAGTGCTATGCACTGGGCCACCTAGCGCTGCCCCATGGAAGGGCTCTTCCCCTCATTAAAGGAAAGGGCCCAAGCCCACAACTCTGCGGAGCCCTAGCTGAAGCACTGGGGACTGGGGTGCCATGCCAGTAGCCCGGCACACAAGAGGAGTGCCGGGCTGCCAGGTCGCGGCACGGACCCCACGTTCAAAGATACAACGGGCCGCGACAAGTAAGTCGGACGATTCATTATCCCGCCCACTACCTCTCCTTTAGTTAGAGCCCCGCGAGCCTCCTGCCGCTCCGTTCCCGTCCCTGAATCGGTCGCTGTCATCGCCCGGCACAGGTTCAGGGGGCGTGGGTCAATTTTGCAGGTGGGGCGAAAACGGGGCCCTGCGCACGGTGATGACATCACCTATGCAGCGGAGCGGGGTGCTACTGGTTACCACCACCGCTAAACACCCATTAAATTTAGCGGGAGTCATTAGCGGCGCCACGCCCGGGCTAAAGAGAGGCGCAAATGAACCGAATTTCTAGCCCATATGATTCTAAGATGTAGCTACCACTGGGATCACTGGTTGCAGCAGTACAGCTAGGATATTGCAAGCCAAGCTCGCGGATATAATGGGTAATTCCAAAATCTAGTTCACCCAGCTGGGAGCGAAATTCGCAGGGAGTATATCTTGGGAAATAGAATGCTGTAAAATTTAATGGAAAGGAAATCATGGGCTGCGTATCTGCAATTTCGGAAAACATAGAAACATAGAAACATAGAAGAAAGGAGCAGGAGTAGGCCATTTGGCCCCTCGAGCCTGCTCCGCCATTCAATGTGATCATGGCTGATCATCCAAACTCAGTACCCTGTCCCTGCTTTCTCCCCATATCCCTTGATCACTTTAGCCTTAAGAAATGTATCTAACTCCTTCTTGAATATATTTAATGAATTGGCCTCTACTGCCTTCTGTGGTAAAGAATCCACAGGTTCACCACTCTCTGGGTGAAGAAATTCCTCCTCATAGAAACATAGAAACATAGAAGATAGGAGCAGGAGTAGGCCATTCGGCCCTTCGAGCCTGCTCCGCCATTCAACGAGATCATGGCTGGTCATCCAGAACCTAGCACCCGGTCCCTACACCGACAGTCATCCCACCCAAGCCCTATCCCTGTAACCCCATAACCCCACGTATTTAATCCCCCCTAACACTAAGGGCCAATTTTTTTATCATGGCCAATCAACCTAACCCGCACATCTTTGGACTGTGGGAGGAAACCGGAGCACCCGAAGGAAACCCACGCAAACATGGGTAGAATGTGCAAACTCCACACAGACAGTCACCCGAGGCCGGATTTGAACCCGGGTCCCTGGCACTGTGAGGCAACATTGCTAACCACGATGCCACCGTGCTGCCCTCATCTCTGTCCTAAATGGCTTACCCCTTATCCTTAGACTGTGACCCCTGGTTCTGGACTCCCCGGCCATCGGGAACATTCTTCCTGTATCTAGTCCAAATTTGCAGATGACACAAAGCTGGGTGGGCGTGTGTGCTGTAAGGAGGATGCCGAGAAACTCCAGGATGATTTGGACAGGTTGGGTGATTGGGCAGAAGCATGGCAGATGCAATATAACGTGGATAAATGTGAGGTTATCCACTTTGGTGGCAAAAACAGGAAGGCAGATTATTATCTGAATGGCAATAGATTGGGAGAAGGGGAAGTGCAACGAGACCTGGGTGTCCTTGTGCACCAGTCACTGAAGGTAAGCATGCAGGTGCAGCAGGCGGTTAAGAAGGCAAATGGTATATTGGCCTTCATAGCGAAAGGGTTTGAGTACAAGAACAAGAATGTCTTGCTCCAGTTGTACAGGGCCTTGGTGAGACCACATCTTGAGTATCGTGTGCAGTTTTGGTTGCCTTATCTGAGAAAGGATGTTCTTGCCATGGAAGGAGTTCAGCAAAGATTCACTAGGCTGATACCTGGGATGGCAGGGATGACATCTGAGGAGAGATTGGGTCGATTGGGCTTGTACTCGCTGGAGGTAAGAAGAATGAGAGGGGATCTCATTGAAACTTATAAAATTCTGACAGGACTGGACAGACTAGATGCAGGAAGGATGTTCCCGATGGTCGGGGAGTCCAGGACCAGGGGTCACAGTCTAAGGATAAGGGGTAGGCCATTTAGGACAGAGATGAGGAGGAATTTCTTCACCCAGAGAGTGGTGAACCTGTGGAATTCTCTACCACAGAAGGCAGTAGAGGCCAATTCATTAAATATATTCAAGAAGGAGTTCGATATATTTCTTAAGGCTAAAGGGATCAAGGGGTATGGGGAGAAAGCAGGGACCAGGTATTGAATTTGGATGATCAGCCATGATCGCATTGAATGGCGGAGCAGGTTCAAGGGGCCGAATGGCCTACTCCTGCTCCTATCTTCTATGTTTCTATGTTTCTAGTCTGTCTAGTCTGTCTAGTCCTGTTAGAATTTTATAAGTTTCAGTGAGATCCCCTCTCGTTCTTCTAAACACCAGTGAGTATAAGCCGAATTGACCCAATCTCTCCTCATACGTCATTCCTGCCATCCCAGGTATCAGCCTGGTGAATCTTCGCTGCACCCCCTCCATGCAAGAACATCCTTCCTCAGATAAGGCGACCAAAACTGCACACAATACTCAAGATGTGGTTTCACCAAGGCCCTGTACAACTGCAGCAAGACATCCTTGTTCCTGTACTTGAACCCTCTTGCTGTGAAGGCCAACATACCATTTGCCTTCTTAACCGCCTGCTGCAACTGCATGCTTACCTTCAGTGACTGGTGCACAAGGACACCCAGGTCTCATTGCACTTCCCCTTCTCCCAATCTATTGCCATTCAGATAATAATCTGCCTTCCTGTTTTTGACACCAAAGTGGATAACCTCGCATTTATCCACATTATATTGCATCTGCCATGCTTCTGCCCAATCACCCAACCTGTCCAAATCATACTGGAGTTTCTCACCATCCTCCTCACCGCATACATGCCCACCCAGCTTTGTGTTGTCTGCAAACTTGGAGATATTACATCTAGTTCCCTCGACTAGATCATTAATATATATTATGAATAGCTGGGGTCCTAGGACCGATCCGTGCGGTACCCCACTATTCACTGCCTGCCACTTGGAAAAAGACCTGTTTATTCCAACTCTTTGCTTCCTGTCTGCCAACCAGTTCTCTATCCAAGTCAATACCTTGCCCCCAATCCCATGTGCCTTAACTTTACATGCTAATCTCTTGTGCGGGACCTTATCGAAAGCCTTCTGAAAGTCCAAATACACCACATCCACTGGTTTTCCCTTATCTATTCTACCAATTACATCCTCAAAAAATTCCAGTAGATTAGTCAAGCACGAATTACCTTTTGTAAATCCAAGTTGACTTTGTCCGATCCTGTCACTGTTTTCCAAGTGCTCTGCAATTACATCTTTTATAATGTACTCTAACATTGTCCCCACTACCGAGGTCAGGCTTACCGGTCTATAATTCCCTGTTTTCTCTCCACCGCCTTTTTTGAATAGTGGGGTAACATTAGCTACCCTCCAATCCATGGGTATTGTTCCAGAATCTATAGAATTTTGGAAGATGACCAGCAATGCATCTACTATTTCTAGGGCCACTTCCTTAAGTACCCTAGGATGTAGATTATCAGGCCCTGGGGATTTATTGGCCTTCAATCCCGTCAATTTCCCTAACACCATTTCCCTACAAATACTGATTTCTTTCAGTTCCTCCCTCTCATTAGACCCTATGTTCCCCGACATCTCTGGGAGGTTATTTGTGTCCTCCTTTGTGAAGACAGAACCAAAGTATGTATTTAATTGGTCAGCCATTTCTTTGTTCCCCATTATAAATTCCCCTGATTCTGACTGCAAGGGACCTTTGCTTGACTTCACCAATCTTTTTCTCTTCACATATCTATAAAAGCTTTTACAGTCAGTTTTTATGTTCCCTGAAAGCTTACTCTCATACTCTATTTCCCCCCTCTTAATTAATCCCTTTATCCTCCTTTGTTGAATCTTAAACAGCTCCCAATCCTCAGGTTTGCTGCTTTTTCTGGCCAATTTATATGTCCTCTCCTTGGATCTTATGCTATCCCTAATTTCCCTTGTTAGCCACAGTTGAGTCACCTCTTTTGTTTTATTTTTATGCCAAGCTGGGATGAACAAATTCTGTCGTTCATCCATACAATCTTTGAATGTTTGCCATTGCCTATCCACCGTCAACCCTTTGAGTGACATTCCCCAATCAATCCTACCAAACTCGCGCCTCATACCATCGTAGTTTCCTTTATTTAAATTCCGGACCCTAGCCTCTGTGTCAACTACTTCACTCTCCATCTTAATGAAGAATTCTATCATATTATGATCGCTCTTCCCCAAGGGGCCTCGCACAACAAGATTGCTGATTACTCCTTTCTTATTACATAATACCCAGTCTAAGATGGCCTGATCTCTAGTTGGTTCCTTGACATATTGGTCCAGGAAACCATCCCGCATACACTCCAGGAATTCCTCCTTCACAGTATTGTTACTAATTTGGTTAGCCCAATCAATATGTAGATTAAAGTCACCCATGATAACTGCTGTGCCCTTATTGCACGCTTCTCTAATTTCCCTTTTAATGCCATCCCCAACCTCCGCATTACTGTTTGGAGGTTTATATGCCACTCCCACTAAAGTTTACTGCCCCTTGGTATTTCTCAGCTCTACCCATACAGAATCCACATCATCAGAGCTAATATCCTTCCTTACAATTGTGGTAATCCCCTCTTTAACCAGCAATGCTACCCGACATCCTTTTCCTTTTTTCCTATCTTTCCTGAATATTTAATACACCTGGATGTTGAGTACCCAGCCTTGGCCACCCTGGAGCCATGTTTCCAAAATCCCAATTATATCATATTCGTTTACCTCTATTTGCGCAGCTAATTCACACAACTTATTACGAATGCTCCTCGCATTAAGACACAAAGGGGGAGAAATTCGGTGGAGCCGCAAACGGGGTGCCCAGCTCGCCTGGGCGCCGGAATTACCACTGTGATTGGAGCAGTTGCGACCGCCGGAAATTCATCTTGAATGCCCCAAGAGGGACTCGGGGCGCTGCTCGAGGTACCCCACATCCCTCTTAGGGCGCTGAAACTGAATATAGCAGCGCAAAGTGCCGCAGCGCCACACGCCGCGGCACGGCGCACTGCGGTACTGCAGGCTTTCCTCCGCTTCTTAAGGGGGAGGGGCCTGCACCAGCGCGATGAGCGATTGCGAGTGCCGGCAAAAGAGCCCGGCACCAAGGAGAAGTGCCGGGCCCTCGGGACACAGCCGGCACTGCCCGGGGGGGGGATCAGGAGGCCGGGGACGGAGGTGCTGGCAGGCGGCCACCGGAAAAAATGGTCGCCCCGCGCCTCCACCTTAATTTGCGCCACTGCCGCCACAGGTAGGCCCCGTGAACCAGGCGTGATTTGCGAACGGCGCTACAGAGGCGGGCGCTACCAAATATCGCGATCAGGGCGGTAGTGGGGCACTGCGTACACCGATGACATCATCGGTGGTGGCGCATCGCAACAGGCTAACACCGCCATTAGCGCTAAAGCCACTGAGTTCCCTCTTTAGGTGCTAACGGGTGACGCAGCCCACCGAATTTCTAGGCCAAAGCATTCAGGCTTGTTTTTTTAACGCTCTTAGACCTTTTAGAATTATTATTTACTGTGGCCATGTTTGATTTAAACCCTTGATTTCTCTGACTGCCACCTTTGTTTTTCTCCTTCCTATCTTTTGCTTCTATCCTTGTTTCCCTTTCCTCTGTCTCCCTGCTCAGGTTCCCAACCCCTGCCATTTTAGTTTAAACCCTCCCCCAGAGCAATAGCAAACACTCCCCCTAGATGTGCTCCCAGCGAATTCTGTTCCACTCTGAGAACACTGGATTGCTGAATCCCCCCGTATAATTTAAAAATGCTCTTTGCAGCTTTTTTTCCTTTTGCAGGACGCACGACTGCATGGAAGCGGAGGGAGCTGGAAAGCATGGGAACTTGCATCACTTACATTGATTATTAAAAGGCTGTCAAAAAAAACTGGTCAAACTTGAGTCTAAAATTTCCCATCATCCTTTGTCAGCAACCTTTATTTTTCCACCCTCCGATTCGCTCCCAATATCAGGCCCAGTAAGGGCTGGTGCTCATCCCATTTATTATAATGGTAAGGCTGACTACATGAGCTGCTGTGGGGTTAACAATTGTCCAGTCAGGCAGGTGGTAATCTTACAAATTATAACTAAGACAAATTATAACCTGTACAGAGCCAGGACCAATGTTCTCACTGAAAGTTTAACTAGTACTGTTTGGGAGGGTTTAAACTGATTGGCAGGGGGAGTGGAACCAGAAAATAGCAGAAGGGAGCAGCAATGAGATCAGAGGACAGAGAGATATAAACAGCAGTAAAATTAGAAATATCATAAAAATTGCAGGGACCAGATTGAGGAAAATAGCAAAAGTGACAAAGGAGGTATTAAATTGTATGTATGTCAATGCCCGTAGTGTAACTAATAAGGTTGGTGAGCTGCACATTGGTAAATTGCCACATGGAATTATGACGTGGTTGCATTAACAGAGACAGGACTCAAACACGGCCAGGAATGGGTTCTTAATATTTCTGGTTACCAAGTATTCAGGAATGATAGAGAAGGAAAAAGAGGAGGGGGCATGGCCGTATTAAGGGTGATGTTACAGTTCTAAATAAAAAGTATATACTAATTGGTTCTAGGACTGAATCTACTTGGCTTGAGTTAAGGAACAGAGGGGGAGCTGTTGCATTGCTGGGAGATTGTTTTATAGAACTCCAAACAGATAAATGAGAAAATTTGCTGGCAAATTTCAAAGGTGTGTAACAAAAATAGAGTAGTAACATTAGGAGACTTTAATTACCCTAATATGGACAGGGGAAACACATAGAGGCCAGTGTCGGGAGGAGCAGAGAGCAGGCTTTTTTACAGAGGCTTACCAATCCCACAGACTGGCGGTGGCGTTCCGGAGCCATGTCACGATTCAAAAAGTGAGGCGGACAAGAGGAAGCAGCTGATTGGGTGAGTATGGCCAGGTGAGCATTTATACTACTCTATAGTTTGACAGTTAAGATTAATAGTTTATAAAATTTAGACGGTCTTAATTTTTGCGGTTATAGTTTCTAAGGTCTCTGTTGTGTATCGGAGAGTGCTAGTAACCAAGGGCCCTTGAGTATATCATTTAATTGTAGTGTAATTAGTAGCATTGATTTGATTTAATTTAACTTAAATTAATTAAAGGGTAATTCTTCATGGCAGGACTGCTCGGCCCCGTGGCATGCTTCTCCTGCACTATGTGGGAAATCAGGGACACTTCCTGTGTCCCTGACGACCATGTGTGCGGGAAGTGCATCCAGCTGCAGCTACTGACAGACCGCATTGTGGCGCTGGAGCTGCGAACGGATACATATTGGAGCATTCAAGATGCTGAGGACATTGTGGATAGCACATTTAGGGAGTTGGTCACACCGCAGGTAAAGGCTGAACAGACAGGAAGGGAATGGGTGACAAGCACGCAAAGTAGTAGGCGCAGGCAGGTAGTGCAGGGGTCCCCTGTGGCCACCCCCCTCTCAAATATACAACTTTGGATATTGTTGAGGGAGATGGATTATCGGGGGAAGGCAGCAGCAGCCAACTTCCTGGCACCATGGGTGGTTCTGCTGCACAGGACGGGAGCAAAAAGAGTGGGAGAGCTATAGTGATAGGGGATTCTATTGTAAGGGGAATAGATAGGTGTTTCTGTGGCCGCAAACGAGACTCCAGGATGGTATGTTGTCTCCCTGGTGCAAGGGTCAAGGATGTTTCGGGGCAGCTGCAGGGCATTCTGGAGGGGGAGGGTGACCAACCAGTTGTCATGGTGCATATAGGTACCAACGATATAGGTAAAAAATGGGATGAGGTCCTAAAAGCTGAGTTAGGAGGTAAATTAAAAAATAAAACCTCAAAGGTAGTAATCTCAGGATTGCTACCAGTGCCATGTGCTAGTCAGTGTAGAAATAGGAGGATATTTCAGATGAATACGTGGCTAGAGGAATGGTGCAAGTGGGATGGATTCAAATTCCTGGGACATTGGAAGCGGTTCTGGGGGAGGTGGGACCAGTACAAACTGGACGGTTTGCACCTGGGCGGGACTGGGACCAATGTCCTATCGGGAGTGTTTGCTAGTGCTGTTGGAGAGGGTTTAAACTAAAATGGCAGGGGGTTGGTAACCTGTGCAGGGAGAGAGAGGGAGACAGAGGAAAGGGAAGCAAGGATAGAAGCAAACGACAGGAAGGAGGTAGACACAGGCAGACCCGGCTACTAAGAGAGGACAGGATATGCTCTCACTGCAGTCAGGGAGTGGTGGAGACAGAGATGCACTTCCTCGCAGCTTGTAGAAAATATCAGGGCATAACAGAGAATTTCTACCCAAAATTCACAAAAATATGCTCGGAATTCAGAAATTTGAATGGCGACCAAAAACTCCCATACCTACTAGGGGAAGAGAGAAATTGTGTAACCTTAGCGGCACACTACGTTACAGCTTGCCATAAACAGAGGGACAACCACTAAGTATAAGAAAAGAGTATATACAAATTATATGGATGTATATTTATACACTCAGGGATATATCTGTTTGTACACTGTATGGATAGAGCTGTATTTTTGTGTACAACCATGAATGTTTTTCGATGCTTTGGCAACATAAGATGTACCTTGTCATGCCAATAAAGCGATTTGAATTTAATTGAATTGAGAAAAGCAAAAGTGGAATGTAGAGAAATCAAGAGTGTAAATTAAACAGGGCTACAGTAAATAATAATTCTAAAAGGACTAAGAGTGTTAAAAAAACAAGCCTGAAGGCTTTGTGTCTTAATGCGAGGAGCATTCATAATAAGGTGGATGAATTAGCTGCACAAATAGATGTAAACGGATATGATGTAATTGGAATTACGGAGACATGGCTCCAGGGTGACCAAGGCTGGGAATTCAACATCCAGGGGTATTCAATATTCAGGAAGGACAGGCAAAAAGGAAAAAGAGGTGGGGTAGCATTGCTGGTTAAAGAGGAGATTAACACAATAGTAAGGAAGGATATTAGCTCTGATGATGTGGAATCTGTATGGGTAGAGCTGAGAAATACCATGGGGCAGAAAACATTAGTGGGAGTTGTATACAGACCCCCAAACAGTAATGCTGAGGTCGGGGATGGCATTAAATGGGAAATTAGAGAAGCATGCAATAAGGGCACAGCAGTTATCATGGGTGACTTTAATCTACATATAGATTGGGCTAACCAAATTAGTAACAATACTGTGGAGGAGGAATTCCTAGAGTGTATACGGGATGGTTTCCTGGACCAAAATGTCGAGGAAACAACTAGAGATCAGGCCATCTTAGACTGGGTATTATGTAATGCGAAAGGATTAATTAGCAATCTTGTTGTGCGAGGCCCCTTGGGGAGGAGCGATCATAATATGTAGAATTCTTCATTAAGATGGAGAGTGAAGTAGTTGACTCAGAGACTAGGGACCTGAATTTAAATAAAGGAAACTACAATGGTATGAGGCGCGAGTTGGCTAGGATGGATTAGGGAATGTTACTTAAAGGGTTGATGGTGGATAGGCAATGGCAAACATTTCAAGATCGCATAGTTGAACTATAGAATTTGTTCATCCCTGATTGGCATAAAAATAAAACAAAAAAGGTGACTCAACCATGGCTAAAAAGGGAAATTAGGGATAGCATAAGATCCAAGGAGAGGACATATAAATTGGCCAGAAAAAGCAGCAAACCTGAGGATTAGGAGCAGTTTAGGATTCCGCAAAGGAGGACAAAGGGATTAATTAAGAGGGGGAAAATGGAATATGAGAGTAAGCTTGCAGGGAACATAAATACTGATTGTAAAAGCTTCTATAGATATGTGAAGAGAAAAAGATTGGTGAAGTCAAGCGTAAGTCCCTTGCAGTCAGAATCAGGGGAATTTATAATGGGGAACAAAGAAATGGCTGACCAATTAAATACATACTTTGGTTCTGTCTTCACAAAGGAGGACGCAAATAACCTTCCAGAGATGTCGGGAACATAGGGTCTAATGAGAGGGAGGAATTCAATGAAATCAGTATTTGTAGGGAAATGCTGTTAGGGAAATTGATGGGATTGAAGGCCGATAAATCCCCAGGGCCGGATAATGTACATCCTAGGCTACTTAAGGAAGTGGCCCTAGAAATAGTAGATGCATTGCTGGTCATCTTCCAAAATTCAATAGACTCTGGAATAGTTCCTATGGATTGGAGGGTAGGTAATGTAACCCCACTATTTAAAGAGAAAACAGGGAATTATAGACCGGTAAGTCTGACATCGGTAGTGGGGAAAATGCTAGAGTCCATTATAAAAGATGTAATAGCAGAGCACTTGGAAAACAGTGACAGGATCGGACAAAGTCAACATGGATTTACAAAAGGTAAATCATGCTTGACTAATCTCCTGGAATTATTTGAGGATGTAACTGGTAAAATAGATAAGGGAGAACCAGTGGATGTGGTGTATTTGGACTTTCAGAAGGCTTTTGATAAGGTCCCGCATAAGAGATTGGCGTGCAAAGTTAAAGCACATGGGGGTGCAAAATTCAGTTGTTTGCACCTCCCGTTAGCGCCTTAAGATGGCGCTAATGGGGCGCAAAAAAACTAGCGCCCAGCATGGCGATGTTTGCGCTGCTTGCGAAATTAACTAGACATTTTGCCGCAGCGCTAAACACTACCGCCATGATCTCCTGCGCCGGCAGATTGTGACCTCAGTCGAGCGCGCAATGCCCCATTAGCGCCCTGGACCGGATATTGAGTGGCGCCCCCTGCCTTACCACTGCCGCTAGCAACGACAGGTAGAGGGGAGCGTTATGCTGTAAGAAAGGGACTAGGGGAGCGCTATTTAAAGGCGACCGCTTCCTGCCTTTTGTTGTCGGTGACAATTTTGTACCACGCATTCTGAGAGAGAGAGAGAGAGAGAGAAAGAGTGACTTCTGGAGAGATTCAACGCTGTGTGAAGGAGTTTTGAGTACTGAGCAGCACTTTGCAGGTTTATTTTGATTTGCCCTTCCTTGCTTCGCCAGCGCTCTGAGGTAGCGCCTCACTCCTCGGCCTTTGCGCCTTAAGACAGGTGTGAAGCACCTGATTTAGCGCTCCAATCACCTCCAGGGGCGATAAAAGTCAAGTTTGCTGTCGGAGGCGATAATTAGCGCCAGGCGCTAAACTTTGCGCATGCCCGATAATGGCACCCCAAACGGGGCGATACTGAATTTTTCCCCCATGTGATTGGGGGTAAGATATTGACTTGGATAGAGAATTGGTTGGCAGACAGGAAGCAAAGTGTTGGAATAAAAGGGTCTTTTTCTGAGTGGCAGGCAGTGACTAGTAGGGTGCTAGGACCCCAGCTATTCACAATATATATTAATGATCTAGACGAGGGAACTAGATGCAATATCTCCAAGTTTGCAGATGACACAAAACTGGGTGGGCATGTGTGCCGTGAGGAGGATGCAGAGAAACTCCAGTATGATTTGGTGGGAGATTGGGCAGATGCATGGCAGATGCAGTATAATGTGGATAAATGCGAGGTTATCCACTTTGGTGGCAAAAACAGGAAGACACATTATTATCTGAATGGCAATAGATTGGGAAAAGGGGAAGTGCAACGAGGCCTGGGTGTCCTTGTGCACCAGTCGCTGAAGGTAAGCATGCAGTTGCAGCAGGCGGTTAAGAAGGCAAATGGTATGTTGGCCTTCATAGTGAGAGGATTTGAGTACAGGAGCAAGGATGTCTTGCTGCAGTTGTACAGGGCCTTGGTGAGACCACACCTTGAGTATTGTGTGCAGTTTTGGTCGCCTTATCTGAGGAAGGATGTTCTTGCCATGGAGGGAGTGCAGCGAAGATTCACCAGAGTGATACCTGGGATGGCAGGAATGACGTATGAAGAGAGATTGGGTCGATTAGGCTTTTATTCGCTAAAGTTTAGAAGAATGAGAGGGGATCTCATTGAAACTTATAAAATTCTAACAGGACTAGACAGACTAGATGCAGGATGTTCCCGATGGCGGGGAGTTCAGAACCAGGGATCACCGTCTAAGGATAAGGGGAAAGCCATTTAGGACTGAGATGAGGAGGAATTTCTTCACCCAGAGAGTGGTGAACCTGTGGAATTCTCTACCATAGAAGGCAGTTGAGGCCAACTTATTAAATATATTCAAGAAGGAGTTAGATATATTTCTTAAGGCTAAAGGGATCAAGGCATATGGGGAGAAAGCAGGGACAGGGTGCTGAATTTGGATGATCAGCCATGTTCTCATTAAATGGCGGAACAGGCTTGAGGGGCTGAATGGTCTACTCCTGCTCCTATTTTCTATATTTCTATATTCTATGTTTCTACAGTGCTAAGAGTAGAAAAGTACATGAGAACCTTTTCTATCAATATATCTCCAGTCCAACAAAGAAGGAAGCAGAAATAAAAACAGAAAATGCTGGAAATATTCAGCAGGTCAGGCAGCACCTGTGGAGAGTGAAACAGGGTTAACATTTCAGGTCGATGACCCTTCATCAGAACTAGAAAAAGCTGGAGATGGAACAGGTTTATAAGCAAGAGCAGGGGCAGGGAAAGGGGTGAGGGGAGGAAAGAACAAAAGGGAAGGTCTGTGATAGGGTGGAAGGCAGGAGAGATTAAGAGACAAAAGGAATCATAGAATCATAGAAAGTTACAGCATGGAAGGAGGCCATTTTGGCCATCGTGTCCGCGCCGGCCAACAAAGAGCTATCCAGCCTAATCCCACTTCCCAGCTCTTGGTCCGTAGCCCTGCAGGTTAGAGCATCCCAAGTGCACATCCAAGTACTTTTTAAATGTGGTTAGGGTTCCTGCCTCTACCACCCTTTCAGGCAGTGAGTTCCAGACCCCCACAACCCTCTGGGTGAAGAAATTTCCCCTCAAATCCCCTCTAAACCTTCCACCAATTATTTTAAATCTGTGCCCCCTGGTTTTGACCCCTCTGCTAAGGGAAATAGGTCATTTCTATCCACTTTATGCCCCTCATAATTTTATATACCTCAATAAGGTCTCCCCTCAGCCTCCTCTGTTCCAAGGAAAACAGACCCAGCCTATCCAGTCTTTCCTCATAGCTAAGATTCTCTACTCCCGGCAACATCCTTGTAAATCTCCTCTGTACCCTCTCTAGTGCAATCACATCTTTCCTGTAATGTGGTGACCAGAACTAGCTGAGGCCTAACTGGTGTTTTATACAATTGAAGCATAATCCCCGTGCTCTTGTATTCTATGCCACAGCTAATAAAGGCAAGCATTCCATATGCCTTCTTAGCCAGCTTATCTACCTGGCCTGCTACCTTCAGGGATCTGTGGACATGCACACCAAGGTCCCTTTGTTCCTCTATACTACACAGTGTCCTACCATTTAATGTGTATTCCCTTTCCTTGTTAGCCCTCCCCAAATGCATTACCTCACACTTCTCTGGATTGAATTCCATTTGCCACTGTTCTGCCCACCTGACCAATTTATTGCTGTCTTCCTGCAGTCTACAGCTTACTTCTTCAGTATCAACCACAGAATCAATTTTAGTATCATCTGCAAACTTTTTAATCATACCTCCTATATTCAAGTCTAGATCATTGATATATACCACAAAAAGCAAGGGACCTAGTGCTGAGCCCTGCGGAACCCCACTGGAAACAGCCTTCCAGTCACAAAAACACCCATCAACCATTACTCTCTGCTTCCTGTCTCTGAGCCAGTTTTGAATCCAACTTGACACTTTGCCCTGGATCCCATGGGCTTTTAACTTTGTGACCAATCTGTCAAGTGGAACCTTATCAAAAGCCTTGCTAAAGTCCATATACACTACATCAAATAGACTACCCTCATCTCCCCTCCTTGTTACCTCCCCAAAAAATGTAATCAAGTTTGTCAGACACGACCTTCCCTTAACAAATCCGTGCTGACTATCCTTGATTAATTCATATCTTTCTAAATGAAGATTTATCCTGCCCTTCAGAATTCTTTCCAATAATTTTCCCACCACCGAGGTTAGGCTGACTGGCCTGTAATTACTCGGTCTACCCTTTTCTCCCTTTTTAAACAAGGGTACCACATTAGCAGTCCTCCAGTCCTCCGGCACCACACCTGAAGCCAGAAAGGATTGAAAAATGATGGTTAGGGCCTCTGCTATTTCCTCTTGTGCTTCACTTAACAGCCTGGCATACATTTCATCCAGGCCTGGAGATTTATCCACTTTTAAAGCTGCTAAACCCCTTAATACTTCCTCTCTCACTTTGTTTATTTCATCTAATATTTCACACTCCTCCCCCCTGATAGCAATGTTTGCTTCGCTCCTCTCCTTTGTGAAAACAGACACAAAGTGACATAATAAAACTCACTACGCACTTGGTTCGAGTATAAAGCAAGGCTTTAATCAACTTGTTTCAAAATATAGAGGTCTAGTTGTACTTCACTAGTTCCTGTCTTACAAAATGTCCCTGGGCAAGCTGGGCCCACGCCCGAGTATTTATACTCCTTGGACGGCGCCACCAGCTGGCCGTCCAGTGTTATTTCATGAGTTGTTTCTTCATGATGATGAGATTTATAACATTCTTCCTGCCTAAAAGATTTGGAAGTTCGAGGACTTCCTCCTAACGGATTAGGCGGACCACGAATAGCCGCAGTCTTTTAGATCTTTGTTTATGGCTGGATGGCATGTCTCCCCGGACCGTGTCTTGGTCCCTGGGCCACTTGACCCATACTGGTAGATCGACAGAGCCCGTGTCGCCTTGATCAACCTGAGGGAGACTGGGGAGGTCATGACTCCGGGTGCGGGTCCCCACAGGCGCAGAGCTGGCTTCATCTTCTTTGATAGCCGGTGATTGACTGGCTTCGGGTGGCCATCCCACGGGGAGCGTGCGGCTCCCTGAGTGGATCCGGTGGGGTAGCCGGCAGATCTCTTGATGTCCCAGGTAGGGCGTCATCTTCAAAGGAGCGCAGAGTGTCGGCATCGTTACCGTGGGTCCCTCTATCAGTTGGGTCCGTGGGACCGGTTGGACAGGGAACCAGATCTCGGAGCGAAACGGTGGACTCCCGGCCATCAGGGTAACGCACGTGCCGCATACATGGGATTAACGTCCGTGAGTTCCACCTCGTTGACGAGGGGAACGTTTTTGGAAGATCGGACGAATCTTCGGAGCAGCACGGGGCCGGGAGATGCCAATCATGACGGTAGGGACGTCCCATGAGTGGAGCGACGCTGGAACCTGAAGAATCACTTGTGAGATGTGACATTGGTGGATGTAGAAAGAAGACACCTGATGGAATGCAACACATCAGGGAGCATTGTTTCCCACTGCTGGTCTGGTAGGTTGCGTGACCTCAGTGCAAGACGAACAGCGTTCCAAATGATAGCGTTGTATCTCACAACCTGTCCGTTACTGTTGGGATGGTATGGTGTCATTTTACTTGTGGCAATTCCCCATTGGGAAAGATAACTTTTGAGTTCGCTTGACATGAAGGAGGGACCCCGATAAGAGTGGATGAAATTGGCCATACTGCAAAGGGAAAAGACTTGATCAAGACATTTGATCACTGTGGAAGTAAGCATATTGGGACAGGGGAAAGCAAAGGGAAAGTGTGAATATTCATCCACCAGAGTCATTAAGTAGGTGTTTCGCGTTGAGGAAGGCCATGGCCCTTTAAAGTCAATGCTGAGTCGCTGCATAGGCTACATAGCATGTATGAGCGAGCCATCCGATGGATGGAAGAATTGCGGTTTTAATTCCGCACAAATTCTACAGGAGGAGCATGTTCTTTTCACATCCTCCGTAGAAAATGAGAGATTTTTAGATCGCACAAAGTGCAACATACGGTTAACGCCAGGATGGCATAAGTCAGTATGAATATCCGCAAGAGTCGAAGTTGACATAGAAGAGCAGAATGCCCGCATGAGGGTATCCGGGGCCACATTCTCTTTGCCGGATCAATAATGTATGGTGTATCCAAAGGCGGCCAATTCCATCCTCCAGAGTTGTATTTTGTTATTCTTGATCTTAGTGCATTTCCAGTTATCCAGCATAAAGGCCACGGAGCGCTGATCGGTTATAAGTATGAAATGGCGACGAGCGAGAAAATGACTCCATATATGTACAGATTTGATGATGGCCGTAGCCTCCTTCTCGACAGGAGGATAATGGAGCTCGCTACCCCTCAAACTTCTGGACAGAAATGCAATGGGTCGACCACCTTGATTCAAGGTAGCAGAGATCGCCACCTCCGATGCATCGCACTCAACCATGAAAGGTAGATTTTCATCAATGGAACGAAGCATGGTTTTTTCCAGTTGAGGAAGTTGAAAGCTGAACTAGCCGTTGCCTGCAATGGAAATGACTTCACGTGAAGCAGGGGCTGGATCTTGTCGGAGAAGTGGGTTATCCACTTCGCATAATAGGCGAACATGCCAAGTGCCCGACGAAGAGAGCCGAGATTCGTTGGGGGAGGGAACTCCTTAAGTGGACGAAGTCGCTCCGGATCCGGTTTGATGACACCGTTGATCACCCAGTAGCCAAGGATGTTGACTGATGGTACTTTTTCACAGATATGGACTCATTTAAGTTTAAGTTGCGACAATGGAGAACATCAAAAAATTTCTGGAGATTAGTATCATGCTCCTTCTGGTCATGACCAGCAATGGTGATATTATCTAGATATGGAAAAGTGTCCGTTAAGTTCTCCTGCTTGACTAGGCTAACCATTGCCTGTTGAAAGATGGCCACCCCATTGCTGACCCCAAATGGAAGGTGACAAAACTGATAAAGCTGACCATTGGCCTCAAAGGCCGTATACTTTTTGTCAGAGTCCTTTAACGGTACTTGATGATATGCGCTCTTTAAATCAAAATTTGAAAATACCTTGTAGTTGGCAAGGTTATTGACCATATCATCGATGCGTGGTAGTGGGTAGGCATCCGGGTTGGTATACTGGTTAATAGTTTGCGAGTAATCGATGCAAAGATGTTTCTTGTGTTGCTTCAGAGGATTTTTAACAACGATGACTTGAGCCCGCCAGGAAGATGAACATGGCTCAATGATACCGTCAGCTAGAAGGCGAGAGATTTCTGCCTCGATAAAGGATCGATCATCTTGGCTGAAACGTCGTGATTTAGTGACTATGGGCTTACATCGGGGGGAAAGATTGGCAAACAAGGAGGGCTCGTCGAGTGAAGCCGCCGAAAGCGTACAAAATGGTACTTTGGAAATAGTAAGCTCCGGCTTTGACCCTCCAAACTCGAAAGTGAGTCTTTTGTGTTGTTTCTGGAAACCCTGTCCCAGTAGCACATCACTGCAAAGGTTTTTGAGCACCCCGAGCCGGGTGGAGAAATAAGTGCGGCATTGAGAATAAGGTCGACAAGACAAAAGCCGGAAGAATTGGCGGTCAGTGTCGTCAGTCGTCAGAGCCATTGCAATTTCCCTGTCTGAGGGGTTGATGGGCCTTCAATAACCACAAAACTAGAAGTTATAGACTTAAACAAGTTGGCTTTTAATCATTAAGATCAGAGCTAACATCTCAACACGCCGACTGGTTCACAGGAATGAGTCATACAGATCCTGGGATCTTTATGTAAGAGAAGTCAGGGGCGGAGCCAAGAGCCAAGACCTGGAACCTCCCAGGTTAGTCGGGAAAGAGGAAGTGAAACTATACACAGTGGGGGAGGGTAATATACATGAGTGCAAAACGAATACAGGATCAAGACAAACAGATTTCATTACATTCACCCCTTCTATAGATTTAGTCCATCGGGGTGATGTTTCTTAAAAGTTGGTATAAGTGAGTCTGTCAGGAGGTTTTGCAGTTCTCAGTGATCGGCGCAAAGCCAGTTCAGGTGCCTCTAGGGGAGTGGATTCTGGTTCCTCCGCTGTCCGGGCCTCCGCAGTGTCTTCCAGGTTATCTGCAGTGTCCTCCAGGTTAAAGTTGGGTATTGATACCTCTGGGCGTCCTGTCTCTTTGTAGTGTAGGTCTTCATCGGGTAGTCTCCCATCGTTCTCTCCGCTCCCCGAGGGAGCGAGGTCTTTTATGGAAACAGTGTCCTCTCGCCCGTCAGAGTATTCGATATAGGCGTACTGAGGGTTTGCATGGAGGAGCTGTACCTTTTCCACAAGGGGGTCCATTTTATGGCCTCTCACGTGCTTCCGCAATAGTACTGTCCCCAGAGACGTCAGCCACGCGGGTAGAGATATGCCCGAGGTGGATTTCCGGGGGAAAACGAACATCTTTTCGTGAGGGGTAGCGTTTGTGGCAGTACATAACAGAGACCTTATGGAGTGGAGCACGTCTGGGAGGACTTCCTGCCAGCGGGAGGTCGGAAGGCCTTTTGACTTTAAGGCTAACGTGACAGCCTTCCAAACAGTAGCATTCTCCCTTTCCACTTGCCCATTACCCTGGGGGTTGTAGCTAGTGGTTCTGCTAGTGGCTATCCCCTTCGAGAGCAAGAACTGGCGCAGCTCGTCACTCATGAGTGACGTCCCCCTATCGCTGTGTATGTATTTCGGCATGCCAAACATGCAGAATAGATTACAGAGACACTTGCTGACCGTGGCACTGGTCATGTCTGGGCAGGGAATGGCGAAGGGGAAGCGGGAATATTCATCAATGATATTGAGGAAGTATACGTTACGGTCGGCAGAGGGAAGGGGTCCCTTGAAGTCCAGACTTAGGCGCTCGAATGGCCGTGTGGCTTTGATAAGGTGTGCACGGTCAGGCCTGTAGAAACGAGGCTTGCATTCCGCACAGATGCGGCAGGCTCTGGTCATTGCCCTGACCTCCTCGATGGAGTGGGGCAGATTGCGGGACTTTATAAAATGGTATAGTCGGGTGACCCCTGGGTGACAGAGGTCGTTGTGGAGACCCTGTAATTTGTCCGTATGAATGCTGGCACACATTCCCTGCGATAGGGCGTCTGGGGGTTCATTAAGGGCTCCCGGCCTGTACATAATATCATAGTCGAACGTGGATAGTTCGATCCTCCACCTGAGTATTTTGTCATTCTTGATTTTCCCCCTTTGTTTGTTATTAAACATGAAAGCCACCGACCGCTGGTCGGTGAGCAAGGTGAAACGTTTGCCGGCTAGGTAGTGTCCCCAGTGCCGCACTGCCTCCACAATAGCCTGTGCCTCCTTCTCGACAGAAGAGTGCCTGATTTCAGGTCCCGGAAGGGTTCGGGAGAAGAAGGCCACAGGTCTCCCAGCCTGATTGAGGGTCACAGCTAAGGCAAAGTCTGACGCATCGCTTTCGACTTGAAAGGGAATGCATTCGTCCATTGCACACACTGCAGCCCTTTCAATGTCCTGTTTAATACTGGTGAAAGCCTCCCGAGCTTCAGCTGATAGTGGGAAGGACGTCGATTTAATGAGGGGTCGGGCCTTATCAGAGTAATTGGGCACCCATTGGGCATAATACGAAAAAAATCCCAGGCACCTTTTTAAAGCTTTGGGATTGTGTGGCAGGGGCAGTTCCTTTAGGGGGCATAATCGGTCAGGGTCCGGTCCAATTACCCCATCTTCCACCACACAGCCGAGGATACAGAGACGGGTTGTGTTGAAGACACATTTGTCTTCGTTGTAGGTTAGATTCAGCTTTAGGGCAGTTTTTAAAAATCTCGCAAGATTTAGATCGTGGTCTTGCTGGTTGTGCCTGCAGATAGTGACATTGTCCAGATAGGGGTAGGTAGCTTGTAGTTTATTCTCGTCAACCATGCGGTCCATCTCACGTTGGAAGACCGAGACCCCATTTGTTACCCCGAAGGGCACTCTGAGAAAATGGTAGAGGCGCCCGTTCGCCTCGAAGGCGGTGTATGGGCGGTCCTCCATTCTAATGGGGAGCTGGTGATACGCGGATTTGAGGTCGATAGTCGAGAAGACTCGGTATTGCGCAATCTGGTTGACCATTTCTGATATGCGGGGTAAAGGGCAGGCGTCCAGCTGGGTATAAATATTAACAGTCTGGCTGTAGTCAATTACCATCCGTTTCTTTTCGCTATTTTTAACTATGACTACTTGGGCACGCCACGGGCTGGTACTGCATTCAATAATGCCTTCCCGCAGGAATCTGTCCACTTCCACCTTGATAAAGTGTCTGTCTTCCAGACTGTACCGTCTACTTTTGGTCGCTATGGGCCTACAGTTCGGAGTGAGATTAGCGAATAAAGAGGGCGGGCTGATTTTTAAGGTTGATAGGCCACAGACTGTGAGTGGCGGCTGGGACCCGCCATATGCTAGCGTGACACTTTCGTGGTGGCACTGGAAGTCCAGGCCCAAGATTACATTAACACAGAGTTCTGGCATCACGAGGAGTTCAAAATCCTTGTAGTCCGTGCCTTTTACAGTCAGTGTTACCACACAGTAGCCCAAAATGTCCGAAGTGTGGAGCTTAGCAGCCATAGCAATTCTGCTCCATGTCGGAGTTACCATTAATGAGTGCCGCTGTACCAGGCTAGGGTGGATAAAACTCTCGGTACTCCCACAGTCAATTAAACATTTAGTTAAATTCCCGTTTACCTGTGTGTCCATCATGGATTTTGTCAACGGGTGTGGCCTGGATTGATCTACCGTGATCGAAGCCACTGTTGGGCCCTGGGCGGCCGTTGAGTCAGGAAAAGATGGCGGATCCCAAGATGGCGGCCCGCACGGCACGCACGAGGCGGTGACGGAGTTGGAAATCGGATTCCCCCTGCAGACTTTGCAAAAATGCCCCTTTTTCTTACATTTGAAGCATGTAGCGTCCTTCGCTGGGCATTGTTGTCTGGGGTGCTTGGCCTGGCCGCAGAAGTAGCATTTCGGGCCTCGAGACATTGCCGCTGTAGTAGGACTCCTGGGTGAACTACTGTGTGGGGACTCCGGCGGCGTAGAGCTGGTCTGAGACCTGGATGGGGAAGATGGCTGATTCCAAGATGGCGGCCCCCTCGGCGTGCACGAGGCGGTGAGGGCCGCATGGCCAGAAGAATAAGAGTCAGAGTTTTTCTGGGCCACGTCCAGCGATCGCGCAGTGGCCACTGCCTTTTTAAAGTCCAGGACCTCCTTCTCCAGCAGTCTCTGCCGGATATAATTCGATTTGAGGCCCGTGGTGAAGGAATTACGGACCAATTCGTCAGAGTACGCGTTGGCCGTCATGGCCTTGCAGTTACAGTCCTGGACCAGGTCCTTTAGGCCCTGTAAGAAATCGTCCATTGATTCCTCTGGTCGCTGCCTGCGTGTAGCCAGCAGATGTCTGGCGTACACTTCGTTTACCGGCCTCTGGTATTGGGCCTTCAGGATAGTGATGGCCTCCGTGTAAGAGGTGGCATCCCGGATGAACGAATAAATCCGATGACTTACGCGAGTAGTCAGTAGACTCAGTTTATCTACCTCGCTAGCGGATGAGGCCCCTGCGAAGAGTTCGAAGCATTTGGGCCAGTGTCCAAATTGATTTGATGCTTCTGCAGAATGTGGATCCAAGTCCAGACGCTCTGGTTTTAGGAGTCGATCCATCCTAGTATTCTTTAGAACAGATTTCATTACAGGGGTAAATACGTAGTTTTAACTTACTGACAGCCTGCTCACTAACGGAACTGTCAGAGCTGCATGAGTCGATTAGTGCACTCAAAATGTGTCCATTTACCAAAACCTTCGTGGCTGCATGGGACAGACTTTGGGGAAAAACAGCTATGATGGGAGGAGGAGCAGTTTTACCCTTGACAGTTGTAACCTTAGTAGTGGTTCTTAGGGGAGGAGCGGTTTCATAGATAGCAGCTGTAACCTTAGTAGTGGCTCTTGGGGGAGGAGCAGTTTTATAGATAGTAGCTGCAAAACTAACAGGAGCTCTCGACCGGTATACCTTAGAAAAGTGGCCTTTCTTACTAACAGAGGCTCTTGACTGGCATACCTTAGAAAAGTGACCTTGCTGCAATGATTGCAGGTTGCATTACGAGCAGGGAAAAATTTCCTATAATAGAACACACCTCCACAGAAGAAACACTTCCTTCCAGATTGCCAAGATGCCGCTAGGGCGGGGTTGTCATCAGTGAAGGCTTCTAGGGTAGGGTTGTCATCCGCTAGGTTAGAGTCATCATCAGTGAGGGCTTCCGCCCGAGACCTATCGAAGGAGTCATTAAAAGTGATGGCAGCAGCCCGTCCATGAGGTAAAAGATAGGTATCTGCATTCCTCTTTGCTAAGTCCAGAGAACATGCCTGGTCATAGGCAGCCTGTAACTCGAGGGTTTTATTCTCCAACAGACACTGGCGTATGAAGGGAGATGCAATCCCATTAATAAATAAATCATGAATTAACTCCTCCTGGTACTGCTCAGCTGTGACAGCTTTAAGATTACAATCATTGCTGAGCCTGCGAAGTTTCTGAAGGAATTCATCAAGTGATTCCCTAGGTTGTTGTCGAGTTGTGGCCAGTAGATGCCGAGCAAATATTTCGTTTGGGGCCTTAAGATATAGTCGCTGTAATATTAGGATAGCGGAGTCATAGTCTACACAGCCTTCAATATAGTCAAACACAGGAGGAGATACATAATTGGCAAGTATCTCTAATTTATCAGGAACATTCTCACCACACACCCTGAGGAAGTTGCTGAAGGTATGATACCAGTGTTTCCATACCTTAGCAGTTGTAGGTGAATTTGGGTCCAGGTCAAGATGGGCGGGTCTGAGTAGTTTGTCCATGATGAATTGATTACTACACCAGAGTTCCCTTCTGCAGACGAAGTCACAGCTGGCTGTTCCCGAAATTGGAAGTAAAGTGAATGACATTTTCAAGTTCTGGGCGAGAGCAGGAAACAGCACCGATACAGTCAACAATGTACCGGAAAAAGAGGTGAGGGAGGGGACCTGAGTAGGACTGGAACAAAGAATGTTCCAAATATCCCACAAAAAGGCAGGCATAGCTAGGACCCATGCGGGTTCCCATAGCAACACCTTTAATTTGGAGGAAGTGAGTGGAGTCAAAGGAGAAGTTGTTCAATGTGAGAACAAGTTCAGCCAGGCAGAGGAGGGTGGTGGTGGATGGGGACTGGTTGGGCCTCTGTTCAAGGAAGAAGCAGAGCGCCCTCAGGCCATCCTGGTGGGGGATGGAGGTGTAGAGGGATTGGGCGTCTATAGTGAAAAAGAGAGGTTGGGGCCAGGAAACTGGAAACTGTTAAAGTGGTGGAGGGCGTCGGAAGAGTCACGGATGTAGGTGAGAAGAGACTGGACAAGGGAAGAAAAAATAGAGTTGAGATAGGAAGAGATAAGTTCCGTGGGGCAAGAACAGGCTGAAACGATGGGTCTACCAGGGTAGTCCTGTTTGTGGATCTTGGGAAGGAGGTAGAAGCGGGCTGTGCAGGGTTGGGGAACTATGAGGTTGGCAGCCGTGGAGGGAAGATCTCCAGAGGAGATGAGGTCAGTGACAGTCTTGGAAACAGTGGCTTGATGTTTGGTAGTGGGATCATGGTCCAGGCAGAGGTAGGAGGAGGTGTTGGAGAGCTGGCGTTCAGCCTCCACTAGGTAGAGGTCGGTTTGCCAAACAACAACAGCACCACCCTTGTCAGCAGGTTTAATGACAATTTTGGGGTTGGATCTGAGAGAATGGAGTGCTGCAAGTTCAGAGGGAGGTAGGTTGGAGTGAGTGAGGGGAGCAGAGAAATTGAGATGGCCAATGTCACGCCAGCAGTTTGCAATGAAAAAATCTAGAGAGGTTAAGAGGCCAGAGGGAGGGGTCCAGGTAGAACGAGAATTCTGAAAACGGGAGAAAGGGTCAGCTGTGCGGGGGGAAGACTCCTGGCCAAAAAACTGGGCAAGGAGATGAAGGCAGCGGAAAAAGAGCTCAGCATTGTGCCGATCTCGAAATTCATTGAGATGGGGGCATAAGGGATGAAGCTCAGGCCTTTGCTAAGGACTGATCGTTCGGGGTCAGAGAGGGGAAAGTCAGAGGGAATAGTGAAAACATGGCAGGGGGTGAGATTGGAAGAAGGGATGGGATCAGAGGAAAGTGAAGGGGAAGAAGGTTCCAGAGGGGTGTTGGTGTCCAAGAGTTGTTGAAGCTTGCGATCCTTGACACCTGAAAGGAAGAAAAAAAGTTTTTAGTTAAAGCGCCGGATGAGGCGAAGGATGAAATGAAACTGTGGACTAGGACAGCTTTGAGATAGAGTGAGTCAGTGCTGCTGAAGAGAGAGGTCGAGAGTGTTCATGTGGCGTTGCATGGCATTCAGCGTGGATCTCAGGATACGGCGAGAGCAGTGGTTCGAGGAACGCTGAATATCTTGGAGATATCTGTAGTCCTGGGTGGATCCAAAAATAAAGGGTGGAATTTTCGTTGGAATCCACATGGAGTAAGTCGGAGCCGGAGACAGTTGCTGAGGAAAGAGATGTGGCTGCAAAAGCGAGTTTTGGTAGATACCTGATCAAACACGAGAAGGGAGACAGAAAGCAATGAAGATGAACAAGGTAAAAGAGACAAACGGAAATCCCGTCGGAGAGAAGAGCAGAACTTCTTCAAGACGGGCATTCTTAGAAGAGAAGTGGCAGTGAATTAAACACTAATACAAAAGCAAAATACTGCGGTTGCTGGAAGTCTGAAATAAAAACAGAAAATGCTGGAAATACTCAGCAGGTCAGGCAGCATCAGAGTTAATGCTTCAGTTCGATGACCCTTCATCAGAACTGGAAAAAGCTGGAGATGGAACAGGTTTTTAAGTAAGAGTAGCACCTCATCTTTCGGTTAGGCACTTTACAGCCTTCTGGACTCAACATAGAGTTCAACAATTTCAGACCATAACCTCTGCCCCTTACATTTTTTCCATTTTTTTTTCTCTCTCTCTCACATGGCAGCTGTCTTTCATTCTGCCAGTGCCATTAACACTTCATCCAGAGCCATCTTTTGTTTCTTAACTTGTCCCATTACCATCTCCTTTTGCCTTGCACCATCATTCCTTTTGTCTCTTAATCTCTCCTGCCTTCCATCCTATCACAGACCTTCCCTTTTGTTCTTTCCTCCCCTCCCCACTCTCCCTGCCCCTGCTCTTGCTTAAAAATCTGTTCCCTCTCCAGCTTTTTCCAATTCTGATGAAGGGTCATCGACCTGAAACGTTAACTCTGTTTCTCTCTCCACAGATGCTGCCTGATCTGCTGAATATTTCCAGCATTTTCTGTTTTTATTTCAGATTTCCAGCATCCGCAGTATTTTGCTTTTGTAAGGAAGAAAGCAGTGTTGGTTCTGGGAAATGAAGTAAGGCAAGTGGAGTCTGTTGCAGTTGGCGATCATCTAGCTAACAGTGACCACAAAGTAATTTGTTTTAGAGTAATTATGGAAAAGAGACCATAAAATATTGAAGGTAGAAATGCTCAACTTGGGAAAAGCTAATTTCAGTGATTTACGAAGGTACCTAGCACAGGTAAATTGGAAAAGGCAATTTCAGGGTAAAGCAGTAATAGGGCAATGGAGGACATTCAGGGAAGAGGTAGTTCAGGTACAAACTAGGCATATTCCTTTGAATGGAAAAGGTAAAACATCCAAAGCTAATGCACCCTGGATGAAAAAGGAAATAAAAGTTAAAATAAAACAGATAAAAGAAGGCTGTTTTTTCTCAGCCTCTTTGACAACTGTCAGAAGCAAGATTCAGTTAATAACCAGAAAGATTATAGAAGTACAGGAGGGAATTGAAAAAATTATTACGGGAGGCAAAGAAAGGTTATGAGAAAAGATTAGCAGACAACATTAAATTGAACTCTAAAACATTTTATAAACATATGAAGTAGAAGCGGTTAGCTAGAGAAAAAGTTGAGCCTATTAAGGGCCCAAAGGGAAATTTTAATTTAGAGGCAAAGGACATGGCCAAAGTATTAAATGAGTACTTTGCATCTGTCTTCACAAAGGAAGTGGATGATGTGAAGGTTACACTAAAAGAGGACAGGGAAGTTATGGACAGGATAGTAATAGATAGAGAAGATATACTAAAAAGATTAGCATTACTGAAAGTTGGTAAGTCAGCTGGTCCAGACGGAATGCATCCTAGGTTGCTGAAAGAAGCAAAGGTAGAAATAGCAAAGACATTGGTCACAATCTTTTAATCCTCATTGGATACAGGAGTAGTGCCAGAGGATTGGATGATTGCTAATGATATACCACTATTCAAGAAAGGGGAGAGGGATAAATAAGGAAACTATAGGCCAGTCAGCCTAACATCGGTGGTGGAGAAGTTATTGGAAACCATTATCAGGGACAAAATAAACTTTCATTCGGAAAGGCATGGGTTAGTCAAGAAGCGCCAGCATGGATTTGTTAAAGGCAAATCTTGTCTGACTAACTTGATTAAATTCTTTGATGAGGTAACAGAGAAGGTTGATCAAGGTAGTGCAATAGGCATTTTATATATGCACTTGTAGAAGGCATGCGAGAAAGTGCCACACAGGAGGCGTGTTAAGAAGGTGGAAGTCCATGGAGTTAAGCGTAAAGTGCTGGTATGGATACGGAATTGGCTCAGTAACAGGAAGCAAAGGGTACTGGTGGATGGATGTTTTTCAGACTGGGAGGCAGTTTGCAGTGGTGTTCCCCAAGAGTCAGTTTTGGGTCCATTAATCTTATCAATTTTTATAAACTACATAGACTTAGGTGTAGGGAGCAGCATTATAAAGTGCGCAGATGATATGAAACAACAACAATTTGTATTTAAAGAGCACCTTTAACATAGTAAAATATCCCAAGGCACTGCTCAGGAGTATTTTAGGACAAAAAATTTGACACAGATACACATAAGGATAAATTAGGGCAGGTGACCAAAAGCTTGGCCAAAGAGGTAGGTTTTAAGGAGCGTCTTAAAGGAGGAAAGAGAGGTAGTGAGGCAGACAGTGTAATGTATATACCTTTAAGGGGGGAACTAATTTTTACAGCTCATGTATACTGTAGTACCGGCAGTGACCACACCTGTATAGAGCACTGAGTAGTAATCTGTACAGTTCAGTTCCAGAGTGAGCCACAATGAGTAAACACCTGTTGTACCGTTCTCCTGCAGTCTGTGTCTTACTACTGACGGACACAACATTGGCGACGAGGCAAATTCGATCCTACCTGTAACTCTGCATCAACTCCCAGGGATTCGTTCCTGGAGATCAGTAGATTGGAGGTCAAGGCCAGAGACACGGGCGTCGACCACGGGCAACCGCCCAGTCATCCAGCAGAGACTCGAGAATTGCGGGGGAGGCTGTTGAGAGCCAGGCTTGGCTTTCCAGTCATGGTGGTCCAGCGAAACGGGCTGGCAACAGGTAGTGCGCAGACCCTTCCCGGACAGCGGTGGGCTACAGCCCTACCAAGCGGCACAGCAAAGGGCCGAGCAGCGTCGACGGGAGAGAGAGAGAGAGGGGAGAGTGCACAGGGTGCAGCCGGTGTTCAGGGGCCGAGCAGCGTCGAGGAGAGGGAGAGAGACGCGCAGAAACCCGCGAGGCGCTGCCATTGCCACGAGGACCACCGAGAGCGGCGTTGGCAGCAGCACAGGAGAAGCGCGCGAAACCTACAGGGTGCCGCCATTGCCATGAGGACCGCCAAGAGCGGCGTTGGCAGCAGCGGGGGAGGAAGGAAAGCGCGGGAGACGCCATTTTAAGCCATTTTAAACCACACCCAAAATGCCGAAGAGTGGCAGTATCACCGCATTTGACAATGAAGTTGAATATTGGACTACATATGTTGAACGAATAGAGGTATACTGCAAGGCAAATGAGGTGTCAGATGACAAGAAAGCGCCGGTATTGTTAAATTTAATGGGTGAAAAGACGTATGGCTTATTACGAAATCTAGTAACCCCAGCGAAGCCAGTGGAAAAGAGTATTGGAGACATAGTGACGATACTACAGGAACATTTAAACCCCACACCACTGCTGATAGCAGAAAGATTCAAGTTTCACAAATGGAACCAGCATAAAGATGAAAGCAATGTTGAGTATTTAACAGAACTGTGCAAACTATCGAAACACTGCCAGTTTGGAACGGGACTGGCAGATACCTTAAGGGACAAGTTTGTGTGTGGGCTTCAAAGTGAAGGAACCCAGAAATGGCTTTTATCTGAAAAGGACCTTACGCTAGACAAGGCTTTCAGCATTGCGGTATCATATGAAGCAGCAGCACGGGTCGCTGCAGAGATACAACAGAGACCGCAAGAATATGGCACAAACGAAATGTCATACAGAACAGAGAAGTGCTATCGCTGCGGCAGAACAACACATGACCAGAATGATTGCTGGTTCAAAGACAAAGTGTGCAGACAGTGTGGAAAAGTAGGACACATAGCACGAGTCTGCAGGTCGGGAAAGAAAACCAGCAATAAGAAATCTCCAAAAGAAAAGTACAAGAAGGTACATAAGGTGACGGAGAATAGTTCAGACGAACAAAAGAGTGATACCGACTCCGAAAGCAGGGAGCTGAGTTGTCTGAAACTACATAATGGGATCAAAACGGAGGATCACCGAACCATTTGGGTCACTCTCAAGATAGCAGGAGTCCAGGTAAAAATGGAATTGGACACAGGATCAGCCCTAACAGTCATAAACCGACGGGACTACGAGCAGCTATTCTCACACATACCCTTGAGAGACACAAAAATTATTTTGAAGACGTACACGGGGCAAAAAGTCTACCCCAAAGGAAAAATAAGGGTGACCGTTATATATAATGGTAAGGAAACACCAAAACTAGACCTGTATGTATTGCAAGATGGAGGACCACCATTACTGGGACGTGAATGGATCCAGAAAATACAGCTGGATTGGCATTCCATACAAGCACTGACTGGGGCTGCCAAAAAGGATGACAACGTCACACCTGGGCGACTGTCAAAGATCCTAACCGACGCGCAAGAAGTGTTCCAGCAAGGACTCGGAACACTAAAAGGCATGACAGCAACAATTAAAATTGAAGAAAACGCAAGCCCAACATTTTTTAAGGCCAGACCGGTACCTTATGCAATCCGCCCAGCTGTCGAAGCAGAGCTGGAGAGTTTGGAACGTTCAGGAGTACTATCCAAGGTAGACTGGAGCGAGTGGGCTACACCCATCGTCCCTGTGATGAAAAAGTCGTTGAGCAGCACGCCTGGGGAACCAAGGAAGGTTCGCATCTGTGGGGACTTTAAGGTAACAGTGAACCCAGTCCTTCACACCGTGCAATATCCACTTCCGCGGATTGAAGATATTTTCGCCTCGCTATCTGGAGGGAAATGCTTCACTAAGATTGATCTGGCCCAGGCGTATCTGCAAATGGAGGTCGAAGAAGCATCAAAAAAATACCTCACAATCAACACCCATAAAGGTCTCTACCAATACAACCGGCTGGTATTCGGGGTAGCATCAGCTCCGGCTATTTGGCAAAGGGCAATGGCACAAGTCCTGCAAGGGATCCCAGGGACCCAGTGTTATTTGGACGACATCCTGGTCATGGGCGAAAATGACAGTGATCACCTCGCCAACCTGGAGCAGTTGCTCACTCGATTGAAGGAATATGGGCTCCGAGCTAACCGCCCCAAATGCGAGTTTTTTTAAAAACAGATCTCGTATTGTGGCCACGTTATCGATAAAGAGGGGTTACATAAGTCCCTAGAAAAGATTGAAGCAGTAGTCAAGGCTCCAACACTGGAAAACGTGTCACAACTGAGGTCGTTCCTCAGGCTGGTAAACTACTACCATAAGTTCTTGCCAAATTTGTCTACAATACTTCACCCACTGAACACCCTACTGCAAACTGGAGTGCCATGGAAGTGGAGTGATGAATGTAAACAAGCTTTCCAGAAGAGCAAAACACTAATCACATCGAAAGAGGTATTGGCCCATTTCAACCCAGCACTACCAATTCAGTTGGCGTGTGATGTGTCACCCTACGGCATTGGAGCGGTGCTGCCGAACAAATCCTCGGACGGCTCAGAGAGGCCAATAGCCTTTGCGTCACGATCACTAACCTCAGCCGAGCGTAACTACGCCCAGATTGACAGGGAGGCCCTCAGCCTAGTGTGGGGAGTGAAAAAGTTCAATCACTATCTGCACGGGCAGAAATTCACCTTACTGACTGACCACTAGCCTCTTGTCTCCATTTTTAATCAGAAGAAGGGCGTTCCAGTGATGACTGCGCAACGACTACAAATATGGTCACTCTTTCTAGGGGCGCACCACTATGAGATTGAATATAAGGGCACGAAACAGCATGGAAATGCTGATGGGCTATCATGCCTGCCACTGCCTACTGCGGAGGAAGCACCAGCAGTGGATCCTGTCGAAATATTTCATTCGACTATAGTTGAATACCTACCGGTAACTAACGCTCGTATAGAAAAGGAGACCCGAAATGACCCGACACTGTCTCGGGTATATGATTTGACGGTGAAGGGATGGCCAGCACATGGCGACTCACTGTTGCCAGCATTCTCGACAAGAAGAGAACAGTTGTCAGTGTGCCGGGGGACCTTGATGTGTGGATCCCGAGTGGTAATTCCACCCAAGTTAAGGGATAGATTGCTCAATGAGCTTCATGAGGGTCATCTGGGAGGGGTAAAAATGAAAAGCCTTGCCAGGGCTTATGTGTGGTGGCTGGGAATCGATAAACAAATCGAGGACCTGACCAAGAGCTGCTCAGGATGCCAGAAAGTCCAAAATGCACCACCACATGCTCCTCTACACCCATGGGAGTGGCCCTCATCTCCATGGCAACGGGTGCATATTGATTTTGCTGGTCCATTCATGGACTCAATGTTTTTAATAGCCGTGGATGCGCACTCGAAATGGCCTGAGGTCATCAAAATGTCCTCCACCACCACGGAGAAAACTATTGCAGTCCTACGGACCATTTTTGCCAGGAACGGCTTGCCAGAACAGATTTGCTCCGATAACAGAGCACAGTTTGTGTCCGAAGAGTTCCGGAGGTTTATGAAGAAGAATGGGGTAAGGCATTACACATCCGCCCCGTATCATCCAGCCACAAATGGATTGGCTGAGAGGTTCGTGCAAACCTTTAAGAAGGCAATAAAGCTATGTACAATGACAACATTCCGCTGCAGCATAAGGTGGACAATTTCCTGTTCGCCTACTGGAATGCGACACATGCAGTCACCACCACCCGACCATGATGTTCTTTAACCAAAGATTAAGATCTCGCCTGGATTTGCTCAGACCAAACGTACGAAGGGATGTTGAGAGTAAGCAATTCCAGCACATCCATGAGAAGCCAGCAAGGAGCTTTAATGTAGGGCAACCAGTCTTGGCCCGCGACTACCGAACAGAAAAATGGCAGCCAGGAATGATATGCACACGGCAGGGCCCACTAATGTACACAGTGGACGTTGGGGAGAACATCGTGAGACGCCATGCTGACCAGATCCTAGAGTCACAGGAACAAGTCAACCCCATGCCTCGCCCATACGTACCTGGTGAGGAACCCGACGTACAGGTCGCATCTCCCCCAGAAACAGTAGCATCGGAAGCTGATGACCCAACCGACGACAGGGTGCCAGAATCGCCTCCGCACCAAGAGCGAGACACTCGGGAAAGGCACTATCCAGAAAGGATCAGGAAGCCTCCCCAAAGACTGAATATATAAATGGACTATTTTCAGCTAACGTTGTATGTTAAAAGTGTTAATTGTAATTAGTTTGATATTTAATTGTTAAATGAGTGTTATGGTACTGTTAATCTAAAAGGGGAGGAATTGTAATGTATCTACCTTTAAGGGGGGAACTACTTTTTACAGCTCATGTATGCTGTAGTACCGGCAGTGACCACACCTGTATATAGCACTGAGTAGTAATCTGTACAGTTCAGTTCCAGAGTGAGCCACGTTGAGTAAACACCTGTTGTACCGTTCTCCTGCAGTCTGTGTCTTACTACTGACGGACACAACAGACAGGTTTAGGCAGGGAATTCCAGAGCTTAGGTCTTAGGCAACAGAAGGCACGGCCACCAAAGGTTGAGCAATTAAAATCAGGGATGCTCAAGAGGGCAGAGTTAGAGGAGCGCAGATATCTCGGGGGGTTGTGGGGCTGAAGGAGATTACAGAGATAGGAAGGGGAGAGGCCATGGAGGGATTTGGAAACAAGGATGAGAATTTTGAAATCAAGGCGCTGCTTAACCAGGAGCCAATATAGGTCAGCGAGCACAGGGGTAAACGGGACTTGGTGCAAGTTAGGACACGGGCAGCCGAGATTTGGATGACCTCAAGTTTACATAGGGTGGAATGTGGGAGGCCAGCCAGAAGTGCATTGGAATAGTCAAGCCTAGAGGTAACAAAGGCATGTATGAGGGTTTCAGCAGTGGATGAGCTGAGGCAAGGGCAGAGATGGGCGATGTTACGGAGGTGGAAGTAGGCGGTCTTTGTTATGCTGTGGATATGTGGTCGGAAGCTCATTTCAGGGTCAAATATGACACCAAGGTTGCGAACAATGTGGTTCAGCCTCAGACAAAGGTTAGGGAGAGGGATGGAGTCAGTGGCTAAGGAACAGAGTTTGTGGAGGGGACCGAAAACAATGGCTTCGGCCTTTCCAATATGTAATTGGAGAAAATGTTTCCTCATCCAGAACTGTATGTCGGACAAGCAGTATGACAATTTAGACACCGTGGAGGGGTTGAGAGAAGAGGTAGTGAGGTAAGGCTGGGTATTGTCAGCATGCATGTGGAAACTGGCGCTGTGTTTTCGGATGATGTCGCCAAGGGGCAACATGTAGATGAGAAATAGGAGGGGGCCAAGGATAGATCCTTGGGGGACACCAGAGGTAACGATGCAGGAGCAGGAACAGAAGCCGTGGCAGGTGATTCTCTGGTAATGATTAGATAGACATGAATGGAACCAGGCGAGTGCAGTCCCACCCAGCTGGACGACAGTGGAGAGGCGTTGGAGAAGGATGGAGTGGTCAACCGCATCAAAGGCTGCAGACACATCAATACGGAGGAGGAGGGATCGTTTACCTTTGTCACAACTACAAAGAATGTCATTTGTGACTTTGATGAGAGCCGTTTTAACACTGTGGCAAGGGCGGAAATCTGATTGGAGGGATTCAAACACAGAATTGTGGGAAAGATGGGCATGGATTTGGGAGGCGACAACACGTTCAGGGACATTGGAGAGGAAAGGAAGGTTGGAGATGGGGCGGTAGTTTTCAAGTATGGAGGGATCAAGGAATGTTTTTTTGAGGAGGGGGTGATGATGGCAGATTTGAGGGAGAGGGGGACAGTACCTGAGGATAGAGAACCGTTAACAATATCAGCTAAAATGGGAGCCAGAAAAGGAAGTTGGGTGGTCAGCAGTTTGGTGGGAATAGGGTCGAGGGAGCAGGAGGTGAGTCTCATAGACAAGATGAGCGCAGAGAGGTCATGAGGGGAGATTGGAGAGAAACTGGAGAAAGATGGGACTTCAGGGCTAGGGCAGGGGAGGGGGGAACCTTAGAGGACATTTGGCCCAGTGGGCTAGGGGAAGGAAGGGAAGTGGCAGAGGCAGCTAAATGGATGGTCTCAATCTTAGAGACAAAGAAGTCCACGAGCTCCTCACACTTGCTTTCGGAGGTGAGGGTGGAGGAGATAGTGGAGAGGGGTTTAAGAAGATGATTAGCAGTAGAGAATAGGAGCCAGGGTTTATCTTTGCATTCCAGAATGATTCTGGAATAGTGAGCAATTTTGGCAGACGAGAGCAGGGCCCGATAATGCTTTATGTGGTCCAGCCAGATCTGGCGGTGAATGGCTAAACCAGTTGTCCGCCATATCCATTCAAGTCTGTGTCCCTTGGACTTAAGGGAGTGAAGATGAGGGCCGTACCAGGGGGAACGGCCAGGATGAGAGAGAGTAATGGTTTTAGTAGGGACTAGGGCATCAAAGATGGTGGTGAGGGTATGGTTGAGCAGATCGATAGCTGCAGAAATGTCATGTTGAATGGAGGGCCAAAGGCTATACAGTTGGAATTTCATAAGTGCAGTTCTAAGAGAGCTGGGAGAGAGTTTTTTCCAGGGGTGGACTCAGAAAGAAGTAGGGTTGGGGGAGCTGGGTGGAAGGGGGATGTGGCATGACAGGCTGAATGGCCTCCTCTGTCCTGTAAGTTTCTATAATTCTGTGATAAAAAGGGACCTTGATCTGGTCAAATGGGAGGAAAAGTTGACAAGTAGAACTTTTGGTCAGCAATGGAAAATATTTAAAAAGATGGAAAGGGTATAATCAAATGCATTCTGGTAATGAAATAAAGGGAATGTGTCAAAAACTGGGTTTCATGGATTAATGGAGGGATTAGAAATTTGAAACTAAATAAAAGAGCATTTAGTGTTTACATGGCAGATAATAAAAACTGAAAATCAAGACAAATATAACCAATATAATGGCCTGGATTTTGCGGTGGTAATGACACTCAAACTGTCAGCATTCACCATCATTGCTCCTTAGAAAGTGACAACAACCTCTGGAGTCAGTGCATGCGCAGATAAATGTGGAAATCCAGAAACTGCTGTCAGTCATTCCCTGCTCCTTCATCGGTGTGCTGTGGAACTCCCCGGAGCTGACAATCAATTCAAATCACACTGAAGGATGAAAACTTCCCCTATTACTCTAGAATATCGCTGTTAAACCACCCCCCACCCCTGAAAAGTTAAGCTTTGTTGAAAGAGGTGTAACTGGATTTTTAACAGCGTATTGACTGCTGAACAACCATTCTGGCCTTGAAAATCTAATTTTATATTTTTGGAATGTCAAAATTTTTGATTAATATGATAAGAAACACAAAGTTTTTTTAAATATACTTTTAAGTTTGTTTATGATCTTTCAGCTTTTACCTTAATCCTATGTATATATCCGAATCATTATCTTGCTCTCTGTAAAATTTATAAGAAGTAAATTATAATCTGTGCATTTTACTTCCTGGTTTGCTGTCTGTAAGAATTCTACAAATTGTTTGCCTGCTTAGCCTACTTGAGGACATCACTGTTGTTGGACACTGGAGATTCGGCGTCAGATTCAAACTAACGTCGGGAGAGATGAAATTCACGCCATGAAGATTGCTAGATCTTTCTGGGCAGCTTTCTTCGAGGTCAACGGCGTTTGTGATCACTTCACTGCTGGCCACAAATTCTGGGCCATTAGAGCCACAAAGAGGGAGTTTATTTAGGATGAAAGTATGACAGAAAATTAGAATAAGCATAAAAGACAATAAAAGAGGCTTTCTATAGGCATTTTAGTAGTAAGAGAATAGCCAAATTAATGGTAGGGCCTCTGAGTTGAAGGAGACAATTTTGTGGTGATCGGTTGTAGAGTGGTTGGTTGAGGTTATTATTCAAAGGGAGATGGCACTAAAGAAGTTACTCAAATTAAGGTAGATAAAATAATGGGACCTGACAGTTTACCACTAAGGATTCTGAGGGAAGGTAGGGCAAAAATAATGGAGGTTGTGACTGTAATTTTCCAATATTCTATGGAAAGGAAATTGTATCAGAAGATTGAAGGGTGGCATAAGTAACACCCCTCATCAGAAAAAGGAAACAGGATAAGCCCCTTAGTCTTACTTCACTACTTACAGAAGTAGATTGCACTGCTTTAACCAAGAAAATATCTAAGGCACTACTCTAAACTTTTAACAGGCAGCATGTATCCAATCACCTTACAAACTAATATTATTTTAAAGAGAATATTTGGTTGCAGGGTCATCCATAGTCTTATACAGAATTCTGATACAGCTCTTCCCAATTTAGAACTGTTTTTTGAAACATCCTCAACCAAGTATTTGAAAAACGTGCAGTCTTCGGGAGGGGATGCTTTCCTTGGCCTCTCAATTCAGTGTTGTAAGAATTTGCAATAATTTACAGCTCCGAAGATTAATTTCTTTGATTAAAGAATCCCTGGGTGGTGTGCCTTTAAAAGATTCCAGGGATTAAAAATGGCCATCAGACCACATGGCCGAAGGCAAAGGACTTGGAAACAGCTTGTGTATGTGTGTGTCTGTGAAGAAAGGTTCAATGGCAGTCAAATCTGTCAATCAAAGGGGAGTTTCCCCCCCGCCCTGCAGCAGGACAATCATTGCCTGTTTACAGAACGTTCTACAATGTTGACTCTAAGATCAAGTGCTTGAAACTGCCAGCATGAACAAAGGAACTTTGTTTGCTAAGCACTCAAGACTGTCAATAAATTGCGGTTCCAGATGACCACAGGACAATGCTTTGTTTACAAAGAAATTAAATGCTATTAGCATTTGTTTGTATATCAAGTGGACACATCCAAACTGAGGAGAAACCATTTAAATGAATGGGAGAACACATTCAAACCCATTACTGGACAATGGGGCAGTTGGATCCCTTTTGTTTTAGCCCAAAACATCCGGATCTGGGCAGGCCCCAAATGGGGGTATAAAAGATAGCTTCCCAGAAGCGCTCTCTCTCTCTCTCTGGCCTCACCTCCGTATGCCTCTACAGTGTGGGAGCCTGCCTGAGGAGGTAGAACACCAGCAGCCTACTTTTAAAACACTGGGGTGTTTCTTACTTCGGGGCAGTGAAGATCTAAGTTCGCAGGGCACGGAGCAGGCATTTCCAGCGATGAGCATATATTTTTCTGGCCTTCCACAAGGCAACTTAGGATAGGTATAGGGGTGGGAATTAAAGGGAATTTTGTTAAGAACTGTGATTTTAGTCGATCGTCCCTCGCTGTGTCCGTTTCTCCTCCCCTATTTAAGTAAGACAGTGTTGCACCTAGCAGAGAAGTGCTATAGTGAACACTGAATTCGGTATTTAAAACTGTATTAAAAAGGAGTAGCTGTTTCAAAGTACTGTATTTAAAACTGTATTAAAAGGAGTGTTGCACCAAGCAAAGAAGTGCTGTGGCGAACGCTGTTAGCTGTTTTTTTTTAAATAACTGTATTTAAAGTGCTGTTTTTAAGTAAAAGCCACTAAGCTAAGGTGCTGTAGTGAGCAAAGTGTTTCTATGTTAAAAGTGCTGTTAAAAGGAGTGTTGCGCTAAGCAGAGAAGTGCTTCAGTGAACACTTTACAGCTGTATTAAAGAGCTGTTTTTAAGTAAAAGCCACTAAGCTAAGGTGCTGTAGTGAGCAAAAGGGTTTTTAAGCAAAAGGTGCTGGATTTAAAATAAAGTAGTGTTGCACTGAGCAGGGAGCGCTCTAGTGGACACTGAGGGTATTACGTTAAGCAAAAGTGTTGTACCAGGCATAAGAGCTGTATCGATTTTTCTAAGTTGTTTCTTTCTTTTGTTTTCAATAAATACTGGTCTGTTTTGCACCCAAACCACGAGTCACATTGTTTTCTGTTTACATCGCTACCGAATAAGTCCGGCGGTCAGAACTCAGGAATAGTGGAGCGCTTCGAAACCACAAGGGGGTCCCTGGAGCAGCTCAGAGGCTTCTGACTGGCCAGAGACAAATAACCCCAACCCCGCTTGCGTGTGCTAATTCCTTACAGCTTTGGATGCTTTTTTTTCAAGCAACCCAATTCTGCAACGTTGCTTGCTCACTATCTATATTTAAATCCAGTTCAATGATAAAGGGCTTGTGAGAAAACCATTGGCCTATTGCTTTTAGTAAGAACATGCTTTTATATTCTGATTCACCTGTTAACTGTTTGGAAAGTAGTCTGGCATATTTATATTTTGAGAATTACTTTTTGAATGTCCTCAGTTTTTACTAAGAGGCAAATTTTCAAAATCTGTGTCCCCAATTCAAAGTGAAAAATGGGCATGAAATTAATCTCAAGGCCCATAAGAAAAATTAGGAACAGTTGCTTGGTAATTTGAACTTCATTCTTACTACAGTTTTCTACAGGCATTTGTTTGTTTTTTATTTTGAAGTGCCAAAGTTGCTGAAATTATGTTGGAAAGTGAGTTTTGCGTCCAATTATAATTAATTCTGGTTTTATTAGAGGCTAGGGATGCAATTTTAACTTTTATTACCAGGTGTAAAATGGGTGATAGTGAATTGGCAGCCTGTTTTCCAACTTGTGAGGTGTATTCACTATCACTCATTTTTAGTCAGGCAATAAAAGTTAAAATTATCCCCATGGGTGTTTATTTGACCAATTTTCTCCTTTCCTTTCTTTGAAGGCTCTTACTCTTGCTGGGTTAACAGTTTTATTGAAGCCAAAAACCTTCCAGTACCTCAATGAGTGGTCATTCTTCTTGTGTGGTGCATATTTAGCAGTGAAGGGATTGGGTGGGGGATGGGAGCAGATTCCAGCACAGCCTGATCCTGTTCTGATCTGATATCCATATCAAATGCAAGAAATTTATTGGATGTCTTTGTCTCAAAGATACTGGAAATCCTCACAGCCACCAATGCCTTCTCCTTCCATCCCTGACTCCCATCCTCCCATCATTCCCTCGCCCTATCCCAATCCCTTATCTCTGTAGCTTCTCCATGTGACCCATCTTCTGCTGCCTCAATCCCTTTCCCAGTCAACTACCTTTCTGTGCCGTAATGCTCAATGACATTGTTAATAGCTTCCTTTGCTCAGGAAACATTCATCCCTCATTCAAAACGTTTATCCCCTCCTTAAAAAGCCCATCCGCGGCCCTTCCATCTACTGGACCATCTCAAACTTCCCTTTCCTCTCTGAATTCCTCGAATGCATCAACACCTTTCAACTCTGTGCTTGCCTCTCCCATAACTCACTATTTGAATCATTTCAGTCTGGGTTCTGCCTTGTCCACAACACTGAGACCATCCTAGTCAAAGTCACCCATTACATCCTCTGTGACTGTTGACAGCAGTGCACTATGCCTCCTTGACCTTTTGGTAGTATTAAACATAGTGGATTATGTCAACTTTCTCCACTGCCTTTCCTCCGTGGTCCACGTCCTCAGGATTGTTCTTGTGTGGTTGCACCCTATCTGTCCGAATGCAGTCACAGCATCTGCAGAAATGGTTTGTTTTTCCAATCCTGCATGGCCATCTCTGGTATTGCCAAAGATTCAATCTTGACCTCATCAATTCTTTGATTTACACACTGGCCTCATTGACATCATCTGTCGGCATAGGGTCAGTTTCTATATTTATGCAGATGGTACACAGCTTTACTTCTCCACCGTTTCCCTCAACTTTATGATCGTCTTTGTGTTGTCAGACTGTCCAACATCAAATCTTAAATTAGACAGAATTTCTTCCAGTAAACACTGGGAAGACTGAAGCCATTTTATTCAGCTCCTGCCAAAAACCTCAAACCTTGCCACAAACTCTTGCCTGGTTGTTCACTCTGTCTGTCTCTATTTCCATCTCACTCCTGTTGCCATAAAATGCTTGTCCATGCTTTTATTATCTCTAAACTTGATTTCTTCAATGGCCTCCTTACCAGTCCCCCAATCCTTATGCCCCATGAACTCCAACTTATCCAAAATTCTATTCCCTGCATCCTATACCATCTGCTCAGCCCTCATTTTTGTTTTTGTCTTTTCTTGTTGTCTTTTTTTGTCTTTTTTTTTGTCTTTGCCAGCTCCTTGTTCCACACTGCATTGAAGTCAAAATCCTCATCGTTATCTACAAATCTGTCCTTCGCCTTGTCCCTTCCTACATTTCAAAAACACCTCCAGCCTTACGTCTCATCCCATACCTTTCCGTCCTCCAACTCCAGCCTCCTGTGCATTCCCTCTGTTCCTTCCTCAGTGGGAGAGTCTTTAGAGCTATGTGAATGCAGGTTGTTGTACTTTTCAGCATGTGGTTACTGGATAGCAATCTGATCTAAGAACATGACCTGAGCTCCCTCCCTGGCCCAAGATGCTTAAGCCAACTATAGCATCCCAACTGCTACCCCAGCTAAGATCAGCTAACTTTGCAGAACTGGGAACTTCCAGGTCTGTATTACTCAATGTTATAACCAGTGCTGTTACTTAATATGCCATCAGGAAAGCTGAAGCCTAGTTTTTCAAAATTTTTCACCCAATCAAGGGCACAGCTCTTCTCACTGCACTGAACTGTAGTCAATTAGTACACACATGGGGCTGATTCCACAGTTGGGACCGATCAATCAGGCACTGTGGGCTTGTAGTTTCCCAGGAATTGCTTTCTGCGAATGCTGCTCTTTGCCAGGAGTGTCCAATCAGCCCAATAGTTCCTTCCTCATGTCTATGCGAACACAGTCTAGTTCTCATGGGGAACATAGTGAGAAAATAACACTTGTCATTACCACAATTCCTACCTGCTAATTTTCATCCAAGTTCATGGCAAAATCTGTCTAGCTAAAAAAGGTAGTCGTATCAATGCTCACCATGGCTCTGAATTTCTTCAATGTCCATTGTGCCATTGTTGTACCAGAAAGTTACCCATTCACCCACAGAGGGAGTTGCATGCAAGTTTCCTGTGTAAGTTAATTTGCATATGAAGTTCTGGTGTAATTGTATTCTAAAAGCGCAGTGAGCAGCTTAGGCCCCAGGAAACCTCAGTGCAGAAGCAGTATAGCCGCTGTAAAGACTGCAGTCTTCATTGCAGCACTTGGGGATGGCAAGGGGAAGCTGCAGAGATTCTTTCCTCTAACCCTTTGCATTTTATCCACTCAAGGCATTGTTCACCTTCATCTGAAGTAGCTCTTGCCAGAGCCAGGAGCAGGGACAGGCCAGCTATTGCTACAGGGCAACATGACAGGTCAGCATTTCATCAAAGGGCTGTGAATATTTCACAAGAAGATCTGCAAGCCCTCCAGGAAGAGATGAGAGACTGGAGGGACTGTCTCCTGGGTGAAATTGCATAGATCCCCTGTAGCGCTTTCAAGGTTTTGATGCAGAATAAATGCAGGTCAGTGGTCACTTTCATAGCAACAGACAGAACTGTTCTGCTGCTGAAACAAGGTTTAAAATCCTTTTGAAAAAGGTTGCACAGCTGTGCAATGGCAGCCTTGGATAATCATACCCTTCAAACATAGAGCTCCTCTGAAAGGTCCTCGAAGGGCCTGTACTGTCTATAGACATGCTGTGGAGGGTAGTACCTGGTGGGCTGATGTCTTCTGCCATGCTACCTTATTCTCCTCACCTCTACATGCTGCTATTCCTCCTCATCTTCCATGGAGAGGTGTGCCCATGGGGAATGCCACACATTCTCCAGAGTCATTTTGAATATATGGAGGAGGTGGGCAATCCAATCTCCCACCCGCCCCCAGGCTTCCGATCTCACGCCCTCCCCCGACCCTTCTAAGCTCCCCCCCCGACCCTGCCAATCAACCCGCAACACCGGCCTCTGATTTCTCCCCCCCACCCCTTTGGCCGCTGATCTCTTCCCTCCACCCACCACTCTGGCCTCCGATCTTCCCCCCGCACTGGTTTCCTGACCATTAAATCTCCTCCCTGCTCCCTTCCTGCCTCGCAATTATTGTAAGAGCCTTTATAGCTCTCAAACTCCACACTTACACCTGAATCAGGTGACTGGGGAAGCAGCTGCACCTGTTTCATATGGCTGTAACTTGCCCAGAGTGCAGTAGTGGCATTAAAGCAGGGAATTCCTGGACACAGCATCACCAGCTGAGTGGCACTCCTATGTAGGGCCCATGTAAAATGAAGTCTCTAACTTGTTACTGTCTAGCCCATGTAATCTTGCTCTGGTGATTAATTTATTTAACTACTTCATACCTTTAATGGTAGTAATCTCAAGTTTGAGGTCTTATTTTTATTCCATTATGAAAATTCCCTAGCTGCTTCCAACTAACAAAGTGTGAGACTTTTTGTCACACCATAAAGGTTATCAGTTATTCCTTTGAGAATCTTTCAGTTCTATTTTGATGCCATCGTTCATTTGCTAATCTAATTTAATTCTCTGATGATCCTCGTGGTTATAAATTTTAGCTTAATGTGCCTGACCTAGTTAGCTTTGGATGAAAAGATTTACCATTTAATTTTAAAAGCAGCAACAGTAATAATTTTTATAGCAGAAGTGTTAATAAGTAAAGTTTGATTGTTTTGAAGCCTGAAAGTGTTTGAATAAATATACTTGGAATACCAATGCAATATAGGCAATCAAATTACATGTAATCCTCAAGCCAAATTTACTGATAGATCACAGAACAGCTCTAAGTGCAATTTATACAATGGCTGCTGCCTCAAGAGCACTGTCATAACACCAATGTGATGCCACTTTTTCATGGGACTAATTTTGCCTATCATTAGCACACAACATCATAAGCTGCAAGATGTGAGAAAATCCCAAATTGCTATTACTGTATCACTATTTTTAGATTCAATTTTGATTCAAAAAGAAAGAAAAAATAAATTAAAGGAAGAGTGCTGCTACCAAGACGCCCTCTTAAAATCAAACTGTTACAATGAATTATGATTAATATTAATCAATTTTTGCTTTGTTCTATTCGTTGGTTTTTTTCAGTTTTCAGAGTGTGTGGCCCCACAGCACAAAGCTACACATGAAGTGAAACAAACTGGTAACCTCATCTGGTTAGGTAAGATGATGGCTAGTATAGGAAGTGAACGAATCCACACTGGAAATAGGCTGGCTAGAAGGAGCTATGCTCTCCATTAATGACCTTCCCATAAAAAGGTCAGATGTGGGGCTGTTCACTGATAGCGCAGTGTTCAGCTCCATTCACAATTCCTCAGATAATGAAACAGTTAGTGCCTGCATGCAGTAAGACCTGGACAGCATCCAGGCTTGAGCTGATTAGTGGCAAGTAACATTCATGCCACATAAATGCCAAGCAATGACCATCTCCAACAAGAGACAGCCTAACCACCTCCCCTTGACATTCAATTACATTACCATCTCTGAGTCCCCCACCAAAAATATCCTGGGGGGACCACTATTGACCAGCCACATAAATTCAGTGGCTACTAGAACTGGTCAGAGACTGGGTATTCTACACTGAGTGGCTCACCTCCACCACCCATTGAGAAGGTATATTTAAGAGAACTCTTTGCTTGTCAAAAAATAGGATGTGTCAGTAAAACACCAGAATTATTGAAGCAAGATTGGCTATGCACCGAACATGAAACAACTTTCTGTTTGAAATGCTGCCCCTACCTTGTATTAGACTCAGTAGAAGGTCCAATAGGAAGGACATTTGTTGTGTCTCAAGGGGTTTTATACCCTTACCTATATAACAATTATAAGAAGGACTCCGGGGTGGAGAGTTTAGTTAACGGCCATTTTATTCACAATGTGCTTCTTCACTCAATGCGCTACATTTCCCATAGTGCATTGCAAATCACCACTATGGTATCCCATGTGGGACAATTCTAATACACATTCAAAATACACAGCATACTTCCTCCCCCTTAAAATAGAATGTCCACAAAACAGAATAACTGAAAATGACTATCACTTTGGAAGAGAGGGTAGACTGCCTCTACATTCCGCTAACCCTGGGGATTATTCTGCCCCATGCACACAGGTTAGCACTAACTGTAACTAAGGTGCTCTGGAGGCTGCCTTTCTCTTTGGGGGTAACGCCTAGTCTCAGGAGCCGGCTCTGGCTGGCTCTCCCATGACCCTGCAGGCGTGGCTTCCTCCCTCGATGGCACAAGAGTGGATGGTGCCACCGTCTCAGGGTCGGACGACCAGTCCCTGCTGGAGCCCCCAGCAGGTCCTTGATCCTCTGTTTCTTGGGTTACCTGTGGCGACTGTCTTGGCAGTAACTGGTCTACATGCCGTCTCCATGTTCGGTCGTCTCCGGTGCGGACTTGGTATGAAACGGGGCCCGTTTTTTGAATGACCGTAGCCAGGACCCACCACTCCGGGGTGGTGTAGTTATGCGCTAGGACTTTGCCCCCCACCACAAAGTGTCGTTCTTTGGACCTCTGAGCTCGTCTGCTGACTTGATCCTGCTGATTGGCGTGCACCACTGCTTCTGTGGACGTTGGCCTCAGCAGGTCAAGGCATGTCCGTAGCTGCCTTCCCATGAGTAGGTAAGCAGGAGATGCTCCAGTCGTAGCATGAGGCGTGTTTCGGTATTTCAGCAAGAAAGCATTCAGGTGCTGCTTTAGAGGAGCATTACTTCTTGCAGCTTTCAACGCGCATTTCAGCGTTCTGACAAATCTCTCCGCCAATCCATTCATGGATGGATGATAAGGCGCGGAGAACGTGTGCTGGATTCCATTGCTCTTGAGGAACTCCTCCATCTCCTGGGATGTGAACTGTGTTCCATTGTCGGTTACGATCTGCTCCGGCAGACCAAATCGCCCGAACATCTCTCTCAGAGTCTCGATGGTTTTCTCCGTAGTGGTAGTGGACATTACTGCAACCTCCGGCCATTTGGAATGGGAGTCCACCGCGACCAGGAACATCGCTCCTTCCACTGGTCCCGCGAAGTCCAGATGGATCCGTTGCCACGGTGTCGCTGGCCATTCCCATGGATGCAGTGGCGCTGCTCTTGGCGTATCCCTGGTTGCCTCGCATGATGGGCATGATTTCGCTTCAACTTCAATTTCATGATCCAGACCGGGCCACCAGAAGTAGCTTCATGCCAGCTCCTTCATCAGGACAATACCACAATGTCCTGAGTGCAGCTCGTTGAGGACATGTTTCCGCAGCTTTGGTGGTATGATCACTCGCATGCCCCAAAGGAGGCAACCTGACGTGACAGACAACTCCTTCCCTCTTGACAGGTAAGGTAGGAGCTCAGGTGGTGCGTCTGACACCCGTGATCCGTCTCCTCGCATCACCCGATCCAGCACCTTGGATAGCGTAGGGTCCACTCTGGTCTCTTTCTTGACCTGCCGGGCCGTGACAGGGGCATTGCTCACCATGTCAAAGTAGAAAATCTTCTGCTCACAGCCTTCAGAGGGCACAGGCAGCGGAAGTCTTGACCATCCGTCCACATTGCCATGTGCTGCTGACCTCCGGTATTTGATGTTGTAATTGTGAGCGCTTAACATCAGCGCCCAGCGCTGCATCCTGCATGCTGCCAGGGAGGGTATTCCTGTGTGTGGACCAAAGATCGATGTCAGAGGACGATGATCCGTCAGCAAGGTGAATTTCCTTCCGAACAAGTAGTGATGGAACTTTTTGATTCCAAAGATGATGCCCAAAGCCTCTTGTTCGATCTGCGGGTATTTCACCTCCGCCTTGCTCAGGGACCTTGACGCGAATGCAATCGGCTTCTCTTCGCCTGAGGGAAAGATGTGGGACACGACCGCGCCGACGCCATAAGGCGACGCGTCACAGGCCAGCTGAATCTGCAATGATGGGTCAAAGTGCGTCAACACTCTGGGGTCAGTCAAAGCTGCTTAGGCTTTCTTGAATGCAGCTTCGCACTCCTTCATCCATGCCCAGGCCTTGCCCTGACACAGCAACTCATGTAATGGCTTCAACAGTGATGCCAGTTGTGGAATAAACTTTCCATAATAGTTCAGGAGACCTAAGAATGACCGCAGCTGGCCGACATTTGTAGGTGCAGGAGCGTCGGCAATGGCTTTCACTTTCGACGGTGCTGTGTGTAGGCCGTCCGCGTCGATGACATGGCCTAAGTACTCCACTGATGGCTTGAAAAATTCACACTTGTCCTTGCGAACGCGTAAGCCATATTCTTCTAGTCTTCCCAGTGTCTTCATCAGGTTCTGCAGATGCTCGTTGTCATCCTTCCCTGTGACAAGGATATCATTGAGATAACATTGTACCCCTGGAATGCCGCTTAAGGTCTGGTCCATAGCCTGCTGAAACAATGCTGGTGCTGACGTTATACCAAAGGGTAGGCGGCAGTCCCTGTAGAGGCCCTTGTGGGTGGTGATGGTGAGGTACTTCTGTGAGTCCTCTTCTACATGCATCTGCAAGTAGGCTTGGCATAGATCAATCTTGCTAAACTTCTGACCGCCTGCTAGACCCGCGAAAAGATCTTCAATGATGGGGAGGGGGTACTGTTCAGCTGAGAGCACAGGATTCACTGTTACTTTGAAACCTCCACATAAGCGAACCGCGCCGTCACTCTTCATCACTGGTACCATGGGCGTGGCCCACTCACTGTGCGAAACTGGCACCAGGACCCCTATCTTGACCAGACACTCCAGGTCAGCCTCCACCTTTGGTCTGAGGGCATAGGGAACGTTCCTGGCCTTCAGGAATCGTGGCTGGCTGTCAGGCTTCACCTTGAGTTTGACCGTAATCCCCTTCATACTCCCCAATTTTCCGTCAAAGACAGCTGCATGCTTTGTCAACACTGCCGCTAGCCCTGCCTCGACTGACACCGCATTCACTTTTTTCCAATCCAGATGAATTTTCTCCAACCATGGCCTGCCCATCAGGGATGGATAGTCACCCTTGACCACGTAAACTGGCAGCATCATGGTTTGTTTCCAAAACTTCCACAATCTGATCATATGTCTTAGTGCCGGGCTTATCCGGGTGCATCAAACTCCATAACAAGCCAAATGTTTTTGCTCCGATCACAGTGAGGAACGTCGCCACTTTCACGTCATCATAATGCCATTTGCAGTCATGAAAAATCTGAAATGCTCTGTATAAGCACTCCATTGCTCCGCCGTTTCATCAAATGGTCCAAATGCTCCGGTTAGCATAGCCATTTTGTTTTCTTTTTTTTTCTTTACAGTCCTTTTCCTCCACTTTAAAAAAAATGTTTTACAGTCATTTTCCTCCACTTCGTTTCACTGTATCATTACTCTCCCCCTTCTTATTTGTGTAACACACGAACCACCACCTTTACGAGGCAATTGCATCAGCACTAAACTGCGGGCGCGCCATTAAGAAAAGACAGGAACTTCTTACTTTAAACATCGCCGATTCCAGTGCAAAGTGATGCGCAAGTCCGTCATCCTCGTCGCCAGTTTTGTTGTGACTCAAGGGGTTTTATACCCTTACCTATATAACAATTAAGAAGGACTCCGGGGTGGAGAGTTTAGTTAACGGCCATTTTATTCACAATGTGCTTCTTCACTCAATGCACTACATTTCCCATAGTGCATTGCAAATCACCACTACGGTATCCCATGTGGGACAATTCTAATACACATTCAAAATACACAACAACATTGAAGATGAAATGGCACTATTTTCTGATCAAAAAATCATCCTCAACCAATTGCACTGTTCTTCAAATAGTTCCATGGGATTGTTTATGCCCACCTGAGAGGATACATGGGGCCTCAGTTTAGCATCTCATCCAAAAGACAGCAACTCTGACAGTGCAGCACTCCCTCAGCAGTGCATTGAGGTGTCAGTCTAGATTATGTGCTCAATTCTTTGGAGTGAGGCTTCAACCCACAACCTTCTGATTCAGGGGAAAGAATGCTAACAACTAGTCATATGTCTCATTCGTGTTTATGGAAATTTGGTGCAAGCAAAATGGTTGCAACATTTTCTTACATAATAACAGTCAATATGTAAAGCACTTTGAAATGATTCTGAGATAGGATAAGGTACTTTAACAGCACAGATCCTTCCTCTTTCAGCTGTTGCAGCTGATACACTATTTGGCATGACCCTAAGTGAATTAGCATGGCAATACAATGTGAAATGAGTAAGTAAAGACAATTGCTATGAAGCCTGAGGGAGAAAGGTGAGCCAAACCGCCAAGAAGAACAGAGGATGTTCCAAAAAATGCACAAAAAGCATTCAGAACCACAAAGTGTAGGATTCTCAAAATTTACAGATCCCCCATTATGAAAGAAAAACCATATTAAAGTGACTTTGGACCCTTGCTAAAAACCTCAGGAGGATAAAAAGCATGTTGGGCCCAGCAGGGAGATTCAAGGTCAAAAACAGACTTGGCATTTTTTTTAAAAGGACTCGTTCAGGCATGTTTTGGGAAAAGGGCTGCAACAAAGAATTTAGGATCTACCTATGCAGTAGCCAGTTTTGAGTAGTCGAGGTAATCAAACTGTCTGGGGGAACTGGAAAGCATCACTCAGCCCCTATCAAGAAATTTACATGCTAACAATAGACCCACGGAAGAACAGCCTTACAGAACCATCCAAAATCTTGCATAATGCAAAACATGCCACCAACCAACAAAAGAACCGTGGCCCCCACAGGAAAAGACAACTTTACTGCAATTAAACAAGAGGTTGAACAATTGATGGGACCATCTCGAAACCACTTCACACCTTCTTAAAACAATTCAAGATCGATGGAACCACCCCAAAACCACTTTAAACAACTTAATCAGATTAGGAGGCCCCAATTAGTATAATTAAAAGCCTGTTTTCTAAAGACAGGGAAGTCAAGAAGTTCGAAAGACTCGTCAGGAAGGCTTCAGCAGGACAGTTCAAAGTTACAGTTCAGCAAGGTGGGAGTTCAAGAAGTACAGAGAGTTCCAAGTTCGAGTTCAGTAGAGTTCAAGCATCTCGAAGCAGCTCTCTCTCTCTCGAAGTAACACACAAAAAGAAACCAGAGCAACAGTTTCAGTGACCATCGGACACCACGCGGCAACAAGGGCCTTACGAAACAACCAACCGAACATTACCATCAGCCAACCGGGTAATATTGGGCCATCGTGACCAACGAACAAACCAACTCGAAAGAAACCAAAGATCTGCAAGTATTTCCACTTTACAAACTATTCCTGCGTTTGGTGAGCATTATCCCTGGTCCTTTAGAGCCTAACTTAGCTAGTAAGGTGGGATTGGGAGGGGTGAGATATTTGTCTACTGTAATTTTTCCCTCGCATATGTCGAAGTGTTTTCTGCATTTTATTAGAGTGTTATTATTGTGTTGTATTTTCTTTCTCAAATAAAGATCAAAGTTCTTGCACCAAAATTCAGTTGTCTGTTGCAATTTCATTACAGTCCCCAAATAAGTCCAAGGTCTAGAACCAAGGGAGTGGGAGCGATTCGAACCACTCATAAGTCAGAGGCGAAGCTGACCCACACACCACCCCTTACATAATGCTGACCGCGGCATGAGCTTGGCAAAAGGGATGTGATGCAGTGGACACTGTTTTTGAGGAAAGAAATAAGATGGAAGAGAGGATTTCCTCTTTTGTGTTTAAGAAAGTAAATATAACAAAGAAATGGGTGCTCAGTCTGTTGCGCGCTGGGCGTCCAATGGACGCTGCAGCCAAATGGACTGAGAGCAAGGATCATAAAAAGTCTAAGGAGCAAGCCATCTGGTTGGTCTGCTCCCACCGACAGATCCAGCTTTTAGATAAGTGCATTGAAGCACTAACAGAAGAGCTGCGGGAATCAGCTCAGCTGTCTCAAGCAAGGGCTCTAGCAGGGGAAGAATTATTGGAAGAATTAAACGCCCAAAACCAGGAAAAGATGCAGATAGTGGAAAAGCATAGGAACAGACAGGAATACTTTCGGTATCAGGTCACCGAGGCAAAAAGTAATGAACTAATGTTACGAGAAGAGAACGCCCACCTTGCCAGGCAAGTAAAAGAACAGGAGGAGAGGTTAAGAGACGTACAGGCAGCTTATAAGATAGCAAGCACTAGGGGCTTTGAAGCAGAAGATCACGGCCCCTGTCAGAAGCAGATCGATAGTTTAAACCTTGCTCTGTCCAGGGCAAAATGCATGGTGTGCCTAATGAGCATGGGTGTGGCCCGGGTGGACCTGGAAGTAGAAGGGGAAACTGTTCAGACGTCACCTGTGGCACCGGGGAACAACTCGGTTGGGCAGCAGGAAGGACAGGCAATCTGTGAGGCTGGCAGGGAGAGCACACCACCACCAAATGCAGGAATAGTTTGCCTGGCGCCGGGTTTTAACTCGGTTTGGCAGCAGGGAGAAGTGGGCAAGCCAATGCAGGAAAGGTCGGAGCCGGGGCCGATGTGCCCGGCTCGGCAGCAAAGGTTTGGCCCGCCCGGCGGTGGTGGGGTCAGGGACCCCTTGAAAGCCAATTTGTGATTCCCCATGGTACCCAACAGCTTAGAGCTATGGTAAGCCACCTGAACAAACTCACCCAAAAGGGAGACCCCTCGGTCCACTTCATGGAAGTGGAACAGGCAGCAGGCATTAACTAGCGCGATGACTCCGAAATGGCCAAAATGCTCCTTTTCTCCCTGGATGGCAACCTCTACCAGTCCCTCTCTGCGGAGAGTAAAAAAGGGCAGGGCGGATACGCTGTTATCCGGGAGGAAGTTCTGGAGGCCATGGGTATGAATGATGGTAGTCCCTTCTCCCGGGTGGAGAGGACAACACAGATAGCAGGGGAGACCCCACAGGCTTTCGCAGACCGACTGTGGCCTGTGTATAAGAGTGTCTGTAATGGGGATCTCGACCGGACTCACCTGAACCAGGACAAGCTGGCCCACTGACTCCGAAGCCTAGTGGCAAACAGCTTGCCATGGATCAGGGCCAAGGCTGAGCTGTGGTTTGACCCAAAAGGCCCCCGGGTCACCGAGGAGACAGTGGTCAGACAACTGACCCTGGCTTACCGCAATGGTAGAGGGGTAGAACACCCGCCAAAAGGAAAGGTTCATGAGATGAAACCAAGCCAGAATAAGAAAGAATGGCACCAGGAAGGGGGTAACCCTTCTGACACGAGGCGTAACTGCTTCGGGTGCAGGAAAAGTGGGCATTGGAGAAGGGACTGTAGGAATCCATGGAAGGATAATGTAGGGAAAAACTCCCCAACTCCCGCCCCAAAAACAGAAACACCAACCTCTCCCCCCTCGCTTGATTCAATAGTAGCTGCACTCTGAGTTATATTAAATGGCCCAGGGAAGGTAGCCACCGCCACTGGTGCTTTAACCCTATCTGCCCCATACAACCCAGACCTATGACTAGAACCAGCGCAGCATGTCTACCTATGTCCCCTTGAAAGACACGCACAGGAAGAGACCTCCCATAATATGGAGGAATACCTGCGGTGCCAGGTTACGGAGGCCAGGTTAAATGAGCAGGCCTTACGGGAGGAGAACGCAAGATTAACAACGAGAGCTGACAGTTTGGAGGGTCGGCTAAGGGACATTAAAATAACTCATAAGGTAGCTAGAAGTAGGGGTTATGAAGACTCTGATCACGGTCCCTGCAAAGAAAGGATTAAAAAATTGACCCAATCCTTGTCTGAGGCCAGAGGCATGGTCTGTTTAATGGCACCAGGGGAAACTCAGGTGGAGTGGGACAAGGAGGGTCAGGAAGCAGAGCATAAGGTTCAGGACAGGGATCCTCAGCCAGCAGCTGTGGCAGACTCACAGACCGCACCGGTGGCTTGTGTTACTGGAGGGGCCCTCCCACCAATTATTTGGGACACGCCCCCAGTAGCCGGAGCCTTAAGGAGGCCTCCTCGCATACCACAGCAAAAACTACCATGGTCACCTCTGTATCAGTTCAAAAGGTCCAGCCCCAGGAGGGCCACAACCCAAAAAGGAATGCCCAAGGTAAGGGATCAGCCTAAAAATAGGGATCCCCAACCTGCCGCCTCCAACGGTGAGGGACTCACAGGAGAGGTAGCGTTGGGCGGAGAGAGAGAGAAGGGTCCCCAGCCTGCGGCCTCAGGTTGCGCGGAACCCACAGAACAGGATAGGGACTCAGCAGCCACACCGAAGGGGGCAGTGTGCTGCAGTACAGGAGGGAACACTCCCACAATCATCTGGGATTCAGAGAAGCTCCCAGTTCCTTTAAGGAGGACTCTCCGGGTCCGACGGCACAGGCCACCTTACGCCCAGGCGTACAAGCTGCCCAGAGGCCGCAAAAGACAGAGGCCAAACAGGAATTAGCCTGGCCGTCTGGAGACGGGTAGCAGATGTATATAGCTTCTCTGTTGAATTTTAAGTGTGTTTTATAGTTTTGATAGTTTTAGGTTTACTATTGTTTAATTAGTTTTGATAAGTTTAAGTTTTCGAGACTCGATCACTTGTCAAGCCAGGGAACCTTCTAGGGACATGGCTATCTGTTTTATGTGTCCCTACAGAAAGGAAATCGGAATGGGAAAGTTTCTGCTCCTGCTCGCCCTGGTAGGGGTGAGCATCGGTGACGTGGAGGACTCCCACATCTATGGGTGCTCGAAAGACAGAGCACCAATCGTTAAAATATAGAGGTCCCTTCTTGGATCAAACTGGCTTCCCACATTTTAGTAGTCTGCCAGCTCGGTATAGTTTTCTACTTACTGTGCACCAACTGCAAGGGGAGGGACAGAATGCTCCGATACCAACATGAGAGAGCATGGGACAAGCATCAAAATGAAGTCTATGACCAAGTATGAGTCGAGCCTTAATCGTTATTAAAATAAAAGATTGTGATCGTGTATTTTTCTTTTCTATGTATGTACCATGTATTATTTTTTGTTTTTCCAAGTGGTACAGGGGTGTTGGACCCCCTCCGTGCTTGGATGTGAATGTAACCGAATTTTATGTATCTGAACACTACACCTAGAGGAGAATATGTATTTTTGGGTTTTAGATAGGTAAAATACAGGGGAAGGTTGACTCTCAAGGATCAGAAATTTTGCTCACCCAGTATGATACTCGAACGAGTGGAGGATCACAGGAAGGAATGTAGGATTCTCAAAATTTACAGATCCCCCATTATGAAAGAAAAACCATATTAAAGTGACTTTGGACCCTTGCTAAAAACCTCAGGAGGATAAAAAGCATGTTGGGCCCAGCAGGGAGATTCAAGGTCAAAAACAGATTTGGCATTTTTTTTAAAAAGGACACGTTCAGGCATGTTTTGGGAAAAGGGCTGCAACAGAGAATTTGGGAACTACCTATGCAGTAGCCAGTTTTGAGTATTCGAGGTAATCAAACTGTCTGGGGGAACTGGAAAGCATCACTCAGCCCCTATCAAGAAATTTACATGCTATCAATAGACCCACGGAAGGACAGCCTTACAGAAAACCATCCAAAACCTTGCATAATGCAAAACATGCCACCAACCAACAAAAGAACCGTGGCCCCCACAGGAAAAGACAACTTTACTGCAATTAAACAAGAGGTTAAACAATTGATGGGACCATCCTGAAACCACTTCACACGTTCTTAAAACAACTTAAGATCGATGGAACCACCCCAAAACCACTTTAAACAACTTAATCAGATTAGGAGGCCCCAATTAGTATAATTAAAAGCCTGTTTTCTAAAGACAGGGAAGTCAAGAAGTTCGAAAGACTCATCAGGAAGGCTTCAGCAGGACAGTTCAAAGTTACAGTTCAGCAAGGTGGGAGTTCAAGAAGTACAGAGAGTGCCAATTTCGAGTTCAGTAGAGTTCAAGCATCTCGTAGCAGCTCTCTCTCTCTCGAAGTAACACACAAGAAGAAACCAGAGCAACAGTTTCAGTGACCATCGGACACCACGCGGCAACAAGGGCCTTACGAAACAACCAACCGAACATTACCATCAGCCAACCGGGTAATATTGAGCCATCGCGACCAACGAAAAAACCATCTGGAAAGAAACCGAAGATCTGCAAGTTTTTCCACTTTACAAACTATTCCTGCATTTGGTGAGCATTATCCCTGGTCCTTTAGAGCCTAACTTAGCTAGTAAGGTGGGATTGGGAGGGGTGAGATATTTGTCTACTGTAATTTTTCCCTTGTGTATGTCGAAGTTGTTGAATCCGTGAATCATGAGGTATGGTGCTCTTCAATAAATAGACAGAGACTGCAGGTGAACAATCAACAGGTGTTTACTGGATGAGGGTATTTTAAAAACTAACAGTACAGAGCCCTCCTCAGGGTTTATATACAGGTGTGGTCACTGCCGGTACTACAGTATACAGGAGCTGTAAAAGTAGTTCTCCTCTTAAAGGTACATACACTACAATTCCTCCCCTTTTAGATTAACAGTACCATAACATTCATTTAACAGTTAACACTTTTAACATGCACATTAACTGAAATAGTCCATTTATAATTTGAGTCTTTGGGGCGGCTTCCTGATCCTTTCTGGATAGCGCCTTTCCTGAGTGTCTTGCTCTTGGTGCGGAGGCGATTCTGGGCCCCTGTCGTCGGTTAGTTCATCAGCTTCCGATGCTACCGTTTCTGGGGTAGATGCTACCGGTATGTCGGGTTCATCACCAGGTACGCGAGACATGGGGTTGACTCGTTCCTGTGACGCTAGGATCTGGTTGACATGGCGTCTCACAATGTTCTCCCCCACATCCACTGTGTACATTAGTGGCCCCTGCTGTGTGCATATCATTCCTGGTTGCCATTTCTCTGTTCGGTAGTCGCGGGCCAAGACTGGTTGTCCTACATTGAAGCTCCTTGTCGGCTTCTCATTGATGTGCTGGAATTGCTTATTCTCAACATTTCTTCGTACATTTGGTCTGAGCAAATCCAGACGAGATCTCAACCTTCAGTTAAAGAACATTATGGCCGGGGTCTGGTTGGTAACTGCATGTGTCGCATTTCTGTAGTCTAACAGGAAATTGTCCACCTTATGCTGCAGTGGAATGTCGTCATCGCACATGGCCCTTACTGCCTTTTTAAAGGTTTGTACGAACCTCTCAGCCAATCCATTTGTAGCTGGATGATACGGGGCAGATGTGTAATGCCTTACCCCATTCCTTCTCATGAATTTCCGAAACTCTTCGGACACAAACTGTGGTCCGTTATCAGAGCAAATCTGCTCTGGCAAGCCATTCCTGGCAAATATGGTCCATAGGACTGCAATCGTTTTCTCCGTAGTGGTGGAGGACATTTTGATCACCTCAAGCCATTTTGAGTGTGCATCCACTGCTATTAAGAACATTGAGTCCATGAATGGACCAGCAAAATCAATATGCACCCATTGCCATGGAGAGGAGTGCCACTCCCATGGGTGTAGAGGTGCATGTGGTGGTGCATTTTGGACCTTCTGGCATCCTGAGCAGCTCTTTGTTAGGTCCTCGATTTGCTGATCGATTCCCGGCCACCACACATAAGCCCGAGCAAGGCTTTTCATTTTCACCTTCCCAGCTGGCCTTCGTGAAGCTCATTTAGCACTCTCTCCCTTAACTTGGGTGGAATTACCACTCAGGATCCACACATCAATGTCCCCTGGCATACTGACAGCTGTTCTCTTCTGGATGAGAATGCTGGCAACAGTGAGTCGCCATGTGTTGGCCATCCCTTCACCGTCAAATCATACACCCGAGACAGTGTCGGGTCATTTCGGGTCTCCTTCTCTATATCCGCATTAGTTACTGGCAAGCGTTCAATTATAGTCAAATAAAATATTTCAATAGGGTCCACTGCTGGTGCTTCCTCCGCAGTAGGCAGTGGCAGGCGTGATAGCCCATCAGCGTTTCCATGCTGTTTCGTGCCCTCATACTCTATTTCATATTGGTTCGCCCCTAGAAAAAGGGACCATCTTTGTAGCCGTTGCGCAGTCATTACCGGAATGCCCTTCTTTGGATTAAAGATGGAGACAAGTGGTTGGTGGTCAGTCAGCAAGGTGAACTTCTGCCCGTGCAGATAGTGGTTGAACTTTTTCACTCCCCACACTAGGCTGTGGGCCTCCCTGTCAATCTGGGCGTAGTTGCGCTCGGCTGAGGTTAGTGACCGAGACGCAAAGGCTACTGGCCTCTCCAAACCCTCTGGAAATTTGTGCGACAGCACCACTCCAATACCATAGGGTGATGCATCACACGCCAACCGAATTGGTAGTGCTGGGTTGAAATGAGCCAACACTTCTTTTGACGTGATCAATTCTTTGCACTTCTGGAAAGCTCGTTTGCATTCGTCATTCCACTTCCATGGTACCCCCGTTTGTAGTAGGGTGTTCAGTGGGTATAATGCTGTAGACAAATTCGGCAAGAACTTATGGTCGTAGTTCACCGGCCCGAGGAACGACCTCAGTTGTGACACATTTTCCGGTGCTGGAGCCTTGACTACTGCCTCAATCTTTTCAGTGGACTTGTGTAACCCCTCTTCATCAATAACATGGCCACAATACGAGATCTGCTTCTGGAAAAACTCGCATTTGTGGCGATTAGCTCGGAGCCCATATTCCTTCAATCTAGTGAGCACCTGCTGCAGGTTGGCGAGGTGATCACTGTCATTTTTACCCGTGACCAGGATGTCGTCCAAATAACACTGGGTCCCTGGAATCCCTTGCAGGACTTGATCCATTTCCCTTTGCCAAATAGCCGGAGCTGACGCTACCCAGAACACCAGCCGGTTGTATTGGTAGAGACCTTTGTGAGTGTTGATCGTGAGGTATTGTTTCGAGGCTTCTTCTACCTCCATTTGCAGGTACGCCTGGGCCAGATCAATCTTAGTGAAACGTTTTCCTCCAGATAGCGAGGTGAAAATATCTTCAATCCGCGGAAGCGGATATTGTACCGTGTGAAGGACTGGGTTCACTGTCACCTTAAAGTCCCCACAGATGCGAACCTTCTTTGGTTCCCCAGGCGTATTACTCAACGACCTCTTCATTACAGGAACGATGGGTGTAGCCCACTCGCTCCAGTCCACTTTGGACAGTACTCCTGAACGTTCCAAACCTTCCAGCTCTGCTTCGACGGCTGGGCGGATCGCATAAGGCACCGGTCTGGCCTTAAAAACTTTGGGCTTGCATTTTCCTCTATTTTGATCGTTGCTGTTATGCCTTTTAGTGTTCCGAGTCCCTCTTGGAACACTTCTTGTGCGTCAGTTAGCATTTTTGACAGTCGTCCAGGTGTGACGTCGTCATCCTTTTTGGCATCTACCATCAGTGCTTGTATGGAATGCCAATCTAACTATCTTCCGGATACAGTCACGTCCTAGTAGTGGTGGCCCTCCATCTGGCAATACATATATGTCCATTTTTGGTGTTTCCTTGCCGTTGTATATCACGTTCACCCTTATCTTTCCTTTGGGGTAGACTTTTTGCCCCGTGTACGTCTTCAAGACAATCTCTGTATCTCTCAAGGGTATATGTGAGAATAGCCGCTTGTAGTCCCTTCGGTTTATGACTGTTAGGGCTGATCCTGTGTCCAATTCCATTTTCACTTGGACTCCGTCTATCTTGAGCGTGACCCAGATAGTTTGGTGATCCTCCATTTTGATTACATTATGTAGTTTCAGGCAAACCAGCTCCTTGCTTCCGGAGTCTGTATCATTTTTCTGTTCATCTGAACTACTCTCCGTCACCTTATGTACCTTTCTGTACTTCTCCTGTGAAGATTTCTTGCTGCTGGTTTTCTTCCCCGACCTGCAGACTCTTGCTATGTGTTCTGCTTTTCCACACTGTCTGCACACTTGGTCCTTGAACCAACAATCCTTCTGGTCGTGTGTTGTTCTGCCGCAGCGATAACACTTCACGGCTCCATATGACATTTCATTGGTGCCATATTCTTGCGGTCTCCGTTGTATCTCTGCAGCTCCCCGTGCGGCTGCTTCATGTGATACTGCCATGCTGAAAGCCTTGTCCAGCATAAGATCCTTTTCTGATAGAAGCCGTTTCTGGGTTCCTTCACTTTGAAGCCCACACACAAACTTGTCCCTTAACGTATCTGCTACTCCCGTTCCAAACTGGCAGTGTTCCGATAGCTTGCGCAGTTCCGTTAAATACTCAGCATTACTTTCGTCTTTATGCTGGTTCCTTTTGTGAAACTTAAATCTTTCTGCTATCAGCAGCGGTGTGGGGTTTAAGTGGTCCTGTAGGATTGCCACTATGCTTTCAAAATCCTTATCCACTGGCTTCTCTGGGGTTATTAAGTTTCGCAGTAAGCCATACGTTTTTGCACCCATGGAATTCAACAATACCAGTGCTTTCCTGGCATCTGGCACTTCATTCGCCTTGCAGTGCACTTCAATGCGTTCTACATATGCCACCCAATCTTCGACTTCATTGTTGAACGCTGTGACACTGCCACTCTTCGGCATCCCTGGGTGTGGTTAGACTGGCTCAAAATGGCATCTCCCGCGCTCTCCCTTCTTCTCCGTTGGCTCAAAATGTCATCTCCCGCGCTTCCTTTTCTTCCCGCACTCTCCCTTCTTCTCCGCTGCTGCTCTAAAAATGGCGCCTCCTGCGCTCTCCCTTCTTCTCTGCTGCGGCTCAAATGGCGTCTCCCACGCTTCCTTTCTTCCCCGCGGACGCTGCTCAGCCCTTGAGCACTGGCTGCGCTCTGCGCGTTTTCCTGCGCACCTCTCTTGTTGACGCCGCTCGGTCCTGAACCCCAGCTGTGCTTTACCCTCTCTCTCTCTTTGCTTTCCGTCAACGCCGCTCGGTCTTCAACCCCCGGCTGCGCCCTGTGCGCTTTACCCTCTCTCTTACCCTGTCGACGCTGCTCGGCCTTTTCTGTGCCGTCGGTCGGCTCCCGCCGCCGCTGTCCAGGAAGGGTCTGCGCCGTACCTGTTGCCAGCCTGTTGCGCTGAATCGTCGTGACTGGAGAACCAAGCCCAGCTCTCCACAGCCTCCTCTGTGATGTTCAAGTCTTCTTTGGATGGTCGACGCCCGTATTTCTGGACTCGGCCTTCTTCTTCAGAGTTGCAGGTAGGTTTGAATCCACTCATCGCCACTGTTGAATCCGTGAATCATGAAGTATGGTGCTCTTCAATAAATAGACAGAGACTGCAGATGAACAATCAACAGGTGTTTACTGGATGAGGGTATTCTAAAAACTAACAGTACAGAGCCCTCCTCAGGGTTTATATACAGGTGTGGTCACTGCCGGTACTACAGGATACAGGAGCTGTAAAAGTAGTTCTCCTCTTAAAGGTACATACACTACAGAAGTGTTTTCCCCCATTTTATTAGAGTGTTATTATTGTGTTGTATTTTCTTTCTCAAATAAAGATCAAAGTTCTTGCACCAAAATTCAGTTGTCTGTTGCAATTTTATTACAGCTCTCAAATAAGTCCAAGGTCTAGAACCAAGGGAGTGGGAGCGGTTCGAACCGTTCATAAGTCAGAGGCGAAGCTGACCCACACACCACCCCCTACGAAGAGGGAACTATAATTAACTATAACTGTAGAAGCCAAACACAACACTTTTTTTCCAGAATTATTTGAACAAGAGTCTGAGTGAGCAGACGACCTGCAAGGGAGACAGTCGGCAAGCGACACAATGAAGGAGTGACATCAGAATTCGAAGGTGTCGCTGGCACAAGGGAGTTGAGAGATGAGTATCGGGTGAGTATTTGTGGTAAGTTTTTTTCATTCTGTTTTGAGTATATTTCTGCTAAGTATTTCATAGCCTAGCTAATAGAGGGAAGTGCTGATTGGTGGGTAGCTGTTGAGTGTTTCTTGTTAAGTTTTAAGTTTATTTCTGCTAAATTACCTCCATAGTCTGGTAAATAGGGGCATGGCAGAGCAGTTCAGTCCTGTGATTTGCACATCCTGTGCCATGTGGGAAATCCTGGATGCTTCTTGCGATCTGGACGACCACGTGTGCAGGAAATGTCGCCAACTGCAGCAACTCGAGCTCCGGGTTTCAGAGCTTGAGCAGCAGCTGGAGTCACTACAGTGCATCTGCAAGGCTGATAAATACTTGGAAAGCACGTTTCTAGAAGTGGTCACCCCACAGCCTCAGAATGTGCAGGCAGAGAGGAAATGGGTAACCGCCAGACAGAGAAGGAGGACCAGGCAGGTAGGGCAGGAATCCCCAGAGTGCATCTCGCTCACTAACCGGTTCACGGTTCTGGAAACTGGTAGGGTGATGGCTCCTCTCGAGAGAGAGAGAGAGAGAGAGGCCAGAGCCAAGATCACGGCACCACGGGTGGCTCAGCTGCACGGGGGGGGGGGAGGGCGGGGGGTGGAGGTGAAGAGTGGAAGCGCAATAGTGATAGGGGATTCATTGGTTAGGGGAGCAGATATGCGTTTCTGTGGATGTAGACGCTACTCCAGGATGCTATGTTGCCTCCCTGGTGCCAGGGTCAAGGAAGTCACTGAGCAGCTGTAGGACACTCTGAGGGGGGAGGGGGAACAGCCAGAGGTCGTTGTCCATATCGGTACCAATGACATAGGCAGAAAGAGGGAAGAGATCCTGCAGGCAGACTATAGGGAGCTAGGAATGATATTAAAAAGCAGGACCTCAAAGGTAGTAATCTCCTGTACAAGCTGGATGGGTTACACCTCAACAGAGCCAGGACCAATATTCTCGCCGGGGGGGTTGCAAGTGCTGTTGGGGAGTTTTAAACTAGCTTGGCAGGGTGATGGGCACCAACATATAGGAGTAGAAAAGAGGAATAAGGTGCATAAAAGAGTGAGTTTGTTGGATAGTACTAGAGAAGAAAATAGTATGAGAGGCAGAAGTAGTATCCTATTAGATAGGAGCAGACTAAAAAAGACTAGAATAATTCAAAAATGGGCTTATAATACATGTACATAAATGCACAAAGTATATTAAATAAGGTTGGTGAGCTACAACACAATTAGTCGTGTGGCAATATGATGTTGTGGCAATAACGAAAGCGGTGAGGACTGGGCACTTAATATTCAAGGGTACAAGGTGTTCAGTAAAGATAGCAAAGGAAGAAAGGGAGGTGGGGTGGCAGTGCTGATTAAGGAAGACATTGTAGTGTTGGAAAGGGAGGATGTTCTTGAGGGGACAAGGACAGAATCCACTTGGTTAGAGTTGAGGAGCAAAAAGGGTATGATCATGCTAGTGGGGGTATTCTATAGGACTCCAAATAGTGAGAGGGAAGTAGAGGAGCAAATCTGCAGGGAAATCACAGAGATATGCAAGAGCTATAGAGTGGTGATATTGGGGGACTTTAATTACCCAAATAACGATTGGGATAATGCTAGGGTAAAGAGAAAGAAGGGGCAGGAATTTCAGAAATGTGTTCAGGAGAATTTCCTTGACCAATATTTTCTTGGCCCAACTAGGAAGGAGGCAATGGACCTGGTGCAGGGGATTGAGGTGGGCCAGGTCGACCAAGTGTTTTTGGGAAAACAATTGGGTACGAGTGATCATCGTATCATAAGATTTAGATTAACAATGGAGAGGAGCAAGGAACAATCTAGAGTGGAACTTCCAAGATGTTCCAAGTACAGGCTAGGTACATTCCAATAAGAGGGAAGGGTAAGGGAACCAAAGCAAGGGCTCCTTGGATGACGAGGGAGATAGAGAAGCTGATGAAAAAAAAGAGGGTGTATGATGCATGTGTAAGGGGTCGTTTTAACGAGCTTATGGTGTGCTAAATCGGTTTTGATTTTCGCACTACTCGTGAGCTGTTTCGAAGCGCTCCCCCCTCACGGTTCTAGACACTGGGCTTATTGCCAGACAACCTTTGTGTGTTGGCCCAACTCGTGACTCGGAAGACAAATGGTCAGATGAGGCAGATTGAGTTTTAAATCAAAACGATCTTTATTTTTGAAAGAGAATGTACACAGAGAAAAATGGCAAGAATAAATGCAGACGAAAAATAACGTTTCTCACAGAGGACTAAATTATACACTGAGAAAAATAACTTTAAAGCATATAAACAGTTCTAAAATAGCGATAAGCTAAAAGCGGGGGTGAGGGAAGCGCACGGACACATCGAGGGATAAATCACACTCCTGACTTACAAATACCCTTAACGTTACAAACCCTCCCGTTACTGAATATACCTCAATTATGTCAGTTAGGTAGAGTTGGGCCTTTATGCTCACCAGAATTTCAAAACCCTTCTGGATCTTGGTACTTCTTGTTACGTCTGGAATTTCCGATCTTCCTTATGGGACCGGCTCCTGGACCCTGTTACTTGGTGTCGTCCGGGACCTCCGACCTTCCTTATGGGACCGGCTCCTGGACTCGCTCTCCTGTACAAACTTTGGAAGTCCTCCGAAATCCTCGAGCCGTTTTCTGTTCCGCGCGGCCCTCGAACTCCTGATGGTAACTGGACTTGGACTTCACGGTGTGAACTGTCTCCGGAGGAGTCTTCCTTACTCTGGTCGAATCTTAGACTGGCTTGCTGACGATTTACCTGAACGGTTATACTCTTTTCTGGCCCTAATCTTGGCGCCAAATCAACCGTTTTCCTTTGTTAAGGTTGCTTTAACAAAAGCAAGCACATTAATTTTAACTGCTCGCAAATCGAACTAATGGGAATCCGATTAGTGTCCCTTCGTTTGTGTGTGCTGAGCAGTTTCTGAGATCGGTTCCCGCTCTGCCATAATGGGAATCCGTTTAGTGTCCCTCCGTTTGTGTGTGCTCAGCGGTTTCTGAGATCGGTTACCGCTCTGCCAGCGATTAGCGCACCTCCAGGTGCTAATAGTTTTGTTTACTGCTGTAACCACATTACAATATCAAAAACAGTAAGGTTCTGGATCCTTCTAATCGATGATGACTCAGACTGCTTTTAGGTACTGTGTGTGCGTCCTTTTGAACTGGGCCATGAGAACTGCCAACTCCATTCTGTGTTCTCACAACGTGGCCACTTCAGGGGCCCTACTCGTATACTGTATTTCATGGATTTTTGTGAATCCTACAGTCCCCCCTGTGATACAATGAGCATCTTCAATCGTCTTTGTATCATAAAATGTCTTTGGGTGAGCACAAATCCGTTCCCTCCCCAACTGACCTTCCCCGTAATTTACCTTGCTAAGGAGTGTACCTCACCTGCACTTTCCTCATTCCGAACAACAAAGTTTGAGAAAACATTTCCTATTGGAGACAAACCTCTAAACAATATACAGACTCACCTAGAGTCATAACAGAATAATCATAATACAATATAATGCGAAATCAAACAAGGTACAGAACAATCCAAAATATTACAAAACCATCCAATGTAATACCTTATACATTCATTCTAAAATAACAATAACTAAACCTTACTTAGCAAACTATGGTGTATGTACATGTGCCGTCCGTCTCCGGACGGCCAGCTTAAAATCTGTGGGGACTGTCGCAGGCCTCCCCCTGCGGCGTTCCCACCTCAAGTTCAGCTGCTGGTTGTGAACTGTTTAAAATTCCCACAGCTTTCCTACGGGGGTATCTTTTTACAGTAACCAGGGACCAGACCTTTTCAATGCTACACTGAGGGGCAAGACCTAAGACCTCTGGCTCCTCCCCTTTACCGCTGTTGGGGCGGGAACTTCGTCCTCCGACTCGGCTTCACTTTGGCCAGGGACAGGACCTAGGACCTCCGGCTCCTCCCCTCCTGGGTCCCAGAACAATGGGGGAGTCTCCCGCTTAGATGGGACAACTCCTCCCCTCACGCAGGCTCCATGTCCAGCCTGTGTGACCTGTGGCTGCAGCTCCCCTACAGCGTTTGACTCTTTACTGGCCTTTTCAGCCCCTGCTGTCTGTTTCCCTGCCTCCGGCTTAAACAGCTTGCACTGTTTAATATACCTGGCAGCTAGCCGGTAATCTAGTTTTATCTCCTCTTCCCTACCCACTCCTGTACTGGGGGCAGGTATCCCCTCACCACCTGCTGCTGGTGGCTGAAAATCTTCATGAACCATTTTAAAAACCTTTAGCTGACCCTCTAAACTGCCAGCCCTCGCTGTTAACCTAGCGTTCTCCTCTCTTAAAGCCTGCTCAACTAACTTAGCCTCCGCAACCTGGCACCGCAGGTATTCCTCCATTTTACTGGAGGTCTTTTCCTGTGCATGTCTTTTTGGGGGACACAGTTCAACAGGCTGCGCTGGCTCTAGTCATTGTGGGGGGGCAGAGGTGAGGGAGGGAACTACAGCAGCTGTACTTCCCTGGCCAGTCAGAAGAGACCGCATGGCCTCTAAAAATGACTCGATCCCAGCGGGAGCAATTTCTGTCTCTGCCTTTTGGACTGGGGCTGTGGGAACCTTTTCCCTTGTGTCCTTCCAGGGATTTTTGCAGTCCCTGCGCCAATGCCCCTCCTTCCCGCAACCGTAGCACGTTTGCCTGCTTTGGTTGGGACGGCTCCCTTCCTGGCGCCACTCTTTACGGGGCTGGTCACCAGGCCTGACCTCACAAACCTCCCCTTTTTGCTGGGGTGTCTCACTATCCCTCCCATTTCTAAAGGTGACAGTGAGTTGGCTGATTACCATCGCCTCCGTGGTCAGAGGGTTTCGGGGGTTGAACCAGGCCATTGCCTGCATTCGAACGCGGGGCAGGGAGTTGTTCATAAGGCACCTTAGCCAGTGAACTAACTGTTCCCCGTTCAGGTGCGCTCGCGCCGGCATTCCCGGGCACGCATCCTGGTAGACTGGCCACAGCCTGTCCGCGAACGCCTGTGGGAATTCCCCGGGGAGCTGGACTGTTCTCTCTACCCGGGAGAACGGACTCCCCTCGTTCATCCTCATGGCCTGCAGGATCTTTACCTTGAGCTTGCCATAATTCTCCTGACCACTCTTACGCTCATCGGGTAGCGTCTGGAGGAGATCGCTACCCAGGGAGAACAGCATCATTTTGGCCCTTTCTGCCTCGTCGCAGTCAATCACACAGGCCGCCTGCTCTATCTCCCTAAAGTGCAGGGAAGGGTCCCCCCTCATGGTGAGCTTGGGGATGTGGCTCACCATGGAACGCAATTGTTGCGTACCGTGTGGAATCTGGAATTGGTTCTGGATGTCCCCAGTTTCCCCGTCGTTACCAGGTGGTCCGTACCTCCGCTGTATAACGGGGTACACCGGTCCCGGTCCCTGACTCTCTCTTGGGCTAGCCTGGTCTACCTGGGGTTCTTCATCCCCCACCTGCTCCTGTTCCCAGACCTCTGGAAAACTAGGGGCTAGGGGTGGTGGCTGTGCCACCTCAGGCTCCCTAACCCATTTTGTTCTGGGGGCTGCCTGCGGGACTGCCCTGACTGGGTTGCCGTTAAATTCGGCCTGGCCGATTTTTGGGCTAATGAGACATATCATCCCCTTTGCTTTGGCCAACTCCATACGTAGGCTTTCAATTTCCTGCCTACAGGGGCCATGGTCTGCTTCCTCAAACCCCTGAGCGCAAATCGCCTTATAAGCTGCTTTTACCTTGGCTACTTTCTCCTCCTGTGCCTTAAGTTCCCCCGTGAGACTGCTAATTTCCGCCTTTAACTTCCTTTCTCTTTCCCTAGATTCTCTTGCTTGGTACTCAACATGTTCTACCCTAAAACTAGCACTCCCCTCTAACTCCGCTATCTTGCCCTTTAGCCTTTCTACCCTGGCTTGATGCTCACGCTGTACTTCAGCGGCCTGGCTTTCCATGTGCTCCACTTTCCCCCGATGATCCCGGACCATCGCTGCCCTCTCTTGGCTTATTGCTTCCAGGGCCACTAGCACTTTCCCTTCTGCTGCAACCTTTTCCTGCAGCTCTTGGGACAAATGCCTAATCTTAGATTCTTTACTAGCCACCGCATGGTCCAGTACCAGAACCTGCTTTTTGTAACATATGAGCCATACCGCTTTCTCAATGCCCTTGCGGTGCTTTTTACTAGCCGTCCACTGAGCGGCTGCCTTTAGGGGACGCTCGGCTCCTAACATGTCATACACCCATTTTTTCGCTGCATTGACTTTCCCACACACGTAGGAAGCTAGCTTATCTTCCATCACATCTGTCTCACCCGAGTCTTTGTCCACCACACAAGGTTTCTGTAGCCAGTGTCCTGCCGTGGTCGCCATTCTGTAAGGGGTCATTTTAACGAGCTTATGGTGAGCTAAATCGGTTTTGATTTTCGCACTACTCGTGAGCGGTTTCGAAGCGCTCCCCCCTCATGGTTCTAGACACTGGGCTTATTGCCAGACAACCTTTGTGTGTTGGCCCAACTCGTGACTCGGAAGACAAATGGTCAGATGAGACAGATTGAGTTTTAAATCAAAACGATCTTTAGTTTTGAAAGAGAATGTACACAGAGAAAAATGGCAAGAATAAATGCAGACGAAAAATAACGTTCCTCACAGAGGACTAAATTATACACTGAGAAAAATAACTTTAAAGCATATAAACAGTTCTAAAATAGCGATAAGCTAAAAGCGGGGGTGAGGGAAGCGCACGGACACATCGAGGGACAAATCACACTCCTGACTTACAAATACCCTTAACGTTACAAACCCTCCCGTTACTGAATATACCTCAATTATCTCAGTTAGGTAGAGTTGGGCCTTTATGCTCACCAGAATTTCAAAACCCTTCTGGATCTTGGTACTTCTTGTTACGTCTGGAATTTCCGATCTTCCTTATGGGACCAGCTCCTGGACCCTGTTACTTGGTGTCGTCCGGGACCTCCGACCTTCCTTATGGGACCGGCTCCTGGACTCGCTCTCCTGTACAAACTTTGGAAGTCCTCCGAAATCCTCGAGCTGTTTTCTGTTCCGCACGGTCCTCGAACTCCTGATGGTAACTGGACTTGGACTTCACAGTGTGAACCGTCTCCGGAGGAGTCTTCCTTACTCTGGTCGAATCTTAGACTGCCTTGCTGACGATTTACCTGAACGGTTATACTCTTTTCTGGCCCTAATCTTGGCGCCAAATCAACCGTTTTCCTTTGTTAAGGTTGCTTTAACAAAAGCAAGCACATTAATTTTAACTGCTCGCAAATCGAACTAATGGGAATCCGATTAGTGTCCCTTCGTTTGTGTGTGCTGAGCAGTTTCTGAGATCGGTTCCCGCTCTGCCATAATGGGAATCCATTTAGTGTCCCTCCGTTTGTGTGTGCTCAGCGGTTTCTGAGATCGGTTACCGCTCTGCCAGCGATTAGCGTACCTCCAGGTGCTAATAGTTTTGTTTACTGCTGTAACCACATTACAGTATCAAAAACAGTAAGGTTCTGGATCCTTCTAATCGATGATGACTCAGACTGCTTTTAGGTACTGTGTGTGCGTCCTTTTGAACTGGGCCATGAGAACTGCCAACTCCATTCTGTGTTCTCACAATGTGGCCACTTCAGGGGCTCTACCCGTATACTGTATTTCATGGATTTTTCCGAATCCTACACATGTCAGGTGAATTCTTCAAGGGAGAACCAGACCAAATACAATAAGTTGAGAAGGGAAGATGAAAATAAGATTGGCAAAGAGAGAATATGAGAGTAGAATGGCAGTTAACATAAAAGGGAACCCAAAAATCTTCTACCGGCATGTAAACAATAAGCGGGTAGCAAGAAGCAGGGTGGGGCCTTTTAGGGACCAAGAAGGTGATATATGCTTAGAGGTGCAGGGCAAGGCCAGAATACTCAATGTATACTTTGTATCAGTGTTTACTAAGGAGGTGGGTGCTGAAAAATATCGGTAGAAGTGGAAAATGTAGAAGCAATGGAAGGGGTGAAAATTGATAAGTGGACAAGTCGCCTGGTCCAGATGGCTAGTGTTATATCCGAGTCGCAAGGTGCAATAACTACGATAAATGAGACTTCAGGAACTCAAAACTTTACTTTTAATTACACAGAATAAGGAGAGAACAGAGCTCTTACAGCTACAGGCATGCACTCTAATTCTACTGCACGAGCAACAGACATGGAGGATGCTATGATGTCATTCTACCCATAATGCAATTTTACCTTAAGACTAGTAAATATAATCCCTTTGCATTTGTCTCCATCTGGTGGATAACTTAAGCATTACATCCGAGATTACTGTATCCCCCCCTCTTAAGTTACAACAATTCTTAACAACATTCTGAAAAAGTCCATAAGGAAACTCCCTTAACAATAGTCCATCCTGAACGAATTTAGCAGGCCGTGATCAATCGCTCTGGCGGCTTGTGAGACCTTGTTGAACGTCTTACAGTCAAGTCCCTGCTTGGTTGTGGTAAAGCCACCTGCTGCTCCTGAGCAGTACTCAGAGTATCTGACTCTGCTACGATGGTTTCCTCTTGATTAACGGGTCCAGGTATAGCTGTCTCTGTTCGTGGTGGTGGGACCACCAATGCATTTGGATAACTGGGGACCAACTTGTCCTCCAACCTTTCCTCTGGAACCTCCAGTTCGATCTCCCGTTGTCTGGTCAGTATCTGATCCACATGACTGCGTACTACCTGACCAGTTCCCAACATCAAAACTCTGTCCTCTGGAGCTGCACGGATAGGTGTACCTGGTAGTGGAAGACGGCTCAAGGCATCTGCGTTCCCATGGTACTAGCCCACTTTGTAAATGATGACATACTCATACGCTCTCAACGTCACTGCCCATCTCTGGATTTGGGGTGACACCATCTGTGGTACTGCTTTCATCTCATTAAAAAGAGATAGAAGAGGTTTGTGATCGGTGCATATGGTGAATTTCCTGCTATATATGTATTTGTGAAACCTCTGCAACCCAAACATTACTGCTAATCCCTCTTTATCTAACTGAGAATAGTTTTTTCCACTGGGGTCAGAGTTCGAGACATAAACCCTATCGGTCTTTCAGTTCCATCTTCCATACAGCGTGAAAGAACTGCCCCCACCCCGTAAGGTGAAGCATCACAAGAGAGAATGATGTTTTTCTCTGCATTGTAGTGAACCAGCACATCCGAGGATCGCATCAGTTTCTTGGACTGTTCAAATGAAACCTTCTGTTCATCTTCCCACTGCCATGGTGTCTCCTTGCGCAGTAGTTTGTGAAGAGGTGCTAACACTGTTGACAAGTTTGGCAAAAACCTGTTATAATAGTTTAGCAGTCCCAGGTAAGCTTTTAACTCAGTCACATTTGTAGGATCTGGGGCCTTCTGCAGTGCTTTTACCTTCTCCTTGATTGGATGGAGCCCAGTGGCATCCACTCTGTGTCCCAGGAATATGGCCTCATTCCCCATGAAAGTACACTTACTCCTCTTGAGCCGTAACCCAGCCTTATCCAATCTTTGAAGTATCTCTCTCAGAGTGCTCAGATGCTCCTGGTCGGTTCTTCCCATCACCAGAATATCATCCAGATAGATGGAAACATGTGGAATCCCTTGCAGTACACCCTCAATAGTCCTCTGGAAGATAGCTGGACTAGATGAGACACCAAATGGCAAGCGGTTATAGGTAAACAAACCCTTGTGTGTATTTATGGTTACATACTTCTTGGATTCCTCATCTAGTGTAATCTGCAAGTAAGCATGACTCATATCCAGCTTCGTGAATTTCTTCCCTCCAGCCAGATTTGCAAAAAGATCCTGAGTTTTAGGAATAGGATACTGTTCAAGTTTAGACACCCTACTTAGAGTCAATTTATAATCTCCACAGATTCTTACCGAATTGTCCAGTTTTAAAACAGGTACAATTGGAGCTGCCCATTCTGAACATTTCATGGGTTCCAGAATGATCTCCCACAAAAGACGATCAAGCTCAGCCTCTACCTTCGGTTTCATGGCATAAGACACAGGTCGTTGTTTAAAAAATCTTGGCAGTGCCTCCTTGTCGACATAAATCTTAGCTGGGGGGCCATTAAATGTTCCAAGTTCTTCCTTGAACACGTTCTCATGTTCAATCAACACGTCTTGCAAAGACAACTGTTTGCCTCTCTCCATTTGATTTATTGCTCCCCAATCTAATTTAAGTTCTTTTATCCAGCCCCGACCTAACAAGTTTGGTCCAGAACCCGATACTACAACTACAGGTAGATGTTCCACGGTGTCCCTGTGTTTCACAGTTACAATAGCTGTACCCAATGTTGCCACTTGTTCACCGGTATAGGTTTTAAGCTTCATAGAGCAAGACTTTAACTCTGGAACTTTTGCATGGTTCCACAATTTTGAATACTCTTCCCTGTTCATTATGGTAACACCACATCCAGTATCCACCTCAAAGTTGACCTTAGTGTCATTTACTATCAGTTGTAAAGTGATAGGATCCACTTTTGGAATGTCCTCTACCATACTATGCAATATGAACACGTCGTCTTCTTTCTCAGCTTCTCCACTGATGTGATGTGCTCCCTGTTTTTTCACTTCTCTTCCAAGGTTTTGCTTTTCTCCCCCTTTAGGTTTGTATACCTCCTGGGTAGCTTTTGCTCTACATGCACGTTTTATATGTCCTTTTTTTCCACACTTGTGGCACTTTCCCTCCAGAAACCTGCATTCCCTTGCCAGGTGATCTCCATTGCATCTATAACATGCCTTTAAATGTGCACGTTGTGGTGTACGACTCATATTTAACTTGTGCACCAGCGTCTGACCTGCAACTTGCTTTGTAGTAGAACAGTCGCAACCTTGTATTTCTTTTACATCTCGGTTTGCAGTCTCTATTAATTGAGCAAGTTCCAATGCTTTTTCATATGTAATCCCAGTCTCGGATAATAATTTCCTCTGCATTCGAGCATCCATTATCCCGCAAACCAGCCTATCTCTCAGCATGTCTTTCAAGCTGTTTTTGTAATTGCAATCATGTGCCAGTTTTCTCAACACCACTACATAATCCAACACAGACTCTCCCGGTATCCTGTTCCGTGAATTAAATTTGAAATGCTGTACAATCTCACTCGGTCTGGGATTGAAATGTTCCTTTAGCAAGTCCACTAATTCAGTAAATGATTTATCTCCAGGCTTTGCAGGACTGCATAAGTTTCTCAATAAACTATACGTCAGACTTCCCACCAAAGTTAGCAAAATAGCTCTCCTTTTTCCAACATCGACAATCTCATTTGCTACAAAGAAATGCTCCAATAACTCACAGTACTCTATCCAAGTTTGAGTCCGAACATCAAAAGCAGAAATCTCTCCTACTCGAGTAGCCATGATTCAGATGCAGTGTTCTTTTATTTTCCCTTCTTCAAGTTGATATCTGATAATCCTCATCGCCAAATGTTATATCCGAGTAGTAAGGTCCAATAACTACAATAAGTGAGACTTCAGGAACTCAAAACTTTACTTTTAATTACACAGAATAAGGAGAGAACAGAGCTCTTACAGTTACAGGCGTGCACTCTGTATTTCTACTGCACAAGCAACAAACATGGAGGATGCTATGATGTCATTCTACCCATAATGCAATTTTACCTTAAGACTAGTAAATATAATCCCTTTACATTTGTCTCCATCTAGTGGATAACTTAAGCATTACATCTGAGATTACTATAGCTAGCATCCCAGGTTGCTAAGGGAATTGGGAGAGGAGATAGCGGAAGGGCCTGCCATAATTTTCCAATCTTCCCTAGATGTGGGGGAGGTGCCTGAGAATTGGAAAGTGGCAAATGTGACACCATTATTGAAGAAAGGGTGTAAGGACAATCCTAGTAACTACATGCCGGTCAGTTTAATATCAGTGGTGGTTAAAGTTTTAGAAACAATAATCAAGGAAAAAGTTAACGGGCACTTGGAGAGGTTTAAGCTAATTAAGGAAAGCCAATACAGATTTGTAAAAGGCAGATCGTGTTTGACAAATCTAATTGAATTTTTTGATGAAGTAACAGGGAGGATCGATGAAGGGAATGCAATGGATGTTGTCTACATGGATTTTAGGAAAACGTTTGACAAAGTTCCACATAAAAGGCTGGTTAACAAAATTTAGGCTCATGGAATAAGTGGGTCAGTGGCAGCTTGGTTAAGGAATTGGTTTAAGGACAAAAAACAGCAAGTTGTGGTAAATGGCTGTTTTTCAGACTGGAGATGGTAGACAGTGGTGTTCCCCAAGGGTCAGTGCTGGGGCCACTGCTTTTTTTGATATATATAAATGACCTGGATATTGGAATACAGAGTAGAATTTCTAAATTTGCCAATGAGACCAAACTTGGGGGTGTGGCTAACAGTGAGGATGATACCAATCAATTGCAACAGGACATAGAAAGGCTAGCAGAATGGGCAGACAAGTGGCAGATGGAATTTAATACAGAGAAGTGTGAGGTGATGCATTTTGGCAGAAGGAACAGGGAAAGGCAATATACACTTAATGGCACAGTTTTAAAGAGTGTGCAGGGACAGAGGGACCTGGGAGTTAATGTGCATAGGTCCCTGAAGGTGGCAGGACATATTGAGAGAATGGTTAGCAAAACATATGGGATCTTGGGCTTCATAAATAGAGGTATTGAGTACAAAAGTAGAGAAGTTATGCTGAACGTTTATAAAGCACTGGTTCAGCCAGAACTGGAGTATTGCGTCCTGTTCTGGTCACCACACTTTAGGAAGGATGTGAAGGCCCTTGAGAGGGTGCAGAGGAGATTTATCAGAATGGTTCTGGGGATGGGGCATCTTAGCTACAAGGACAGGTTGGAGAAGCTGGATTTGCTTTCATTAGAGCAAAGGAGGTTGAGGGGTGATTTGATAGAGGCTTACAAGATTATGACGGGTTTGGACAGGCTAGATGGGGAAAGGCTGTTCCCATTAGTTGATGGTACAAGGACTAGGGGACAAAGATTTAACGTTTTGGGCAAGAGATACAGGGGGGATGTGAGGAAAAACTTTTTTACGCAGTGAGTGGTGAGGACCTGGAACTCGCTGCTGACGGAATTGGTGGAAGCGGAGACACTCAATGTTTTCAAGGGGAGACTGGATAGGTACTTGAGGGAAATAAATTTGCGGGGCTACGGGGATAGAGCAGAGGAATGAGACTGACTGGATTGCTCTACAGAGAGCCGGTGTGGACTCGATGAGCCGAATGGCCTCCTTCTATGCCGTATGTCTATAAAGAGGGCTATTAAAGAAGAATTTGATAGATCTCTTAAGGAAACGCATGGGGTTGAAATTGAGGATCAAATAGTATTAATTAACATACTGAATTATTACTTCGCAGAAGTATTCATTGGGGAAGACACTAGCAGCATGATACCTAACATAGGATGTTCTACAGCTAAACTTAATAGGGCCAATTTAAATCTGACTAATGTCTCCTGTGCACCAGTTTCTGGATGTCAGGTAAAGGATGACAGAGCAGAGACCAATAACTTCAGGTCTTTGCAATTGACGTGCATTTCCTGGGGCATTCTTGGCATGGGTGGAAAGCTCCCACTTGAGGGGCACAATCTCAGGATAAGGGGTCGGCCATTTAAAACTGAGATGAGGAGGAATTTCTTCACTCAGAGGGTTGTGAATCTTTGGAATTCTCTGCCCCAGAGGGCTGTGCATGCTGAGTCTTTAACTATATTCAAGGCTGAGATAGATAGATTTTTGGACTCTAGGGGAATCAAGGGATATGGAGATCGGGCAGGAAAGTGGAGTTGAGGTCGATGATCAGCCATGATCTTATTGAATGGCAGAGCAGGCTCGAGGGGCTGTAGGGCCTCCTCCTCCTCCTATTTCTTATGTTTCTTATGTTTCTTTGAGAAAGGGAGAAGTATTTACATTTTATGAGTGACATCTTAAAGGCATCAGGCAGAAAAGAAGAGCACTCACGGAAACTAGGTAGCATTAGAAGTTGCTAGTCAGACCCGTCAGATCAGAGCATCTGTAAAGGGACTGCCAGCAACCTTCTAGCATTTCAGGTAAGTTTTCATCTTTCCTTCTATGGTGCAGCAAAGTGCCTCGGCAGGGCTGCAAGCCAATTGGCTGCAGCCAAAAAATCCAGATTTCATTGAAAATTTGTGCTCATGCTGATAGCCTCACCATTATTCCTACCGCAAAATACGGGTCAATGTTTACGTGAATAAACGGGGTTTCTGCCGCACTCCCTGTGAAGTTACAGCAGCAGAGTGGGAGCAGCACCAAGGATGTTCCCGGCCATAATATACAAAATGTAATAGCGTGCCACTAAGTTCAACAATTATGGATAATTTAACAGGGCTGGAAATTTAGATATAGAGAGAATTACGAAGACAAATAAGAGACATAATGATATGGTGGACATGGGTGATCCTTGTAATTAGGAACTAAAGTAGTCCATCTATCAACTTATGCTCTTTAGGCAAAACTCATCAGTACTGATTTAAATGCATTAGGTGCATGAGAAAATGTTCCTTGAGCAGGAATGTATTTGTTCAATCAATTTCCCATTTACTGATATCAACCATATGGTGCTGTAGTGCATTATGTTGGTGCGCTTATGTATGCACCACAGAGCAGTGAGATGCCGATTCAAAGTTATGATTCCTCACAATGTGTCACAGAGACGGTGTACACATTGTCAACTATAGAATAGTGTGAGACATGGGAAGGCGCAAACAAAATTACTGAGGGACAGGTCTATGCATTAAGGTTGAGTTGGCTTTGAATTTACAGAGGAATCTTAGTTGTACAGACACTAAGGCCACGATTTTCCGAATGGAGGCGGGTTAGAGCTGGGTTAGCTGGTTGGCGGGTTCCGGTCCCGCAGCTGGTTTAATCCGCTCTGCATTAACTATTTTCCCTCAACATCGTGCGCTTTGCCCGGCCCAATCAGTGGGTTTGGGTCTGCTGCTCGCTTCTGCTGACGTCTTCCATTCAGCTGCATTTAAGGGGCCCATGCAGCCTTGTGGATCTTCATTCATTTTCTGATGCTTTTCAATGTGACAGATAGAGCGATGAGTGGTTCAAGATCAAAGACCTCTCCAAGATTTGATGATGACTCCCTCCATCCCGGAGTGCAGTTTGAACAGAGTGCTGGAGTTGGGTGAGTGAGGGAGTCTTAACTATTTTCTAAAAATCAAACTTTTGTTTGTTTCACATTAATTGTTACTGTTTAAAATCTAAATTTCCCAGTCTTAAGCAGGGACATACAGTGATATACAAGGCCCACAATTCAGAGCAGCTGAAGACAGTTAATTAGGGAAAATAGATTAAACTGGTTTTCCTGTAACAGGGCTCAGCCAACTCCTTTGTTTCAGAGCCTATAAAAACAGGCTTTGCAGTGTGATTTGCACTGAGTGTGGTTTGAAGAGAGTGCTAGAGTTGGGTAAGTGAGGGAGTTAGGTGAGGAGTGGAAGGAGAAGCTCCCTTGCTTCGCCTTTGCTTTTCCTAACTTTTTACCCTGTAGGAATTGGTTCGTACTTTACACCAAGGAAAGAGTCCGAGAGCAGGAGCAGCCAAACAACAACAACAACTGCAAAACCACTAAAGTGATGTCACAACCAGGGAAGGAGCTGATTGGTAAGTAGGACCTGATGAGTATTTCTACAGTCCAGTCGTTAAATTAAAAGTAAGGTTTCTAGTTTAGAGTAAGCTATGTGGAAATCATGGACACTTTCGGTGTCCAGGGTGAACACGTGTGCAGGAAGTGTCTCCAGCTGCAGCTACTCGAAATCCGTGTTTCAGATTTGGAGCTGCGACTGGAGTCACTGTGGAGCATCTGCGAGGCTGAGATTTTCGTGGATAGCACGTTTAACGAGGTGGTCACACCGCAGGTAAAGAGTGCACAGGCAGAAAGGGAATGGGTGACCACCAGACAGAGTAAAAGAACTAGCAAGGTAGTGCAGCAGTTCCCTGGGTCCATCTCCCTCTCCAACAGATTTTCCATTTTGGATATTGCTGGGGGAGATGGTTTCTCAGGGGAATGCAGCAAGAGCCAAGTCTGTAGCATTCCGCGTGGCTCAGCTGCACAGGAGGGGAGGAAAAAGTATGGGAGAGCAATAGTGAAAGGGGATTCTATCATAAGGGGAACAAATAGATGTTTCTGTGGCCGCAGACGTGACTCCAGGATGGTATGTTGCCTCACTGGTGCCAGGGTCAAGGATGTCACTGAGCAGCTGCAGGACATTCTGAAGGGGAAGGGTGAACAGCCAGAGGTCATGGTCCATATCGGTACCAACGACATAGGTAGAAAGTGTAATGATCAATAACATGTCATTCTATAGTGGACACTAGGTGGAGCCGTAGAGCTGTACATAGCTGTATGTATAAGACTACACTACCCAGCTGTATATGTATTAAGACTACATTACCCATGAGGCAATAGGCTACCCACAAGGCAACAGTCAAGATGGCAGCCTGCACACAGGAGCACACATGCTGCATCTCTACAGATACTGTACCTAGAGAACATGTCCTGAATAAATGACTAGCTAGAAGCTAGCTGTGTTCAGAATAAGAATGTCTATTTATTAATGAACATAAGATGGTACCAGGGTGGTGAAGATCTGCTGAAAATTGTGAAAAGCGACATGGAGAATTTGAAGCCACTAGGGCGTTTGAAACTCACAGGAAACATCGACTACAACTGGCAGACTTTTAAACAACAATTCGAACTCTACATTGCAGCCATCGGATTCGGTACGAGGCCAGATGCAAGGAAGATAGCGTTGCTGCTTATGGCTGCAGGCCCACAGGTGATAGAGGTATTTAATACATTTGTATTTAATCCAGTGGAGAACAGAGAAAAATTAGAAGATGTGCTAAAAAAATTTGATGCACATTGCTCTCCCAAAAAGAATGAGACCTATGAAAGATACATCTTCTGTTCTCGGACACAGCAGCAAAATGAGACTTTTGATAGCTTTATAACTGATCTGAAACTGAAAGCACAGACATGTAATTTCTCTGAGCTCAAAGCATCCATGATTCGTGACCAGATTGTGTTTGGTATTCATGATAAAAAAGTCAGGGAACATCTGTTGAGAGAAACCGAACTAAATTTGGAAAATGCGGTGAAAATATGCCAAGCCAGCGAGCTAGCTCGAAAGCACGCGAAGACTTTCAGTGAAATCAATAATGATGCGATTGTAATGAGTGATAATGCTGCTGTCGGTGCTGTGTCCTATAAGGGGAAGAAACATGGGCAGAACAGAAAGGAAAAGCAATCGGAGGATGACATTTTTAATTGTAAACGCTGTGGTTACAAACACCAGTTAAGACAATGCCCAGCATTTGGAAAAATGTGCACAAAGTGTAATGGAAAAAATCACTTTGCCAAACAATGCTTTTCAAAAGTACAAACTAAGAAAGGGCAATGAGTTAATGTAATTGAGGACACTGATTTAAGTGAGACATTTTTTGTAGGAATGGTGTCATGTGACAATATCAAAAAGGATACAGAAAATGTGCAGCCCTCAGAAATGGACAATGCTGAACATAAAGTTAATGCAGTAAAAGAGGACAAATGGATGATCCCACTGCAGATAAATGGAGCATTAGTTACCTTGAAACTAGACACTGGGGCAAAAGCAAACTTAATCAGTATGAGTGACATTAACAATATGAAAGAAAAGCCCAAAATACAGAAAAAGTCAGTACTACTGAAGGACTATAATGGACAGAAAATAGATAGCTTAGGTGTATGCAGACTTAAAGTGACAGTCAAAGACAAAGTGCATCATCTCATGTTTTCTGTTGTGGCTGAAAGGCTTGATTCACTACTGGGTGACAAAGCTTGTGAGGACTTAGAACTGGTCAAAAGAGTCTACCGTATAAACTGTGCCATAAGCAGACCAGATGACTCGGTGGATTCTGTAGTGAATAATTTCCAGGATGTGTTCAAAGGATTTGGAGTTCTACCATTCACTTACAAGATCCAGCTAAAGGAGGATGCTCAGCCAGTGGTACATGCTCCACGAAGAGTTCCAGCACCCCTGCGTGACCGGCTCAAGAATGAACTGGACAGAATGACCACACTAGGAGTCATCAGGAAAGTTGAAGAGCCAACAGACTGGGTTAACTCCATGGTATGTGTAAAGAAAAAGAACAATGATCTAAGAATATGCATGGATCCAAAGGACTTAAATGCAAACATAAAACGTGAACACTACCAGATTCCCAAGCGAGAAGAAATCACCAGTGAAATGTCAGGTGCCAGATACTTTACAAAGCTCGGTGCCTCACAAGGATTTTGGCAACTAAAACTGGATGAAGAGAGCACCCAATACTGTACCTTCAACCCACCATTTGGCAGGTATTGTTTCCTCAGAATGCCTTTCAGGATAATATCTGCATCTGAAATCTTTCATAGAGCGATGGAACACATAATTGAAGGTCTGGAAGGAGTTTGGGTCTATGTTGATGACATCACCATCTAAGGCTCCACACTGAAAGAACACAATGAGAGACTGACTAAAGTGCTACAGAGCATACACCGGAATGGACTGAAGCTCAACAAAGCCAAGTGTCAGTTTGACATCCAGGAAGTCACTTTCCTAGGAGATAATCTATCTGGTAAAGGAATAGAGCCAGATATGGAAAAAGTAAACGCCAAACTCAACATGCCCCGACCCACTGACAAAAAAAGGAGTGCTACGCATCATGGGGATGATAAACTTCATTGGAAAGTTCATTCCTAACTTGTCAGCCAAGACAGCCTGTCTGCGAGACCTGCTACTTAAAACAAATGAGTTCGCATGGACAGAAAGACATGAACAAGAGTAGATAAACCTCAAAACAGTGCTGACAACCACACCTGTACTCACCTTCTTTGACCCAACAAAAAGAATTAAAGTGTCAACGGATGCATCAAAAGATGGCCTAGGTGCGATCTTGCTACAAGCAGAGGGTGAAGATTGGAAGCCTGTTGCCTATGCCTCCAGGTCTATGACTGATACTGAGCGTTGATACGCCCAGATTGAAAAGGAATGTCTAGGCTTGGTAGTTGGACTAGAAAAGTTTCATGGCTACATATATGGACTTCCCACCTTCACAGTTGAGACAGACCACAGCCCTCTGGTTGCCATCATAAAAAAAAACCTGAATGAGATGTCTCCAAGGATTCAATGACTCATGATGAAGCTGCAAAGATATGACTTTGAACTGATCTACACACCAGGCAAATACATAGTGTTAGCAGATGCACTATCCTGAGCACCCACAATGAGTCATGTGAGCTCTACTGAAGAAGACGTGGATGTTCATGTGAGTATGGCCACTGCTGCGCTGCCCGTGTCAGACACAAAATTAAAGCAAATAGCAGAAGAAACAGTAAAAGATACAGTATTACAAACAGTAATAGAGAACATTCATCATGGTTGGCCAAAAGGTTCCTGTCCAAAATATTTTCACATAAGGTCAGAATTGAGTGTCGCAAGTGGACTATTACTAAAACAGAACAGAATAGTCATTCCACAGGCTCTACGTCAAGACATGCTCAAAAGGATTCATGAGGGACACCTCGGAATTGAAAAATGCAAAAGGAGAGCAAGAGACACTGTTTATTGGCCTGGCATAAATAAGGACATTGAGAATATGATAGGCAAATGTGAGACATGTCAGAAACACCAAAACAAACAAGCAAAGGAACCAATGATAGTAGCTGACATACCAACAGCAGCATGGCAAAAGGTTGGTATGGACCTTTTTCATTTAAATGGTAAAGACTATCTAATAGTGATTGACTACTATTCTAACTATCCTGAGATGGCACTGCTCTCAAGCACCACAGCAAGCAGTGTCATAATGCATGTGAAATCCATCATCGCCAGACATGGAATTCCCATGATTGCCGTTAGCGACAATGGTCCGTGCTTCAACTGTAAGGAGTGGCAACAGTTTGCAGCACATTATGACTTTCAGCACATCACATCCAGTCCTTTGTATGCTCAGTCAAATGGTAAGGCAGAGAAAGGTGTTCAAGTTCTCAAGCAGCTACTGAAGAAAGCGACAGAAAGCAAGTCTGATCCTTATCTCGCCCTGCTGAGCTACCGAGCCTCACCTTTAGACTGTGGTTCTTCACCTGCTGAACTACTAATGGGTCGCAAGTTGCGCACCACGCTACCCTGCTGTGCAAGAGAACAGCAAAGTGAGGAACTGAGACAGAGACTTCAACTGTTAAAGCTGAAACAGAAATCATACCATGACAAGTCATCCAAAACTCTAAAACCATTGACAAGGGATGATGTTGTCAGGATTGAGGATCCAGATGCATGGAACAGGAAAGCTACAGTTCTTGAGGAAGTAGGACCAAGGTCATACACTGTTAGAACTGAGGAAGGACAGATTCTCAGGAGGAACCGCCATTCCCTCCTAAAAACACAAGAGACTATTCAAGACCAGATTGATGACAATGCCGCAACTGCATCGTGTCATTCACCGCCAGAACAATCTCATGAAGACACATCAGACTTACCTGTGTTGAGAAGATCCACACGTGAAGTAAAAGAGCCTGATAGACTTAATTATTGAGTACAATGTAAAGCTTTGAAAATGTGTTGGCTGTTTTGAAAATGTTTATGTTTCTGGAGCACTAACAAAAGTGTTACTGATATTATCTTTATTGTTTTCTTGAAAGTTGATTGATATTGATTTTGTTAAACCTCAAAGAAAGGGGGATGTAATGATCAATAACATCTATATGCAATCTATATTAACGATTTGGAGGAGGGGACCGAGTGTAACATATCAAAGTTTGCAGATGATACTAAGATGGGAGGGAAAGTAGTGAGTGAGGAGGACATAAAAAACCTGCAAGGGGACATAGACAGGCTAAGTAAGTGGGCAGAGATTTGGCAGATGGAATACAATACTGGAAAGTGTGAGGTTATGCACTTTGGCAGGAAAAATCGTAGCGCAAGTTATTATCTTAATGGCAAGAAACTGGAAAGTACTGAAGTACAAAGGGATCTGGGGGTCCTGGTGCACGAAACTCAAAAGGTTAGTATGCAGGTGCAGCAAGTGATTAAGAAGGCCAATGGAATGTTGGCTTTCATTGCTAGGGGGATAGAATATAAAAATAGGGAGGTATTGCTTCAGTTGTACAAGGTATTGGTGAGACCGCACCTGGAATACTGCGTACAGTTTTGGTGTCCATACTTAAGAAAAGACATACTTGCTCTCGAGTCAGCACAAAGAAGGTTCACTCAGTTAATCCCGGGGATGAGGGAATGGACATATGAGGAGAGGTTGAGTAGATTGGGACTCTACTCATTGGAGTTCAGAAGAATGAGAGGCGATCTTATTGAAACATATAAGATTGTGAAGGGGTTGGATCGGGTGGATGCGGGGAGGATGTTCCCGATGATGGGTGAAACTAGAACTAGGGGGCATAGTCTTAGAATAAGGGGCTGCTCTTTCAAAACTTAGACGAGGAGGAACTACTTCACTCAGAGGGTGGTAGGTCCATGGAATATGCTGCCCCAAAAAGCTGTAGAAGCTACATCATTACATAAATTTAAAACAGAAATAGACAGTTTCCTAGAAGTAAAGGGAATTAAGGGTTACGGGGAGCGGGCAGGAATTTGGACATGAGTCTAGGTTCGGATCGGTCATGGCCCTGTGGGTAGCGGAGCAGGCCCAGGGGCCATGTAGCCTGATCCTGCTCTTATTTTGTGTGTCTAACTCTGTTAGATTCAGGAGATGGTTCTGTGATAGTGGATTGGCGGTTAGGATCAGGTCAGCCATGATCTTATTGAATGGCGGAGCAGGCTCCAGGGGCCGATTGGCCTACTCCTGCTTCTATTTCTTATGTTCTTATGTTCTTATGCTCTAACATGTCATTCTATAGTGGACATTAGGTGGAGCCGTAGAGCTATATATAGCTGTATGTATAAGACTACACTACCCAGCTGTATATGTATTAAGACTACATTACCCATGAGGCAATAGGCTACCCACAAGGCAACAGTCAAGATGGCAGCCTGCACACAGGAGCACACATGCTGCATCTCTACAGACACTGTACCTAGAGAACGTGTGCTGAATAAATGACTAGCTAGAAGCTAGCTGTGTTCATAATAAGAATGTCTATTTATTAATGAACATAAGAGAAAGAGGGACAAGGTCCTGCAAGCAGAATATAGGGAGCTAGGAAATAAATTAAAAAGCAGGACCTCAAAGGTAGTAATCTCAGGATTATTCCCAGTGCCACGTGATAGCGAGAGCAGAAATAGGAGAATAGACCAGATTAATGCCTGGCTGGAGAGATAGTGTAGGAGGGAGGGGTTTAAATTCCTGAGACATTCGGACCGATTCTGGGGAAGGTGGGACCTATACAAGCTGGACGGGTTACACCTCGGCAGAACCGGGACCAATATCCTCGCAGGGGGGTTGCTAGTGCTGTTGGGAAGGATTTAAACTAGTTTTTCAGGGGGCTGGGAACCTAAGTGTGGGCCCAGAACAGAGCGAAGTAAAGCTGGAAGTGCGAGTTGGAAAAGTAGTCAGCAAAACTAGTAGGGAGCAGAAACAAAGGCCAACAGTAAAGTGTAGAAAAATATTAACCAGGCAAAGTTGAAGGCACTTTATCTAAATGCATGTAGCATACGCAACAAGGTAGATGAATTAATGGCACTAATAGAAGTAAACGGGTATGATGTAATTGCAATACAGAGACATGGTTGCAGGGTAACCAAAGTTGGGAACTGAATGTTCCAGGGTACTCAACATTTAGGAAGGACAGACAAAAAGGAAAAGGAGGTGGCATAGCGCTGTTAATAAGGGATGAGATTGGCCCGGTAGAAATAAAAGATCTTGGCTTGGCAGATCGTGATGTAGAACTGGAATCAGTTTGGGTGGAGCTAAGAAACAGCAAAGGGCGGAAAACATTGGTGGGAGTTGTGTATAGGCCACCAAACAGTAGTGGTAATGTAGGGCACAGTATCAATCAAGAGATTAGAAGTGCATGTAACAAGGGCCATATAGTAATCATACGGGACTTTAATCTACATATTGACTGAGCAAATCAAATTACCACGAATGGTGTGGAGAACGAATTCTTGGAATGCATGTGAGATGGTTTCATGGATCAGTATGTGAAGGAACCAACCAGAGAACAGGCTATTATGGATTTGGTACTGTGTAATGAGAAAGGGCTAATCAATAATCTTGTGGTAAAGGGGCCTTTAGGGACAAGTGACCATAATATGATTGAATTTTACATTAAGTTTGAGAGTGATATAGTCCAATCTGAAACTAAGATCTTCAATCTAAACAGAGGAAACTACAAGGGTATGAGGGACAAGTTGGCCATGGTGGATTGGGAGACTACACTAAAAGGTATGAAGGTGGACATACAATGGCAAACATTCAAGAAAATAATGCATAATTTGCAACAAACATCTATTCTTCTAGGGCATAAAAACCCAAAAGGAAAAGTGATCCAACCATGGCTAACAAAAGAAATTAAAGCTAGTATTAAGTCAAAGGAGGAAGCTTATAAAGTTGCCAGAAATAGCGATTAGCCTAAGGATTGGGTTCTTTTTAGAAATCAGCAAAGGGGTACCAAGAAATTGATAAAGAAAGGGAAAATGGAATATGAGCACGAACTAGAGAAAGCTATAAAAACAGATTGTAAAAGCTTCTATAGATATGTGAAAAGGAAAAGACTGGCGAAGGTAAATGTAGGTCCTTTACAGTCAGAGACGGAGACCAAACGCAGATTGGGTGACCGCTTTGCGGAACACCTCAGTTCAGTCCGTAAGGATGACCCCGAGCTTCCGGTCGCCTGTTGTTTTAATTCACCGCCCCATTCCGACTCAGACCTCACTGTACTCGGGCTCTTGCATTGTTCCATGGAAGCTCAGCGTAAGCTCGAGGAACAGCACCTCATCTTCCGATTAGGCACTTTACAGCCTTCCAGACTCATTATCGAGTTCAACAATTTCAGCACGGTGGCATAGTGGTTAGCACTGTTGCCTCACAGCGCCAGGGACCCGGGTTCGAATCCGGCCTCGGGCGACTGTCTGTGTGGAGTTTGCACATTCTCCCCGTGTTTGCGTGGGTTTCCTCCGGGTGCTCCGGTTTCCTCCCACAGTCCAAAGATGTGCGGGTTAGGTTGATTGGCTATGATAAAATTGACCCTTAGTGTTAGGGGGATTAAATACGTGGGGTTACGGGGATAGGGTGGGATATGTGTTGGTGTAGGGGTTACGGGGATCGGGTGGGATATGTGTCGGTGCAGGCTCGATGGGCCAAAATGGCCTCTATCTGCACTGTGGGGTTTCTGTGATTCTGTGATTCAGATCATAACCTCAGCCCCCATTACATTTTTACTTATTTTTTATCCACACCTTTGTTTTGGCCCTTTCCACCCCCCCCCCGCCCTTTTTTTTGTTTTTCTCTCCCACATGGCAGCTGTCTCCCATTCTGCCAGCGCATTTCACACCTAATCTAGAGCCGTCTTTTGTCTCCACTAGTCCTATCGCCATTTTGCCTCGTTTTGAATACCTCTTAATGTCTCTTCACTTCTCTTTTGTTCTCCCCCAGCCTGGCCTCTTAATCTATTTCATTTCCTGTGCTTTTCCAGTCTTGACAAAGGGTTTGACAAGAAACGTTGACTCTATTTTCTCTCCACGGATGTTGCCTGGCCTGCTGAGTTTTTCCAGCATTTTCTGTTGTTATTACGGGAGAATTTATAATGGGGAATGAGGAAATGGCAGAGAAATTAAATAAATACTTTGTTTCTGTCTTCACAGAGGAAGACACAAAAAACCTCCCAGAAATACAAGAAAACCAAGGGTGTGACGAGAATGAGGAACTTAAAGAAATTATTATTAGTGAAAAACAGTACTAGCAAAATTAATGGGACTAAAAGTCAATAAATCCCAAGGACCGGATGACCTACATCCTAGGGTTTTGAAAGAGGTGGCCATTGGGATAGTGGACGCATTGGTTGTCATCTTCCAAAATTCTATAGTTTCAAGAATGGTTCCTGCAGATTGGAGGATAGCAAATGTAACCCCGCTATTTAAGAAAGGAGGGAGGGAGAAAACAGGGAACTACAGACCCGTTAGCCTCACATCAGTAGTTGGGAAAATGCTGTAATCTATTATAAAGGATGCAATAACTGGGCACTTAGAAACTAATAGTAAGATTGGGCAGCGTCAACATGGATTTATGAAAGGGAAATCCAGTTTAACAAACCTATTGGAGTTCTTTGAGGATGTAACTAGTGGAGTAGACAAAGGGGAACCGGTAGATGAGGTGTATCTGGATTTTCAGAAGGTCCCACACAAGAGGTTGGTGAACAAAATTAGGGCACATGGAATTGGTGGTAATATACTAGCATGGATTGAGAATTGGTTAACAGACAGAAAACAAAGAGTAGGAATAAACAGGTCTTTTTCAGGATGGCAGGCTGTGACTAGTGGGGAACTGCAAGGATCAGTGCTAGGGCCCCAGCTATTCACAATCTATATCAATGATTTGGATGAGGAGACTAAATGTAATATTTCCAAATTTGCTGATGATACAAAGCTAGGTGGCAGTGCCAGTTGTGAAGAGGATGTGAAGAGGCTTCAAGGGGATCTTGACAGGCTCAGTGAGAACATGGCAGATGAAATATAATGTGGATAAATGTGAAGTTATCCACTTTGGTAGAAAAAACAGAAAGGCAGAGTATTTCCTAAATGGTGAAAGATTGGGGAGTGAAGATGCTCAAACGGATCTGGGTGTCCTTGTACATGAGTCACTGAAAGTGAATGTGCAGGTGCAGCAAGCCATTAGGAAGGCAAATGGTATGCTGGCCTTCATTACAAGAGGATTTGAGTACAGGGGTAAAGGAGCCTTACTCCAATTATATAGGGCCTTGGTCAGATCACACCTGGAATACTGTGTACAATTTTGGTCTCCTTACCTAAGGAAGGATATACTTGCCATAGAGGGAGTGCAACGAAGGTTCACGAGATTGATTCCTGGGATGGCGAGACTGTTGTATGAGAAGAGGTTGAGTAAACTAGACCTGTATTCTCTTGAATTCAGATGAATGAGAGGGGATCTCATTGAAGCATACAAAATTATTACAGGGCTTGATAAGGTGGATGCTGGGAGAATGTTTCAGAATGCCCTATTCCTGCTTCTATTTCTTATGTTCTTATGTTCATATGCTCTTGTGGAGGGAGTTAGAGGGTGCAAGGAGGTTCTGTTCCCCTCCAATGGACGGAGGAAGCCTCCTCAGCAAATTGCTGAGGAGGTGAGCGCCAGGTCTTTGTGTGGTCGCACCTGGGTTCAGTGCAGGAAATGGTTCAATGATCTGCTACACTCAGCAAAAGTGAGTATAACATCACACTTACCTTCAATCTGCTCCCCATCTCCTCTCAGCACCAGCACTCTGCATTGTTAACCTATTCCTGCACATCCCAACTTAACCTTACATCCCTTGCACCCTTAACCATCCCTCTCTCTCTATGTACATAATCACTTCATCATTCTACTATGCTCCCCTCACACTCGCTATCACTGTTCTGCAATGACAACAACTAACAACGCATAGAGAGGGCCCTTAGTATTGGCACCTCACTCCATCTTTGTCTCCCTCTAAGCATCTACGCTATGGATTCTCTACACTCACTCCAACTTTCTTGTTCAAACTCCACTTTTCTCCCTCATTGCAGGAAATGAGAGCCCACACTAAGAGGGAGAGGGGGCGGACAGGGGGAGGGCCACCATCCTTGGTGCACTTGACCACTGCTGAGGAGGCTGCTATCGACATCGTCAGAGGTGCTGAGAGCTGGAAGTGAGGGACGGAGAGATGGGCGCAGTAGGGCAAACTAGTGACAGAATAGATTTGCAACCCTCTTTTAGATTGCATGAGTGACTGGTATGGCATCTGATGTTCATACAGATTGAGTTTTGATCATCTGCACAATGGGATATGTCTGCTACATTAATATCACATGTCTAACTCACGCCTTTAATCCCCCTCAGGACCATCGAGAGCCCCACTGTCCAGGAGGAAGAGCCGGAAGACTCCTCAGGGGAAGCTGCAGACTCTGAGGGAGCAGCGTCAGCAGAATTGAGCACACCCAGCACCAGTGCAGAGACGCGCACCTCGGAGGGTCATTCGTGAGATAGATTAATGTTGTCACCTGGTGTATCACAGCTCACAAGTGAGCATCAGCAGATGGAGACAGGAACAGCAGTGGAAAGTCCTCGTTGGAGGGCGCGGGATGCTCCCAGCTCTGCTCAGCTGCATATGGGCACTGTGCCTCTGGGGCCATCCAGAAAGAGAGCGGTGCTGGAACTTCAGGAACAAGTGCAGGAACCTCTGACAGGGTTTGCAACCACTGTGACTGCGAGTGTGCAGAGAATGGAGGAGTCCATCTCAAACATAAGCAATGCCGTGGTGCACTCAATGGCGAATGTAGGTGCCACCATGGAAAAAATGGCAACTTCCATGGAGGACGTGGTGCACTCAGTAGTGAATGTAAGTGCTGCCATGGAAAGGATGGCAACCTCCATGGAGGACATAAATCGCCAAATGTAAATGAACATGGTGACTCTTCTAAATAGATGGTCTGCTATGGAGGATAGATGGGCATCCTTTGAGGAGAGGAACTAGAGGTACATGGACGTCCCCGTTATGAGGACTGTCAGTACAGAGATGGGTCCTCATGGCCCCACTGAAGTGCAGCAAGGTGCTCTCCAGCCACTTGCTAGCAGTGAAGTGCGGGCAATCCATGAGAGGGATGTTGGTGGTCAATAACAAGGAAGTGTGGACTCCTTTCCAAGCGCTCATACTACCATATCACTGCAGAGCACTTGGTCAGTGCCCACGTTTCCTCACCCAACTGAGATGGTCGTCAGCCCCTGCACAGCCACAGCAGGAGCAAACTGTTGCCGAGCCCTCCCAGGCTCGTAAACCCAGAGGACGCTTGTCAAAGGCATCAAAGCAGGCATAGCATGGAAGTGAGCAAGGTGCCTCAACATCTGCTGAAGCCACAGGGGAAGCACCATGTAGAAGCACATGTAAGAAAAAGTTAACACACAAATAGTCACAAGGGTAGTCACTTGGGTGTATTGATATAATACCAAGTGAAGATTTTCATTGTTATGTCAATTGTAATGAAGAGATGCGATGGCAAAGGTTCAATGAGTTGGCCTATGTGTGCTCAGAAATAGAAGTGTCACAGTGAGGGGTCAAGGCGCCTTTCATCTGTAATGGTGGTGCTGAGAGTGATATGATCCCACAGTTTATTGTACAGATGCTGTATGGTGTGTTAAGAAAGTCGGCCAGACACTCATTTCCATGTGCCAGCCACATGTGTTTGCTGCATAAACTTATGCGAATCTGGCATGGATTAATGCATCCCTTGCCTCACAGCCAGCAATCTGCTTCTGTTCTGGTGGAACTGGCACATGCGCCTCCGTAAGGTCTTCCTCATCTGCATCCGAGGAGGAGGAGGAGGAGGCTGTGCGCTGAGCCACTTGTTCCTCAGGCAGCGGTAAGCCACGCTGCTGTACAATGTTGTGCAGTGCACAGCAGACCACAATGATTCTAAAGACCCTGGCTGGCGAGTACTGTAGGGCTCCAACCAGATCTGTCGAGGCATCTGAATCACATTTTGAGCAAACCGATGGTTTGCTCTATGATGCTTCTGGTAGAAATGTGGCTCACATTGTAGCGCTCCTCAGCTTCCTTTGATGGTCTCCTCATCAGTGTCATTAGCCACGTCTTCAGGGGATAGCCCTTGTCTCCAAGTAGCCATCAGAAAGTTGCATTGGTGGATTGAAGAGCTGAAGCACAGTAGACTGCCGCAGGATGAATGAGTCTTGGCAACTGCCAGGGAACTTGGCACAAACATGCATAATGTTCTTCCTGTGGTTACACACCAGCTGGACATTAAGGGAGTGACCTTGTGGTTGACAAATACAGCTTAGTTTTGATGGGGTGCCCTAATAGCCACGAGTGTGCAGTCTACAATGTCCTGCACCTTTGGGAAGCCTGCCATATTTGCAAAGCCAACCGCACGCATGGTTACGCTTGCTTCATCCGTGAAGAAGTGGATGTAATTGTGCGCCTTTGGAAAGAGGGCATCGGTAACTTGCATGATGCACGTGCATGCAACCAACTGGGAGATGCCACTGATGTCTGCTGCTAATCCCTGGAAGGAGCCCAAAGCAAAGAAGTTGAGTGCTGTGGTGACTTTGACAACCACTGGTAGGGAGTGTCCTCCCACTCCTCTGGGCTCCAGGTGTTGGTGCAGCATTGTGCAGATGTCAGTGACTACCTCTCACAAAAGTCTCAGCCTCCTTTGGCACTGCTGCTCAGTCATGTTGAGGAAGCTCAACCTCTGTCTGTAAACCCTGAGTTGGAGGTATCTCCTGCGGCGAGGAGCAGCCCTGCACTGACGCCCTTTGCCTTGTGCAGTATCAGGTGGCTGAGGAGAAGATTGACGCTCCTGTTGTTGCTGCTGCTGTTGTACCTGGTTCTGCTGCTGCTGCAGCTGCTCTTCCTCCAATTCTGAGGACCAGGATGAGAGGGTATAAATGGTTCCCATTCCACTGGTATATATCTCAGTTGAAGAATAGATGTTATAAGTGCTTAGTCAATGTGGGGAGAGGGCTTTCCAAGGAGGTCACAGTAAATATGAATCTCAGCTTAAACACTTACAAGCTCAATAGACCTGCAAAATCTCAAAACACAAAGATCTGGCATCTGAAATGTAGGGGATGGCGGGTGGCGCGTGCGCCCAGTCAGTTATGCCCCTGACTGCCTGTGAGCGATTCAAATCGCTACCACGCCCCTGGGTTCTAGACACCGGACTTAGGTGCAGGCGGCGATACAGAAGAATCGAGTAGACAAGTGGTTTGGTGTACGAAAACCAAGATTTTATTAAAACAGAAATAAAACACAGTCTTATGAGAAATTACTGATAAACAATTACAGGCATAAACAAATAACTATACTTAAACAGGGAATGGGGAACACACGGCACATCGAGGGAAAAACAATTACATTAACAATCCCCTTACCCTTATCTCACCCCTTATACCTAATTATGTTAAGCTATGAGGGGCCAGGAATTCATGCTCACCAATCCAAGGCCTGTTGCTTTAACAGTTGTGAGTTTTGAGGTTTAGTCTCCTGTCCTTTGGGGTACTCCGTCGCCACGTGGTCTCAGGGTGCGGTGCTGGAGCTGTTGCTGCGGCACACCTTTCCTCTCCTCAGCTACCATCATCATCTCGTCACGATGGGTTCTCTTCTTCTTCTCCCTCGGGCGGTTGGCGGCGGTAACGTCGCATTTGGCGGTCTTCACGGCTGGTTTGATTTTACTACCCAAGCGTCAAAACGCCAGCATATTTATCTAAATTCTTCCCCAAGCGCCAGCTTATAACTAGGCGCTTGGTCTTTATCAATGCGTCTTTTGCTGCCCTTCTCGTCTTTTGCTGCCCTTCTCTGCTCTTGTCGGGTCTTTACCTTTTTCTTCGTCTTGCCTCATCTCGCCTCATTTTGTCTGCCCCTTTTTCGTGGCCCGTGTGTCCTGGGTGACTTTGGACTCGGGTCACATTCCCCTCTCCGCGTTTGATGTGGATGTCCTTGGTTGCAAAACTAATGCGGGGAGCGAGAAGAGAACCCGCCATGAGGCCAGGGCACGAGTACGAGCAGCAGCAGCCCAAGAGGTCAGAGTTGAGAGGGCAGAGCAAGATAGTCAAGAGAGATCGATTGGTACTGAGGACCTAAAGTTATACTCCTTCGGATCTGTGCGCCAAATCAGGTCAGTCCATTGTTTAACTTCTGGCGGGCTGTTTTAAATGATTATACCAATCTAAACTAACTGGCTTTAGATAGCCGTTTATCGCACCTGATGGCCTGATGTCCGAGTTGTATTGGCATTAATGCATTTTAATCGGCCTGTCCAGCCTTGGTGGGCTTCCTTAAGCTGTTTCCGATTATTTATGCGGACAAACTAATGGCTTTATGCTTAGGTCTAACTGGGTTACAAGGTGAGCAAAATTTCTGACCCTCCATAATCAACCTTCCCCTGTAATTACCTATCTAATATACCAACGACACATGCACTTCCCATTCTGCGAAAATGTAGTGTACATAAGTATATATTGAACAACTACAGTCGTTTACACACATCCAAGCATGGAGGGGGTCAAACACCCCTGCACCACTTGGTACACATACATCTTTATTAACAATGCATCGCAAAATCTTTATTAAAAACAACAAACAAAAAAACAACAATCTTTAATCAAAAATACAAAAAAACTCACGCAGGTGTATCTCCCTCCACCTTTACATAATCTTCCTTCCAGATCCTCTGGTTTCGGAATTCTAGCATCTGACCTTTTCCCTTGCACTGAATGCAGACTAGATACAAAACTATCCCTAACTGGCAAACCACGAGAATGTGGGAAGCCAGTCTGATCCACGAAGGGACCTCTATGTTATTGAAAATGTCCTAGCGGGTTGGAATCACAATATCCAATATCTTAGCCCATATCTCTACTGTTTTCTGCTCTAGAGTGTTAAAGTGTTTCTGTGAAACTATAACGGCTTTGAGTATTTTGGTAAGGTGTTCCGGGAGAGGGGGAATTTCATAGCCGAAAAGCGCTACGTACTTTTGTAAATTGGTAAAATTCTCCTTCACAGTGAGGTGAAAAGTGGAGGGTTCGGGAATGAGGACAATTCGCTCCTGGGCCACTTGAACTTCTGCCTCGGGTTTAAAGCAGAAACTGCTGTCACTTACCGGACACCAGCTATGCTGTCCATGCTGGTAGTGGGGCGCACCTGTGGTGACACAATATGTCCCACCTCCAATATATGCTACCTGCGGGGGAACATGGCCTTGTGCCATTGCCTCCATGGTACAATTTATAGGTTTTGCGCCAGCAGCTCTGAACCCACACTGCAGTTTTGAATAGGCATTCAAGTGCTGGGGACACAGGATTATGTGTGCTCCCCAGCTCCGGCACCCTGAGAGGTCAGTACCTGTCATAGCGTGCTCCCACTTTATGACGTAAGGTGGGACCGCTGTGAAACGAATGTGCGCACCCCCTTGAATGACTCCAATGTTCTCCACCCTGTATACCGGTGCGGGTCGGGCTGTCCTACCCATGACCGGCATCCTAACTACTATTTCCATGATCGTGTGCTTGGACCGCCCACAATCCATTGGGACTGGGTAGGCTTCGGAAGCTAGCCGGAGTTGGCACGGGCTTAATGCATTCTCAAACGGATGGAGGGCTGCGAGGTGTTTGTTGCTGATCCAGGAGGGGATTAAACCTGTAGTGTATGTGCTTTAAGTCAGAACTACATTTTACAGCTCCTGTATACTGTAGTACTGGCAGTGACCACACCGGTATATAAGCTGTGCGCATGCCTCTGTACCCCAGTTTAGAGATTACCCTCCTCCCTCCTCCAGTAAAGACCTGTTATTTGTTTATGTACAGCATCCGTGTAATTATTTATCCGCTGAACCACGGATTTAACAGTGGCGACGAGTGTTGATGCGAATCTACCTGCAACATAAAAAAAAAAGTCGAGTCCAGGAACACGGGCGTCGACCGCGAGCAACCGCCCAGCAGTCAGGCAGAGATCCAACTTCGCTGGGGAGGCTGTGGAGAGCCGGGCTTGGTTCCCCAGCCACAACGAGCAGTAAGAGACCGACGACAGGTCCAGACCAGACCCTTCCCGAGCAGCGGCGGCTGGAGCCGACCGACGGCAGAGAGAGAGAGCCGGGCAGCATCGATGGGGTAAGAAAGAGGGTGAAGAGAGCAGGGCGCAGCCGGGGGTTGATCACCGAGTGGCGTTGAGGGAAAATACTGCAAACCGGAGAGAGAAAGGGTAAGAAACAGTCGGGTTCTAGACTGAGCAGCGTCGACAAATATCAAGAGAAGAACGCGCAGAGCACAGCCAGGGATCACGGGCTGATCAGGGTCCACAGGGCGAAGCAAGGGGAGACGCCATTGAGCCGCGGAGAAGCAGGGAGAGTGCGGGAGGCGCCATTGAGCCGCAGAGAAGGAAGAGCGCGGGAGACGCCATTTTGCGAAGCGGCAGCGGAGAAGACGGGCGAGCGCAGGAAGGAAGGAAAGCGCGGGAGACGCCATTTTGTGCCAGCGGAGAAGAAGGGGAAGCGCGGGAGGCGCCATTGGTGATAGTTAACGCACAACCATGGATGTCGAAGAGTGGCAGTATCTCTACGTTCGACAATGAAGTCGAAGATTGGGCGACATATGTGGAATGTATTGAGGTGTACTGCAGGGCGAATGAAGTGCCAGATGTTAATAAAGCACTGGTTCTGTTAAATTCCATGGGTGCAAAAACTTATGGGTTACTGCGAAATCTAGTAACCACAGAGAAGCCGGTAAACAAGAATTTTGAAAGCATAGTAGAAATCCTACAGGACCACTTAAACCCCACACCGCTGCTGATAGCAGAACAATTTAAGTTCCATGAAAGGAACCAACACAAAGATGAAAGCAATGCTGAGTACCTAACGGAACTGCGCAAGCTATCGAAATACTGCCAGTTTGGAGCGGGACTAGCAGACACGTTAAGGGACAATTTTGTGTGTGGGCTACAAAGTGAAGGAACCCAGAAACAGCTTCTATTAGAAAAGGACCTTACGCTGGACAAAGCTTTCAGTATGGCAGTATCACACGAAGCAGCCGCAAGGGGTGCTGCAGAGATAAAACGGAGACCGCAAGAATATGGCACCAACGAAATGACCTATGGAACAGGGAAGTGCTATCGCTGTGGCAGAACAACACATGACCAGAAAGATTGTTGGTTCAAGGACCAAGTGTGCACACAGTGTGGGAAAGCAGGACACATAGCAAGAGTCTGCAGGTCTGGGAAGAAAACCAACAGTAAGAAATCTCCACAGGAGAAGTACAAAAAGGTACACCAGGTGATGGACAGTGGTTCAGACGAACAGAAAAGTAACACAGACTCCGGAAGCAAGGAGCTGGGTTGTCTGAAACTACATAGTGTAACCAAAATGGAGGATCACCAGACTATCTGGGTTATACTCAAGATAGACGGAGTCCAAGTGGAAATGGAATTGGACACAGGGTCAGCTCTAACAGTCATAAATCAAAGAGACTACAAGCGACTATTTTCACACATACCCTTGAAAGCTACAGAGATTGTCTTGAAGACATATACGGGGCAAAAAGTCTACCCCAAAGGAAAAATAAGGGTGAAAGTGACATATAAAGGTCAGGAAATATCTAAAATGGATATATATGTATTGCCAAATGGAGGACCACCACTGCTAGGACATGAATGGATCCGGAAGATACATTTAGATTGGCATTCCATACAGGCAATGAAGGTGGAGGCCAAAAAGGATGACGACGTCACACCTGGACGACTGTCAAAAATGCCAACTGACGCAAAAGAAGTGTTCCAAGAGGGACTAGGAACACTAAAAGGAATAACAGCAACAATTAAAATAGAGGATAATGCAAGCCCAAAGTTTCTGAAGGCCAGACCAGTGCCTTATGCAATCAGACCAGCGGTTGAAGCAGAGCTGGAAGGGTTGGAACATTCAGGAGTACTGTCCAAAGTGGACTGGAGCAAGTGGGCTACACCCATCATTCCTGTAATGAAGAGGTCATTGAGTAATACGCCTGGGGAACAAAAGAAGGTCCGCATCCGTGGGGATTTTAAGGTGACAGTGAACCCAGTCCTTCACACGGTGCAATATCCGCGTCCACGTATTGAGGAAATTTTCATCTCGCTATCTGGCGGTAAACGCTTCACCAAAATTGATCTAGCCCAGGCGTACTTGCAAATGGAGGTAGAAGAAGCTTCGAAACATTACCTTACGATCAACACTCATAAAGGTCTCTATCAATACAACCGGCTGGTGTTTGGAGTAGCCTCAGCTCCGGCTATCTGGCAAAGGGCGATGGATCAGGTCCTGCAAGGGATTCCAGGGACCCAGTGTTATTTGGACGACATCTTGGTCACGGGCGAAAATGACGGTGATCACCTCGCTAACTTGGAGAAGGTGCTCGCCAGATTAAAGGAATATGGGCTACGAGCTAATCGCCACAAGTGCGAGTTTTTCCAGAAACAGATCTCGTATTGCGGCCACGTCATCGATGAAGAGGGGTTACATAAGTCCCCTGACAAGATTGAGGCAGTAGTCAAGGCTCCAGCACCGGAAAATGTGTCACAACTTAGGTCGTTCCTCAGGCTGGTAAACTATTACCACAAGTTCTTACCAAATTTGTCTACGGTATTACACCCGCTGAACACCCTACTGCAAACAGGGGTACCATGGAAGTGGGATGACGAACATAGACGAGCTTTCCAGAAGTGTACAGAATTGATCACATCAAAAGAGGTGTTGGCCCATTTCAACCCAGCACTACCAATTCGTTTGGCATGTGATGCATCACCCTACGGCATTGGAGCGGTGCTGTCGCACAAATTCCCAGACGGGTTGGAGAGGCCAGTAGCCTTTGTGTCTCGGTCACTAACCTCAGCCGAGCGCAACTACGCCCAGATTGACAGGGAGGCCCTCAGCTTAGTATGAGGAGTAAAAAAATTCAACCACTATCTGCATGGACAGAAGTTCACCTTGCTGACTGACCACCAACCACTTGTCTCCATCTTTAATCCTAAGAAGGGCGTGCCAGTAATGACTGCACAGCGGTTACAAAGATGGTCCCTGTTTCTAGGGGCGAATCAATATGAAATAGAATATAAAGGCACGAGACAGCATGGGAACGCTGATGGGCTATCGCGCCTGCCACTGCCTACTGTGGAGGAAGCACCAGCAGTGGACCCTATCGAGATATTTTATTCGTCGATAATTGAACGATTGCCAGTAACAAACGCGGATATAGAGAAGGAGACCCGCAATGATCCGACGCTGTCACGGGTATATGAATTGACGGTGAGGGGATGGCCAACACATGGCGACTCACTGTTGCCAGCATTCTCATCCAGAAGGACCAGCTGTCAGTATACCAGGGGACAGTGATGTGTGGATCCAGAGTGGTGATTCCACCCAAGTTAAGGGAGAGAGTGCTAAATGAGCTACATGAAGGTCATCTGGGGGGAGTGAAAATGAAAAGCCTAGCTAGGGCTTATGTGTGGTGGCCGGGAATCGATAAACAAATCGAAGACCTAACTAAGAGCTGCTTAGGATGCCAGAAGGTCCAAAATGCACCACCACATGCCCCTCTACACCCATGGGAGTGGCCCTCCTCTCCATGGCAACGGGTGCACATTGATTTCGCTGGTCCATTCATGGACTCAATGTTCTTAATAGCAGTGGATGCTCATTCAAAGTGGCCTGAGATGATAAAGATGTCTTCAACCACTACAGAGAAAACGATTGCAGTCCTACGGACCATATTTGCCAGAAACGGGTTGCCAGAGCAGATCTGCTCTGATAATGGACCACAGTTTGTGTCCGACGAGTTCCAAAAATTCATGAAAAGGAATGGGGTAAGGCATTACACATCCGCCCCGTATCATCCAGCCACCAATGGATTGGCTGAGAGGTTCGTACAAACCTTTAAGAAGGCGATAAAGGCCATGTGCGACGAGGAAATTCCACTACAGCATAAGATGGACAATTTCTTATTAGCCTACCGAAACGTGACACATGCAGTTACCAACCAGACCCCGGCTATGATGTTCTTTAACCGAAGGTTGAGATCTCGTCTGGACTTGCTCAGACCAAATGTGCGAAGAAATGTTGAGGACAAACAATTCCAGCACATCGAGAATCCGACAAGGAGCTTCAATGTAGGGCAACCAGCCTTGGCCCGGGACTATCGAACAGAGAAGTGGCAACCCGGAACGATATGTGCAAGGCAGGGGCCATTAATGTACACAGTGGATGTCGGGTAGAACATTGTGAGACGCCACGTTGATCAGATCTTAGCATCACAGGAATGCGTCAACCCCATGTCTCGAGTACCTGGGGATGAACCCGACATACCGGTAGCATCTACTTCAGACCCAGTAGCAGTGGAACCCGATGAACTACCCGATGAAAGGGGGTCAGAATCGCCTCTGCACCAAGAACAAGAACCTCCGGAAAGGCGCTATCCCGAAAGGGTCAGCAAGCCGCCCCAAAGACTGAATCTATAAATGGACTTTTGTTATTGAATGTACATGTAAAAATGTAATTGTTATTTGAATATTAAGAGGGTATTATTAATCTAAAAAGGGAGGAATTGTAGTGTATGTGCTTTAAGTCAGAACTACTTTTTACAGCTCCTGTATACTGTAGTACCGGCAGTGACCACACTGTGCGCATGCCTCTGTACCCCAGTCTAGAGAATACCCTCCTCCAGTAAATTCCTGTTATTTGTTTATGTACAGCATCCGTGTAATTATTTATCCACTGAACCACGGATCTAACAAAACCCTGTTTTAAATCCTCCAGATTACTGCGGCCCTTGCCCAGCAACCACGTCCCATATAGCATGCACACCTCGTTCTGCGCGGCCTGGTCAGAAGCATTTCTGTCCTCCCTTATGAGGGCATTTACCGTCTTTGCATGCTTCTCCAACACCGCTATAATCTCTTTTAAATGAACCGTCATGGCCTGGTCCTCATGCAACTCCGAGCACACTACCTTGTTCTCATCCATTAATATCTTCCTTAACTGTGTTTTTAAACCGTTTATCTGGGTCTGCAGCTCTATGTCATCCAGACTGTTGATGACAGAGGACCCAGTATTAAACGCAGTAAAAACATCATTCCATACTCCCCTTCTTTGTCTCCCTGTATTACCCAAAAACTCACGGTGTGTGGTGTACAGTTCAGTTTTGTCCACATGGGCGAAATCGAACTCATAAAACTTCTTGAACATGTCCTTTAATAGGGCCTGGTATAGCTACTCTGTTTCTTTGGGACACCACTCCGGCAAATGTACCTCGGTGAGATTTAAAATCACGGAGGCTACCGCGTAGTGTACCCCCTGGTATAGCATCTGGTCGGTAGGCACTAGTACCAGCCCATTCCCTGGTCCCTCGGTGGTGGTGGGGCACCCTTCCCGGAGTAACCTCGCCGCCTGCGCCATGGGCAGGGGCTTTCGGGGGCGGGTTACAAGCTCAGTGGCATTGACTGGGATCGGGGAGAATGGGACTGTGCACACCTTCTGGCTGGCATCCCACTTCATCGCCTCCCCGGTGTCTTGCCACTGTCGGTGGAAAATAATGGATATGCCTGAGGGGCAGACCTTCTCTGACCCCCACATACAGATGTAAATCCCCATATCCAGTTCCCACCACTTGGCCCAACACACGCTTAAACCCCCATGAGTCCCTGTAATCGTCCACTGGGTATTGTTCCCCAACCGTTCCCACTCGATTGCGGGGTTTCTCATATCTTTGCTCAGCTTTCTGAGCCACCACCACCTATCCAGAGGAATGTGTCCCTTGCACGTTAAACATACACGCTTCCCTATGGTGACGCTGACCCTTGTGGTAACAACCCGTACCCTGGGGCACCGGAGGGAGGCCTCCCCGTACGTGAACCCGGTCTGGCTGGAGTACTGAGACGAATTGGACCCTGGCCACCTTCCCTTGTGGACGTAGATGGCGGTCTCCTCTGCCTCTCGTTCGCCGCTTCCATCAGTTGCTATCGGCGCTCTATCTCCGATAGATGTGGGAGTCTTCCACATCACCCCTCTTTCCCAGGCTCAGTCCCATCAGGGTGAGTAGGATTACGATCCCCTTCATCCTGAAAGTCTCTCTGCAACAGATACAAAAACATGCAGCCAGGTCCCCAAGAGATTCTCTGGCTTGGGTGAAGCATAGTCGGGTCCCGTGACCTCGACTCAAATACACACACTCTTAGCAGACTACTACTTAATTAAAACTACCCATCACCTTACTTAACTTAAGCTAAAACACCCAAACTTAAGCTAAATACCTAACTTAAAATATAAACTTACATTACCTAAACTATATACATCCGCCGCCCGTCTCCGGGCGGGCAGGCTAATTCCTGGTTGGACTGTGGCACTCCGCTTCCTCCGGCGTGGCCACACCGTCCTGCGCTGTTGGTCCCTCGCCGCCCGTGACTGCTGGCTGGGGACCTCTGCCCTCGAACCGCCCCCTAACTCGAGGGGCGGCCCTTGGTAACTGAGGAGCTGGTGACCATGGCTTTCTTGGCTGGGGCATCCGTGGGGACCTTCTAGGGATCTTGACGGGTGGGGCTTTCTTGGCTGATGGGCCTTTAACCCGAACCGCTGTTCCCTCAGGCTTGACCTCTCCCGAACCTGGGCTAGGGGCAGGTAACTCTCCGCAGCCTGTTGCTGCAAGCTGAGAGTCTCCGCCCCCAGGACCCATGGCTGGGTATGGGGCGGGGTCTTTGACTTCGTCCCTCCGCTCTACACCTGGGTTAGGGGCGTGGTCTTCGCCCTTGGGTCCCTCCTCCTCTACACCTGGGTTAGGGGCGGGGTTTTCACCCCCGGGTCCCTCCTCATCTGGAGCCCAGAAGAGTGGGGGAGTGTCCCAATCGGTGGGCGGGATGGCCCCGCCCCTTAAGCAAGCCACAGCGCCTGCCTGTGCAGTCTGTGAACTTGCTCCTGCTGCAGGCTGAGGATTTTTATCCTCAGACCTTTCCCCAACTGGCTGTTTTTTCCTTTCAGGTTTAAACAGTTTGCATTGATTAATGTAACCAGCAGCCTGTTTTAAAACCCTGTCCGCTGCCCCGAACGGGCCTTCTAGGGACTCCCCGTTCTCTTCCCTTACCGGGACGGCCTTACAGACGGGATCTTGGGCTTGGACCTGCTTTAGGTCCGGGGCCAAAGCTAACCACTGTGTGCCTCCCTTGTCCCGGACTGCGGCTACCGGGCCCACTCTACCGGGATCCCAGAACTCTCCTTCCTTGGCCCTCTGCTCGGCCACCTCGTTGGTCTTTTGGTTACCCTCCCACGTGGTCGGGAGGGATCCTAAAACTGTGGCCAAAAGTTTGGCCATTTCCCCAGCCTGCTCATTTCCTGCGACTCCCATTGGCCTACATGGGACCTCGTTAGACCCGGGTGGATTTGTCGGGTCTTCCGGATGGACCACCGTGCTGGAAGCTCCAGTGTCCACTGAATATCTCCCCTGCACCGTCTCCACCCGCATCTTAACACAGGGCCTGCTCCTCTCATCGTTTTCAGGGGGACACAGGTCGACAGGCTGCGCTGGTTCTAGTCATGGCTGTGGGTTGGATGGGGCGGATGGGGCCAGCGCACCTGCAGTGGCTGCTACCCTCCCTTGGCCAGTCAATATGGACCTCATGGTGTCCATAAATGACTTGACTGCAGCGGGAGGGATTCCTGCCTCCGCCTTTTGGGCTGGGGCTGTGGAATTCTTTCCCTTGTTATCTTTCCAAGGGTTCTTGCACTCCTTCCGCCAATGACAGTCCTTCCCACACCCATAACAATTCATCTTTGTGTTGGGGGGGTTATTCCCTTCCTGGTGCCACTCTTTCCTACCCAGTCCGGGTTTTACCGCATGCACCTTCCCCTTAGGTGGGTGTGCATCGGCTCCCCTACCGTTTTTATAGGCCAGAGTCAACTGTCTGATCATCGTAAGTTCGGTGGTCTGGTGGTTCTTGGGGTCGAACCACACTTCTGCCTTGGTCCGGACCTGTGGCAAGCTGTTCGCCACCAGGCAATGGAGCCAATGGGCCAGGGGATCCCCGTTCAGGAACACCCAGTTCGGCGCCCCCGGACAGGCCCTCCGGTCACGAGGTGTGGACGCCATCCTTTTGGGTACCCTTTTTAAATTGTCCATGCAGGGTCCCTTTTATTAATAACCTTGGGGAAATGTGGGAATTTTGCGAATCTTACAGAAAGTCAGCCATGTTACAGGTCAGCTTTTATGCTGCAGGAGCTGCTGTCAAGAATTCAGGTATTTGCTGAACCCGACACAATCAGCTGGCGTGTTTGTCACACGATTGGCAAAACGTTGAAAATGTAGTAAAAATGGAAGAGCCTGTAAAAATGTGATTATGTGCGCTTGTTAACTGCCTTAAGTGCCTCTCCCACCATTTGGTGTCGGGTCTGATCGGGACTCGCAGACCCGGCACTTTGCAAAGTAGCGTGGAGACGGGATGGCAGCGGGTTCACAACCCGCCATCAATCATTTAGATTTTCACTTCTGACCCGCCTCCAAACCCGCCCTCTGAGCACCGGCAAAATCGCGGCCTCAGAGGCCGATTTTAACTCTGAGTGGGAATCGGGGTGCGGGGGCTGAAGTGAGACCACACCTGAAGTACTGTGTACAGGTTTGGTCTCCTTATTTAAGAAAGGATATACTTGCATTGGAGGCAGTTCAGAGAAGGTTCACGAGGTTGATTCCGTAGGTTGTCTTATGAAGAAACATTGAGCAGGTTGGGCCTATACTCATTGGAGTTTAGAAGAATAAAAGAGGGGTTCTTATTGAAACATATAAGAATCTGAAGGGGCTTGACAGGGTAGATGCAGAGAGGATGTTTCCCCTTGTGGAGGAATCTAGAACTAGGGGGTGTAGGGGGTTGGCATGCGCCCAGTCAGCTTCGCCTCTGACTGTCCTTTGAGCGGTTCGAATCGCTCCCACACTCCTGGGTTCTAGACACCGGACTTAGGTACAGGCGGCGATACAGAAAATCGAGTAGACAAGTGGTTTGGTGTAAGAAAACCAAAATTTTATTAAAAGCAGAATACAACAATCTTATGAAAATTACTGGTATGAAAATACAGGCATAAACGATTACACTTATATGGGAATGGGGAACACATGGCACATCGAGGGAAAACAATTACATTAACCAATTCCCTTATCCTTATCCCACCCCCTATACCTAACTAGATTAAGCTATGAGGGGCCAAGAATTCATGCTCACCAATCCAAAGCCTGTTGCTTTAATGGTTGTGAGTTTTGGGGTCCGTCCTTGCTGTCCTTTGGGGTATCCCATCGCCACGTGGTCTCAGGGCATGGCGTTGAAGTTGTTGATGCGAAGCACCCTCCTTTTCCTCAGCTACCGCCGTCGTCTCGTCGCGATGGGTTTTCATCTTCTTCTCCCTCGGGCAGTCGTCGGTGGTAATGTTACTGTCAGGGGTCGATTGGCAGTCTTTACTGTCTAAATGATTTCACTATCCATGCTTCGAACGCCAGTTTATTCTTTAACCGTGCTATTACTGTCCAAGTGACAAATGCCAGCTTATAATTAGGCTGTATGTCTCGATTTTGCTACCCATCCTTCGAATGCCAGCATATTCTTAAATTGGGGTTACACTATAACGTCAACTTATTCACTAAACACCAGCTTATAACTGGGCGTTTGTCCCCAAATGCGTCTTTCCGCTGCCCTTTTCTGCCTTTACCGCTTTACCTTCTTCTTCATCTCGTCTCGTCTTGTCTCGTCTGCCCATTTGTGGCCTGTGTGTCCTGTGTGGTTTTGAACTCGGGTCTCATTCTCCTCCTGCGTTTGGCCCCAGTGTAATGGGCGTCCTTGGTTGTTGAGCGGCGTGGGGAGCGAGAAGAGAGCCCGCCAGGAGGCCAGGGCGCGAGAACGAGAGGCAGCAGGCCAAGGCCACAGGCAAGAGATAAGAGTCAAGAGTCAAGAGAGCGATTGCCACTGATGGGCCTACAATTATACCCGTTCTTCAAATCCTTATCTGCGCGCCAAATCAGGTCAGTCCATTGTCCAACTTTTGGCGGGCTTGCTTAAATGATTACAGCCATTTATTTTAACGACTTCTGGAGTGGTTGTCTCCGGGTCTAATGGTCCCGATGTCCTGGTTGTTTGTCATGGATGAAACTTAATTGTCCCCATCCTGACTTGATGGCTACTGTGAGCTGTTACCGATTAAATATGCAGAAACCTAATAGCCTCGATTCTAGGCCCATTCTAGGCCCATTCTGGCTTGATCTATTTCAAGTCGAATGAATGCGTATTCTGTGTTTACTTTGGCTGTCTGGCTCCAGAGTGTCCTTTTCACAGATTCCTGCATTTTAAGTTTTGTCTCCGGGCCTGCCTATCTGCAGAGCCCTGTCTAAAATCCTGTCGGTTTTGGTCACAAGGTTATAGAAGCCATTTTTGGGCCCTGTTTTTAATAACATGTCTAAACAGGGTCCCTTGATCCATAATTTGAGGAGTGCGGGAATTTTGAGAACCCTGCACTTACAGGGGCATAATTTCAGAATAAGGGGGCACCCTTTTAAGTCAGAAATGAGGAGGAATTTCTTCTCTCAGAAGGTCGTGAATCTTTGGAATTCTCTTCCCCAGAGAGCTGTGGAGGCTGGGTCATTGAATATATTTAAGGTGGAGATAGACAAATTTTTGAAAGGTAAGGGAGTCAAGGGTTATGGGGAGAAGGCAGGGAAGTGGTTTTGAGGCCAAGATCAGATCAGCCATGACCTTATTGAATGGCGGAGCTGGCTCGAGGGGCCAAATGCCCTACTCCTGCTCCTATGTCTTATGTTCTTATGTTCTAAGTTTTCAGCAAATCATCTGGCCCCTCGAAGCATGAGGCCTGGGAGATAGTTGTTTGCTAGTTCTTGATTAATTGATTTAATTCAGCAGTTCAAGCCTGTGTTAAAATTGGGGCTCGTAGGTGTGAAAGAGATGCATCATGGGAGCTCTAGTTTTCACCCACTGTGGAGATACAATGTCCAGAGTTTACCATGACAACCCATGTGTTATTATTCTGGCACTGTACCCCAAATTTTGGGGGGGAATGCCATCTCAAATATTCACACAGATGAGCTCTTGCTCCCTATATTCCAGGGAGTGATTTTACTTGCTTAATATTTTATTGATTTGTAGCAGGTCCAAGGATAAAACAGAGAATCCTCCTCACTGCAGATGAGCTGCCAATCAGATAATATATTCAAACCAATCCCATAAGATTGAATTGAATGGCTTGAGATTTCCATTGAACACTGGCTCAGATAAGCCAACTATTTCTCTAACTTCTGAATCAAAATAAACTATGACATATTTTCAGTGAGCGAAGCTGGTTTTTAACCCCTTATGTAGCATGACAGAAAAAAAGTAGCCAATACTCTGATATATATACAAAATCAAAATACTGCAGATGCTGGAAATCTGAAATAAAAACAGAAAATGCTGGAAATACTTATTTATTTATTTATTTCTCTCTCTCTCTCCCACATGGCAGCTGTCTTTCATTCTGTGCCTTTTACACTTCATCTAGAGCCATCTTTTGTTTCTTAACTTGTCCCATTTTTCATCTCCTTTTGCCTTGCACCATCTCTTAATGTCTCTTAATCTTTCCTGCCTTCCATCCTATCACAGACCTTCCCTTTTGTTCTTTCCTCCCCTCCCCCCTTTCCCTGCACTTGCTTAAAAACCTGTTCAATCTCCAGCTTTTTCCAGTTCTGACGAAGGGTCATCGACCTGAAACATTAACGCTGTTTCTCTCTCCACAGATGCTGCCTAACCCTGATATGTATATTTGACAAGAATGTTTTATGTTGGTTAGAACTCCATTCTTCCTGTCTAGTGGCTGGGCTTGAGTTTGAAATCTCATCTGGGCCTTGGGTGCTGGGTAGTTCAGCTGCTGTGTACAAATCTTGTATATGAGAGAAAGAGAGAGAGAGACATGACAGGAGCCATAGTTCATCTTGCTCAATATCCAGAATTTAACATCTTAACCTAAATCACATGGCAACTAGGCAGACAATGTACAAATTTACTGTGAGGTGTAAGCAGCAGAAAAGAACAAAAATAAAAATATTTCAGACTTCCCAGCAGTTGACATTATTAAATAAAAATTTGGAGCTAACAGTGTTGTTTGTGATGAGGTTCCTTTTTGTCACTGAGGAGGACTGATGTTTGTGTTGGGACTGAAAGAGAATGTTTGAGTCTTGTGATATATTGCTTTAGTAAATTTACTGTATTATGCAAGAGAAGAACATTTAGGTTACATCATGGTAAACACCCGTGAGCAACACCACCTACTAGTAGATGTCAAAATGTTTCAAACAGCAACTAATGAAATGCCCAGTACCTTATGATTGCAGTAACTACTTAATGTTATTAGATTAATCTAAAAATAGGATCTTGTTAGATATACATCAATTTAAATAACATGGATTAGGAACAGTTAAAGAATTTGACTGACAGTGATAACAAAATGGAAAAGCTGTCTACCAAAATTGAAATTCCAATACAACACTGAATTTATGAGATTCAAAATTAGCAATGCAAAATGAGCCAATGTAAAGTATTTATAATGGTTTTCTCACATACATATATCGATATGAAAACATCACTAATTAGGAATTGAATTATCCATTTATTGAAATTCCTTCATAATGTCCCAATTTTCACTTGGTTCTTTTCAGTCACAGTAGAATATTAACTTTAGAATCAAATATGAAATATTGAAACACAAACTTTCTTTCTGTAAAGGCATTATACTGTTTCATATTTTAACCCGCTGCAGAATTAAAACTCCTACTAATTAGAAGCAGATGTTTACTCAGATAATAAGGTATACCAAGTAGTCGTTTTTATAGTACTGTTCAAGAAAAAAATATAACACTTGTCTGTTGCGGTGCAGCAAAGATTATATAGCCAACAGTGGGTTTTCTGTAAGTTGTTTTCTCATTTTCAGCTCTTCTGTGTCTTCTTGCGCCATGGAAAGGGCAAATAACCTAATGCCAGGCATCTGCAAATTCAGCTGCCTAGCTAGCTAAGAGCTTATGAGTGCCTGGTGTGAATCTGGTTCTTTGTGAATTAAAGGAACAAATCTGAATCCTTTTACTCGTGCTTCAAAGTGTGTGACCAAGTTGCCCCATAAACAGAGTATGGTTTGATAGTTAAATTATGATGGATGGTAAAACATGTTGGCACTGTGCAATAGTGCTTATAGCTGCTGTATGTTGGAACTACTCTATGGCTGAGTTCTCAGCTGATTATAAGCCTTTGAAGGTTCAAGGGTATTTCTAAAGTTTCTATGGGGAAAAAAATTTGGTTGCTTTGTGCCTCCCGTTAGCACCTAACTAGTGCCCGGGTCCGGCGCCACCAATGCCTCCTGCGAAATTCAGCGGGAGGTTAGTGGCGGCGTTAACCGTTAGCATCTCGCCGCCGGCAATGACGTTATCGCCGTGTGCAGCGCCCCGCTTGCGCCCCGGCCGTGATCTTCGGTAGTGCCCCCTGACTTACCGCCGAACGCTATGTCCGATGAGATCAGGGGGGCCTACCTGCGGCCGGGGCAGCGCTATTTAAAGGCGAGGTGCCAGGCGGTCATTTTTGTTGCCGGTCGCCTGCTAGCGCCTGCCTCCACTGCCATCCACAGCTCCTGACCTTCTCCCCCCGCGGAGTGCCGGCTGCACGCCATAAGCCCGGCACTTCTCTTGAGTGCCGGGCTCTTTTGCCGGCAGTCTGAACCCGGTGGCCCAGCTGGGTCCCGGGTCATGCTGCGCAAGGCCCCCCCCCTTTAAGAAGGGGAGGAAGGCCTGCAATACCACGGCACGTAGCACCACGATATTCCCTCGCAGCGCCCCAAGAGGGAGGCAGGACGCTTCCAGCAGCACCCCGCTTCCCTCTTGGGCCGCTACCACTCAATTTCAGCTGTGGGTGCGCTAATTTTTCCGGGGCGCTAAAAGTAGCACCCCGGCGAAATTAGTGCCCAAAAGGGGCGCGATTCAATATCTCCCCCGGAGACTTGAAAATGATTTTCGTCATGATCTACTGCAAAGCAACATTTGATATTACAGAATGTTGTGAGGGCAAAGAAAGTATTAATGCCTATGGTTATCCACATCTAAAAATTGTCATTTTGCATTATTTGAACATGGATAAATTACTACTCAGGTTGTTTACACAAGTGTCTTCATAGCATTTTGTAAAAGACAACAAAACAAAAGGCAGGGTGCACCTATCAATTACTAATTCTATGGAGTATTCAATGAAAATTAATGAGTAAATCATAGACCCTATACAAAGGTTTTATACTAAGTTTAATTGATTTTTGTTAACAAGCTAAAACTGGCAGTCACTTCACTCAGAGATAAATGGAACAGCTCCACTGGGAATCTGACACTATGTAATGATGCTTATTTCTTCTCCACACTTTTAATCAATGTGCACACTTTCTATGTGTGTGACTGCTATGGAAAAATATTGTACTGGCCACATCAGCATGGGGGTTATGTTTCTTGCTGTGCGTGTTTTGAATATGTTTAACCTTTTAGCGAGTAGAATGTTAACACTGATAAGACAATCTTATTGCTCTTGTACATGTGGACTGGTAACATGAAATGTAATAGAACAGTTTTGTATTTCACAGCCAGAGACAATCCGACATTAATGTTGACAATGCAGTGCAAACTCCAGCCTATTATAATACGAACATTTCCATTTTTATAGTATCTCATCACATCAAAATACCTCAACATGCTTCACACAATGAATGATTTTTAGAGTGAATTGAGTGTTGTTAAACAGGCATATGCAGCAGCCACTCTGTCAGCAATGCCCCACAAACAGAAATGGATAAATGACCAGTTAATCATTTTTAACTTTCTCTGAACAGATAGTGCAGTATAAATCCAAGATACACCTCCACTGCTGCTGAAACTCTCGTCCATGCCTTCATTACCTCCAGACTGGGTTTCCCCAGTGCCCTCCTTGCTGGCCTCCCTGAGCTCCACAAATCCAAATTATCCAAAATTCCATTGCCCACATTCTGTACCGCACTAAGTCTATCAACGCTATTCTTGCTGAACTACACTGGCTTCCCATCGTCCAATGGATCAAATTGAAAATTCTTGATCTCATGTACAAATTTCTTCATGCCTTCACACTTCTGCAAACTTCTCGAGCCACAGGTCCCATCGCAGGCTTCAAGTCCTCTGACCCTGTACGTCCCTTCCTCCCTATTCCTCCCAACTTAACCCTAATTTCTGGAATGTTCTTCCTAACCCATTCCCCTGAATCTCTACTTTGTTTCCCATCTTTCAAATCATTCTTGTAACTCCGCCACGGAAGCTTGGCAGATGTTCTTTTTCTCCTCTATGAAGCACCTCAAGATGGTTTTCTACTTTAAAGGTGCTATATAAATGTAAGTTGTTTTTGTCATGTTGTTTGGGTGGTAGAGGTTGTAGAAATTTTACAAATTTCCACACCCAGCGGACAGCTTTGCCCACTGGGAGCGCATCTGAGGAATTTGGGCGTAGCGACCAGTGGGCTTTGCAGAATTTTATATTCATTAAAATTAATGAATGGAAAATCTGGACTGACCATTGACCTCTGAACACAAATTCTCGATATGCTCCCAACAGGCGAAGCTCCATGGTAGGAGTGTGAATTTGCAAAATTTACCCTTACAACTCATGAACAATAACGTTGCAAGTGAGTTTTACAAAGAAAGAAACAAAAATGGCAGGAGATCGAAACAAGCCATATGGAAATTCAGTGCACTGTTCCCTAGGCATATAGGTGGTCACCATTGTCCTGAAATTATCTTTCTGGCTGCTGAAAAGTGCTCAGTCTCAACACATGAGGGGCAATTTTCTGACTTCATACTACTGTACCAGTAGAGAGCCTTGCCAGGCAGCAGCACATGTCAGAAATTTGGGTTTACACCATGCATATTTTTCTGACCATTTCAATTAATGTTTAGAAAGTCATGCTCAAATTTCCAATAGGCACTGTCAGTGGGTATGGCTCCTATCAGCAGTGCAAAGTTGGAAAATGACCCTTACAGAGAAGTTTGAAATTATAATGCATGCTGGCTACCCCTAATTAACACATATCTTTTTAGGTGCATATTAACTTTATCCTGAATTATGGGCCTAGAAATTCGGAGGGGGGGGGTTAGCGCCAGCCATTAAGGCTCGTTTAAAAAAAAAATGGCAGCTGCTTCACTTCTGCCAAGTTCCGGCGGGTCCCGCTGCTGCCGTCATCTTGGGCAGGTCAGCAATGCTACCATTGCCTGCGCTTGTTGCAGAAATGGAAATGAGGCAGATTGTGATGTCAGTGAGTGTGCAACGCTCATTTGACGCACGATCTGACATTTTTGACGTCGCTGCTCCATTTACCGCCCTCTCTTAATCACAACCAGCTGACCAAACGTTCAGTAGCAGGAAGTAGCCCCCAGCAGCGCTATGTAAAGGGATCATCATCAACAACTTGCAGCTGACATGCTTTTTCAGCTCTATTGGCTCTGGATAAGTTTCTGCAACACTTGGAGCTTTCTAAACTTCTTTAAAGTTTCTGAGGTCACAGGGAGTTTTGCTGCAAGTGGAGAACGCACAGTGGGCACGGTGGCATAGTGGTTAGCACTGTTGCCTCACAGCACCAGGGACCCGGGTTCAAACCTGGCCTTAGGCGACTGTCTGTGTGGAGTTTGCACATTCTCCCTGTGTCTGCGTGGGTTTCCTCCGGGTGCTCCGGTTTCCTCCCACAGTCCAAAGATGTGCAGGTTAGGTTGATTTGGCTATGATAAATTGACCCTTAATGTTAGGGGATTAAATACGTGGGGTTACGGGGATAATGTGGGCTATGTGTCGGTCCAGGCTCGATGGGCCGAAATGGCCTCTATCTGCACTGTGGGGATTCTGTGATTCTGTGAACGCCTTGGCCTAGAAATTGGATATGACCTGAAATGGGTGGTGTCATGGCTCAGTACTTTTTAGCTGCACCGGGTCAAAGCGGTCTAGATAGCACGCAAAATTCATGTTGAGTGCTCATTTACATGATTATAGTACTGATCTCAATGCTATAACCACTGCTCATTGGCTTACTGCTCGGCCGGTGGGCCAATATCGGTGCAGTCTAATTCCAAGTCATATTTGGCCTAGGCTTTCTCCACGACTTAAAGGGGAGGTGCTTTGATGCAACAGCACCTCATTGTCATTCCATTTAGAACTCCACATGGAAGCAGAACTGACTAGGGAGAAATGGCTGAGCGAAAGCAGAGGGAGAGAGCAACAGAGGGAGAGAGTGGCTCTGGAGCCACTGGTGGTGGCCATGGAGAGGAGGCGAGCTGTCCTCTTCCTGCAAGCCAGCAGGAAGCCATCAGCCCATTCGTGTAAAAGGCTGTGGCAGGAGATATCTGCTTTTGTGATGGCCAACAGCGTGGTCCCCAGGTACTCCATCCAATGCTACAAGAAAGTTAATGACCTCGCACAGGTGGTCAAGGTGAGTGAAGGCTTCAGCAATTGCCATATCCCACCATCTTCACCACAAGCCTCACACACAGCTCAAAGCACCACACCCCCAGCACTCACCTATCAGCAGTCTCTAGCTATCATCACTCAGAACTCACAATCATAGCTTCACTTCACCCTCACAGCTATTCAGCGATGGCAAGCACATCACCCAAACACATTGCACCACACTCACTGACACACTTCAGGCTAAGGTTGTGCACAATCACCGGGAGCAGCGGCAGACAGGCGGGCGGGGGGGGGCGGTGGCAAGCCGCGATATAGGCCTTGAGCCAACTGGAGGAGCGAGTGCTCAACATCATTGGAGGGGAAGTCACCGAAGCCTTGGTAACGGGCAAAGTTAAAGCCCTTTGGGACAACAATGGTATGCTCTTTCCTAATCCTTCTTCTCACATCCCACATCCCCCTCATCCCACAATATCTTCTCACTTACAAGCTGCCATTCCTTCTGTTACGTCCGTGTATAATAAGAAACGGACTGCGGAAAATGGTACAACAGGTGTTTACTCAACGTGACTCAAACTGCAACTGAAACAACAGATTACTACTCAGCGTTATATACAGGTATGGTCACTGCTGGTACTACAGTATACATGAGCTGTAGAAAGTAGTTCCCCCCGTAAAGGTACATACATTACAATTCCTCCCCTTTTAGATTAACAGTACCATAACACTCATTTAACAATTAAATATCAAACTAATTACAATTAACACTTTTAACATGCAACATTAGCTGAAAATAGTCTATTTATAAATTCAGTCTTTGGGGAGGCTTCCTGATCCTTTCTGGATAGCGCCTTTCCCGAGTGTCTTGCTCTTGGTGCGGAGGCGATTCTGGCCCCCTGTCGTCGGTTGGTTCATCAGCTTCCGATGCTACTGTTACTGGGGTAGATGCGACCTGTACGTCGGGTTCATCACCAGGTGCGTATGGGCGAGGCATGGGGTTGACTTGTTCCTGTGACTCTAAGATCTGGTCAGCATGGCATCTCACGATGCTCTCCCCAACGTCCACTGTGTACATTAGTGGGCCCTGCCGTGTGCATATCGTTCCTGGCTGCCATTTTTCTGTTCGGTAGTCGCGGGCCAAGACTGGTTGCCCTACATTGAAGCTCCTTGTTGGCTTCTCATGGATGTGCTGGAATTGCTTACTCACAACATCTCTTCATACGTTTGGTTTGAGCAAATCCAGGCGAGATCTTAACCTTCGGTTAAAGAACATCATGGCTGGGGTCTGGTTGGTGACTGCATGTGTCGCATTCTGGTAGGCGAACAGGAAATTGTCCACCTTGTGCTGCAGCGGAATGTTGTCATTGTACATAGCCTTTATTGTCTTCTTAAAGGTTTGTACGAACCTCTCAGCCAATCCATTTGTGGCTGGATGATACGGGGCGGATGTGTAACGCCTTACCCCATTCTTTTTCAAGAACCTCCGGAACTCTTCAGACACAAACTGTGGTCCGTTGTCGGAGCAAATCTGTTCTGGCAAGCCATTCCTGGTAAAAATGGTCCATAGGACTGCAATGGTTTTCTCCATGGTGGTGGAAGACATTTTGATGACCTCAGGCCATTTCGAGTGCGCATCCACGGCTATTAAAAGCATTGAGTCCATGAATGGACTAGCAAAATCAATATGCACCCATTGCCATGGAGATTAGGGCGACTCCCATGGGTGTAGAGGGGCCTGTGGTGGTGCATTTTGGACTTTTTGGCATCCTGAGCAGCTCTTGGTCAGGTCCTCGATTTTTTTATCGATTCCCGGCCACCACACATAAGCCCTGGCCAGGCTTTTCATTTTTACCCCTCCCAGATGACCCTCATGAAGCTCATTGAGCACTCTATCCCTTAACTTGGGTGGAATTACCACTCGGGATCCACACATCAAGGTCCCCCGGCACACTGACAGCTGTTCTCTCCTTGTCGAGAATGCTGGCAACAGTGAGTCGCCATGTGCTGGCCATCCCTTCACCGTCAAATCATATACCCGAGACAGTGTCGGGTCATTTCGGGTTTCCTTTTCGATACAAGCGTTAGTTACCGGTAGGTATTCAACTATAGTCGAATGGAATATTTCGACAGGATCCACTGCTGGTGCTTCCTCCGCAGTAGGCAGTGGCAGGCGTGATAGCCCATCAGCATTTCCATGCTGTTTCGTGCCCTTATATTCAATCTCATAGTGGTGCGCCCCTAGAAAAAGTGATCATCTTTGCAGCCGTTGCGCAGTCACCACCGGAACGCCCTTCTTCAGATTAAAAATGGAGACAAGAGGCTGGTGATCAGTCACCAAGTGAATTTCTGCCCGTGCAGATAGTGATTGAACTTTTTCGCTCCCCACACTAGGCTGAGTGCCTCCCTGTCAATCTGGACGTAGTTACACTCGGCTGAGGTTAGTGATCGTGACACAAAGGCTATTGGCCTCTCTGAGCCATCCGACAATTTGTGCGACAGCACCGCTCCAATGCCGTAGGGTGACGCATCACATGCCAACCGAATTGGTAATGCTGGGTTGTAATGGGCCAATACCTCTTTCGATGTGATTAGTGTTTTTCTCTTCTGGAAAGCTCGTCTACATTCATCACTCCACTTCCATGGCACCCCAGTTTGCAGTAGAGTGTTCAGTGGGTGTAGTATTGTAGACAAATTTGGCAAGAACTTATGGTAGTAGTTTACCAGCCTGAGGAACAATCTCAGTTGTGACACATTTTCCGGTGCTGGAGCCTTGACTACTGCCTCAATCTTCTCTGGGGACTTATGTAACCCCTCTTTATCGATAACGTGGCCACAATACGAGATCTGTTTTCTAAAAAACTCGTATTTGGGGCGGTTAGCTCGGAGCCCATATTCCTGCAATCTAGTGAGCACCTGCTCCAGGTTGGCAAGGTGATCACTGTCATTTTCGCCCGTGACCAGGATGTCGTCCAAATAACACTGGGTCCCTGGGATCCCTTGCAGGACTTGTTCCATTGCCCTCTGCCAAATAGCCGGAGCTGATGCTACCCTGAATACCAGCCGGTTGTATTGGTAGAGACCTTTATGGGTGTTGATTGTGAGGTATTTTTTTGATGCTTCTTCTACCTCCATTTACAGATACGCCTGGGCCAGATCAATCTTAGTGAAGCATTTCCCTCCAGATAGCGAGGCGAAAATATCTTCAATCCGCGGAAGTGGATATTGTACGGTGTGAAGGACCGGGTTCACTGTTACCTTAAAGTCCCCACAGATGCGAACCTTCCTTGGTTCCCCAGGCGTGCTGCTCAATGACTTTTTCATCACAGGGACGATGGGTGTAGCCCACTCACTTCAGTCTACCTTGGACAGTACACCTGAACGCTCCAGACTCTCCAGCTCTGCTTCGACGACTGGGCGGATCGCATAAGGTACCGGTCTGGCCTTAAAAAATTTTGGGCTTGCGTTTTCTTCAATTTTAATCATCGCTGTCATGCCTTTTAGTGTTCCGAGTCCTTGCTGGAACACTTCTTTCGCGTCAGTTAGGATCTTTGACAGTCACCCAGGTCAGTGCCTGTATGGAATGCCAATCCAGTTGTATTTTCCGGATCCATTCACGTCCCAATAATGGTGGTCCTCCATCTTGCAATACATACAGGTCTAGTTTTGGTGTTTCCTTACCGTTATATATAACGGTCACCCTTATTTTTCCTTTGGGGTAGACTTTTTGCCCCGTGTACGTCTTCAAAATAATTTTTGTGTCTCTCAAGGGTATGTGTGAGAATAGCCGCTCATAGTCCCGTCGGTTTATGACTGTTAGATCTGATCCTATGTTGAATTCCATCTTTACCTGGACTCCTGCTATCTTGAGAGTGACCCAAATGGTTCGGTGATCCTCCGTTGTGATTACATTATGTAGTTTCAGACAACTCAGTTCCCTGCTTTCGGAGTCGTTATCACTCTTTTGTTCATCTGAACTATTCTCCGTTATCTTATGTACCTTCTTGTACTTCCCTTTGGTCGGTTTCTTGTTGCTGGTTTTCTTTCCCGACCTGCCGACTCATGCTATGTGTCCTACTTTTCCACACTGTCTGCACACTTTGTCTTTGAACCAGCAATCATTCTGGTCGTGTGTTATTCTGCCGCAGCGATAGCACTTCTCTGTTCCATATGACATTTCGTTTGTGCCATATTCTTGCGGTCTCTGTTGTATCTCTGCAGCGCCCCGTGCTGCTGCTTCATATGATACCGCAATGCTGAAAGCCTTTTCCAGTGTAAGGTCCTTTTCAGGTAAAAACCGTTTCTGGGTTCCTTCACTTTGAAGCCCACACACAAACTTGTCCCTTAAGGTATCTGCCAGTCCCGCTCCAAACTGGCAGTGCTTCGATAGTTTGCGCAGTTCTGTTAAATATTCAGCATTGCTTTCATCCTTATGCTGGTTCCGTTTGTGAAACTTGAATCTTTCTGCTATCAGCAGCGCTGTGGGGTTTAAATGTTCCTTTAGTATCGTTACTATGTCTTCAAAACTCTTTTCCATTGGCTTCGTTGGGGTTACTAGATTTCGTAATAAACCATACGTCTTTGCACCCATTAAATTTAACAATACCGACGCTTTCTTGTCATCTAACACCTCATTTGCCTTGCAGTATACCTCTATTCGTTCAACATATGTAGTCCAATCTTCGACTTCATTGTCAAATGCGGTGATACTGCCACTCTTCGGCATTTTGGGTGTGGTTTAAAATGGCGTCTCCCAATGGCTTAAAATGGAATCTCCCACACTTTCCTTCCTCCCCCGCTGCTGCCGACACCGCTCCCAGCAGTTCTCGTGGCAATGGCGGCACCCTGTAGGTTTCGCGCGCTTCTCTCTCTCCCGCTGCTCGGCCCCTGAACACCGGCTGCGCCCTGTGCGCTCTGCCCTCTCTCTCTCTCCCCGTCGACACTGCTCGGCCCTTTGCTGTGCCGCTCGGTCGAGCTCTAGCCCGCCGCCGTCCAGGAAGGGTCTGCGCACTACCTGTTGCCAGCCCATTTCGCTGGACCACCTCGACTGGAAAGCCAAGCCTGGCTCTCGACAGCCTCCCTCGCAATTCCCGAGTCTCTGCTGGATGACTGGGCGGTTGCCCGTGGTCGACGCCCGAGTCTCTGGCCTTGACCTCCAATCCACTGATCTCCAGGAACGAATCCCCGGGAGGTGATGCAGAGTTGCAGGTAGGTTGGAACTTGCCTCGTCGCCAATGTTGTGTCCGGATATAATAAGACACAGACTGCAGGAGAACGGTACAACAGGTGTTTACTCAACGTGGCTCACACTGCAACTGCCTGTACAGATTACTACTCAGTGCTATGTACAGGTGTGGTCACTGCCAGCACTACAGTATACATGAGCTGTAGAAAGTAGTTCCCCCCTTAAAGGTACATACATTACACCTTCCTGCTCTGAAAGATGAATTTCTTTTTCATCTTAAGTCAGCATTACCCTTAAACTTTGACTCCCTTTGTTTTACTTTTTATGTGCTTTTAAAATCCTTTACTATTTCACTTTATCTTACCTGCAGGACTTCCTTCAAATATTTCTTAGCTTTTCTAATCTCTTTGCTCCCCTCTATATTTTTTATACTCAGCTTGAAATTCTTTCATGTTATTAGAAAAAAAGACAGAGGCCTAGAAATTGGGTATAGCCCCGCTTGAGGCGTTAGAACTGGCGCTGCGCAAAGTTTATAGCCAGACGCAACTTATCGCCCCCTGGCGCGATATTGAGTTGCATCGCCCCCAAAGTTGATTGAGGCGCAAATTCAGACATTGCACGGGACTCCTAAGGCGCTAAACTTCCGGCGCAACCCAATATCGGCGCGGACGGGTGCAGCGCAGGTGCTCTCAATTACCAATAACCACGAGACTTCCAGGCGCCGGCCGGCTCTTAAAGGGGTGGGTCAGTCAGCCTCAGCTTCCACACTCAGCGCCTTGTAGGCCTCAGAATCGGCACAGGCCCTTCTCTGGCGCAAAAAACTTGGACCAGATGGAGAAGGTGAGACAGAGAGCAGAGCGCTTCAGCAATGAGGCTCTGGAGCAATTGGTGGCCGCAGTGGAGCGCCGTCGAGATTTTCTGTACCCAGACAATGGCAGGAGGCCGAATCAAAAGGAATACCGCCGAGCTTGGAGGGATGTTTCTCAGAGGGTCAACTCCAGCAGCATGGTGACCAGGAGCCCTGTACAGTGCAGGAAGAAATTCAATGACCTCACTCGGGTCGTGAGGGTGAGTGGTGTTTATGCAAACTTCTGAATCCCTCCATCTGCACCTGACTTTATGGCTACAGGGTGCGCGATGCCCCAATGGCCATGTGTCAGCAAGCACCCATGGCCCTTTCTGGGCACACACATGCACATTTGACTCAGGGCATCATGTAAGGGATCTTCCACCATGTGGGGCATGAGATGACCACTCAGGGCATCATGTAAGGGCTCTTCCACCATGGGGGCATGAGATGATCACTCAGGGCATCATGTAAGGGCTCTTCCACCATGGGGGGCATGAGATGATCACTCAGGGCATCATGTAAGGGCTCTTACACCATGGGGGGCATGAGATGATCACTCAGGGCATCATGTAACATAACTTCCCCTTCTTTCCCCTGCAGTCCAAGCTGGCGAAGATTCGCAAAGACCAGCTTCGAACCGGTGGAGGACCTCCACAAGTGGTCACTCTCACGGATCTCGAGGAGAGAGTGCACCAGATTCTTGGAGGACGTCTGAGTGGTCCTGTTACCACTGCAGCTGCCAACCCCATTGTCGACAGCGATGGTAAGGTTCTCACCTTTTACAGCTGTCTCCTTCCACTTGGTCCCCCAGCCAGCATGCTTTCTCACTGCGGAGCCATGTCATAGCCTTGCCGCAATCTGGCATGCCTTGCTGCCAATCTGTCCTTTTGCTAAAGCCACTCTTCCACCTCCCTGCTTTCAGATGCTGCATCACCAGCTTGGGATCCGGGCCCTGAAGCTGCCAGTGCCAGTGCCTCCGGAGGCGAGGATCAGGAGGAAGCCGGACCATCCGTTCCAGCCTCAGGGGAGCCTACACATCTGCAGACTGGGGATAGTAGTTCCCTGGAGGGGAGGGGGGGTGCTCTGATGAGGAGCCAGTTGCTGGAACAAGCGGCCTGCAGCAACGCGAGGGGGGTAGGCAAGTTCGGGCACCGGCTCCCCGGAGGGCAAGGCAGGGAACGATGACTGTTGCACAGAGTGCAGAGGAGGTGCATAGCCTGGCTGAAATGAGCACCCAGGCCCGGCTCAGGCACACTGAGCTTATGGCTGCAGTGGGGAGGATGCCTCAGTCGATAGAAACACTGGCAAAGAGTGTGCTGGACTTTGGGACAGCAATGGAGAGGACTGTCCAGGGCTTCGGGGCAGCAATGGAGAGGAGTGTCCAGGGCTTCGAGGCCGCTATGGAAAGGACTGTTCAGAGCTTTGGACAATCCCTGGAAAGGTCTGTCTAGGGCTTGTCCGAGGCAGTGGAACGGACTGCTCCGGCCTTGTCCGAAGCAATGGAAAGAACTGTCCAGGGCTTCTCCGAAGCACTGGCACCTGCCACACAGGTCCTCACTGCTGCCACGCAGTCACTTGCTGGCCTCGTCCACACCCAGATTGAGGCAACGCGAGCTCTCACTGTTGCCACCCTATCTGCATCAGCTAGGATCACCCCGGGCCCTTCCAGTACCACACGAGGCCAGGAAGCAGTGGAGCAGTCGATTGTGGCGGATGAGCCGAACTAGTCCCCTCAGAGAGCCAGTGTGTCGTCCGACCATGGTGCTGGTGTCCTCTCTTGGCAGGTTGTAAGATTCAAAATTTTCAGCAATAATCACGCAAGAAAACCGGATAAAATAAGACTGTTTATTGACCAAAGTAAGCTTGCCCAGAAAAACCTTTGATAAAAGGGCATACAAAATGGCCGCCGGGCCTCGTGATCAGTTTTCTGGACCATTTTATTTCTGTTACTGCAAGCCAGACAGGCTTGTGGATTGAAGACAGTAAGCCCGCGAAAGCCAGTATCTGGGAACCGAAACTCAGGGAAACAGCATACATATTCAATGGATTCTAAGTACAGGATGGGGCCCATCAAGATATGGGCGGACAATGCAAAAACACTTATACCCATTTATTGTACAAAGGAGAAACCATTTAACAGCCATCAAGGAAAATCTCCGGACCGATCAATATGCGAACCGAGTCGCGATGACAATGTAAAAGACATTAAAAGACATTATCGGCCAGGAAGGCCAGTTAAGTTATCACCGGCTCCCGTTACAAGACAAAGCGCCCCTGCAGAGATTTCTGCCCGCCAAAATTAATACAAAGACAGGACTATGATTTGGCGGGAGATAAGACTGTCCCAAAAGAGTATAACTATGGATTGAAAGTCCATCTAAGTTACTTCACTACTGCGGCTTCTTCTTGGACGATTTTAGACTTCTACTTCTTCAAGAACTTCTTCTACAAGGAACGAACGGACGAACGAAGGACGGACGGTGCCAGGATCGGCGCCTCTTCCACCTCGGTAGCTTCGGAATCGATGAAGACGCTTCGTCTTTTTAAAGACGCTTCGGACGGACAACTTCGGTGAAAAAGACAACGTGGTCGGTGTTTAGCCAGACAAGGCTCGGCCACGACGAGAAGACGACGAGGGTGGCCCGGGTACTGGGGTCGGGAGATCATCGACGACCCAGGCCGAAGGAGAAGAAACCCTCTGGAAAACCGACGATCCAGGCCGGAGAGATTCTCCCATGTGCAGGCAGTTCTTCAACAGCCTGTAGCTGATGGTCTGCTCCATGAACCCAAATCCATAATAGTGGATCTCAACCTTGACGAGCGCTCATCGAGGCTGTGTCTATCCCACCGCCTCGAGGGAGAGAGAATATCGACGGCGCCAGAAGTTTCCAAATCCACGTGACGACGGAAAGCGGTGCCAAAAGGCTGCGAACCCCCTTTTTCGCGATTTCGAGAGTGGTGAGCATGATCCCAAGTTCCCCAGGTCGAAACTTAGTTTAGGTATAGGGGAGGGAGTTAAGGGTAATCGTAATGTGTTTTCCCTTTTACGATGTGCCGTGTGTTCCCCATTTCCATAGAGTCAAGTTCATAAATTTGTGCATGATTGTAGTTACTTTAATCTGTGCCTATGACATGTATTTTGTAATGCTTCAAACTGTTTAAAAATAAAAGCATCCATTTCGTGCTATTCAACCTGGTCTATTGAGTCCTTTCTCTGCACTACTGTTCTCTGCATCTAAGTCCAAGGTCTAGAACCGTAGGGGGAGTGGGTCGAACCACTCAAGGGTAATTATTGCACAAAGCCTGGCAGGAGACCAGAACGAGCAAGAGAGAAACCCCCTGCAGAAATGGCGACCGCGGCAGGACCTTGGCAGCAGGAAAGTAGTGTGTTAGATCAAGGTCTGAATAAACAAAATGTGATGGATGAAAGAATAGCAGATTATGTTTTTGGAAAAGTCAACCTCACAAAACAATGGATATCTGACCTGTTAAGAGATAGGCGCCCGCTAGACGCAGCCATCAAGTGGACAGCGGGTAAAGAGCATAAGAAATCTGTAGAAAAGGTGGTCTGGCTGATGTGCTACAAGAAGCAAGTCCAGCTTTTGGACCAGGTCGTTGCAGCACAGACAGCCCAGATCAACGGGTTGCTTACAGACGTAGAGGAAAAGGTTGCGGGAGGTCAATAACTGATTGAATCGCTTAACGCGCTGAATCAGGAACGCCACTCCATGATTCGCTGCCACGAAACCCGGGGAGAGTATATAAAATGTCAGGTCATTGAGGCCAAGGCCAGTGAAGGTAGAATGAGAGACAGGTGTTTCCGTCTAGCCAAGCAGATAGAGGCCCAAGAGGAAAAACTTCTGGGAGCCAGGGCAGCATATAAGATGGCCATGGAGGATAGATCTGAGAGCACCGACCACAGCGCTTGCCGCAGGGAGCAAGAGGACCTGAGAATGGCCCTAGCCAAGGCAAACGGGTTGGTGTGTCTCATAAATCCACCAGCGAGCCAGCTATTGCTAGCCAAGGAATCCAAAAGACCGATTCCACAAGAGATAGTTCAGGAACCAACCCCCAAACCCTCTGCGCCTCCTGCTTATGATGAGTCTTGGACTCCGGGGAAGGAGACGGAGATGGTAGAGGGAGAGATTCCTGAGGTAGAGCAACACCAGACAGTAGAGTCAGGGCCGGCGCCGATGTGTCCAACTAGACACCGGCGGCTCGGTCCAAATGAAGAAAATGGCGATGACGGACCCCTTGAGAGTCAGATCGTAATGCCCCATAGCGCACGACAGCTAAGAGAAATGATAAGTCACATCCCAAAACTCTCCGAGTCAGGAGATCGCTCCGTGCATTTCAGGGACGTGGAGCAGACCGCAGCAGTCAATGACTGCGACGGGGTTGAACAGTCTAAAATGCTGCTGTTCTCCCTGGACAGCTCGCTCCTCCAGTGTCTCCCTGACGAGAGCAAGAGAGGGCACAGGGACTATGAGTTGCTACGGGATGAGATCCTGGCAGCTGTGGGAGAGGAAGGGGAGGTGTTCATCCATAAGGTGAAGGCTCATTCCACCACAGAACCCCGCAGCCAGGGCAACCAGCAGACGGATGCACTAGCCAGGGAGGGTGCCCGCAACGGCATTCTCTGGGACCCCTATGAACCCGGACCCGTGACGGCGATCCAAGGCAGGGAGGGAATTCCAGGGAACACGGGGGTGACACCGCCCCCAGACCTAAAAACCGTCCAAACCCTGGATCCCGCCCTAAAAACGGTCCTAAAAGCCATCACAGAAGGCAAGCAGGTAGAGGGTCCGTACAGTACGGCAGCCCTCACAGTCAAAGAAGGCATGCTGTTCCGAGAGGAGCAGTGGGTTGTGCCGCAGCAGTACCGGAGGGAATTCCTGCAACTGGCCCACGAGGGCCCAGGAGCGGGACACCCCGGGCCTGAGGTCACCTGGCAACGGGTAGAGCAGGCGGGATGGTGGCCGGGACTTCGGGACGATGTCCGCGAGTTCTGCACAAGCTGTCTTGTGTGCGCTGCAAACAACCCAGACCCCCACAAAAGGAAGGTGCCCATGGGGCACATCAGGAGGGTAGAGGGACCATGGCAGTCGATTCAGGTCGACTACATAGGGCCCCTGCCCGCCGCCCAGGGAGGCTATAAGTACTGCCTTGTCCTGGCAGATGTGTTCACCAAATGAGTAGAAGCTTTCCCGTGCAGAACAGCTACGGCACTGGGCACTGCTAAGATCTTGATTCGGGAAGTGTTCTCACGGTGGGGACTCCCCCGTTTTGTAGAGTCCGACCAAGGGAGTCAGTTCACCGGTCAAGTAATGCAGAACGCCCTCATGCTCTTGGGCATTGAGGGGAAGTGGCACGTAGCATACAATCCCCAGTCATCCGGGATTGTTGAACGCATGAATCGGACCCTCAAGGAAAAGCTGAGAAAAGAGACAATGGGCTCGCCCCAGAAATGGGCGGAGGTCCTGCCTTTAGTCCTCATGGGGATCCGAGCCAGCCAGTCCAAAAGTACGGGGTATTCCCCGCGCGAATTAATGACTGGAAGGATCATGCGAACACCCACCCATGTACTAGCCCCGGTGCTCACTGAGGGCCAGCTCCGAGAGGTGAAGCGAGACAAATTCGTCCAAACCCTTTTGGAGCGCCTGAAACAGATTTATGGGCAGGCGGCTGGGAACATGGGAAGACAGCACCAGGGAAATAAACTGTTACTGGAACCTCGTAAATAACAAGAGTGGGTAGTCGGAGACCAGGTCATGGTCCGAAACTACGCCAGGGTAGGGAGTTTTGAACCATTGTACATGGGGCCTTACAGCATTGTGGACAAGGCCAGCCCCATGGTTTATGCAGTGAAGGTGCCCCAACGTACTAAATGGTTTCACATTAACCAGTGTAAACTGTTTAAGCCAGGTGCACAAGGGCCATCAAAGGGGAACAGGTCTGAGAACAAAGATCCTCAGCCTGTAACAGAGTCACAGACCACACTGGCTGGAACAGTAGCCTGCGTGAAGGGAGAGGCCATCCCATTGGAGTGGGAGGTCTCCCCTTTTGAATGGGATTCAGGCAGGGAAGAGCCCAAACAGCTCGACCTCGCCTTAGACCCAATCACGGAGGAGGAAGAGTCAGAGGACGACGATCCCGCCCTCGACTCAAGCTTGGGGGAGGTAGGGAATGGGGGCGGAGACTCACTACCTGTAGGGACAGGTGAGGTGGAGTCGGAAGCCACAGATCCCGACCCCGGGGGGGGCGGAGCCTGAGGGAAGGGAGCTGGAGCCGGCAGCTGTGGAGGAACCACAGGCTGTGACGGTGAAAGTCCCGACCCCCGGTCCATCAGCCACGGGAGACCAACCCAAAGCAGCCCCTCGTAGGTCGGCTCGAGCGCCCCAGCCCAGAAAGTTTTGGCCAGATTCTCCCCATTTTTCCCAACCACAGTTTAGAGCAGCCCCAGGAAGGCATGGTTCCCGTTCAACAGCGACAGGCTGCGGGGGATCAAAGCCGAAGGCCAGTGCAGCCCCACCGCAGGGTGTGGCGCGCGACAGCCCTCACAGGGATTAGGCAAGCCGCCCCGCGGAGGGCGGCGCTGTACATAAGTTAAGTTAGGTAATTATGGTGATAGTTTAAGGAATATATATAGTATACGGTGTTAAGGAATGTTAAGAGTACAATTTTGAAGTCTGCCCAGTATGTGTGCTTGTTTGGGAGCGGGGTCCAGGAACCCGCGCGTCCGTTTAATTAGGCCAGCACCTATTGGGAGCCCGGCTACATCATTTTATTGGTTACAGAAACCTGGGATATGATGAAAAAGATTCTCATCGCGTTCGTGGCGATCAGGTGCGGGTGGGCCTACCGAGGCCGCACCAAGGACGTCATCATCTTCGGGTGCTCCGGGGACACGGCCCCCATCGCAACGGATGGGACAGGGGAGCGGGAGGTTGAGGAAACCGCCACCTACTTCCACCAAGGGAGATGGCCAGGTTGGCTGGGAACGAATTCCATGGAATACTCCAGCAATTTCGGTTTTGCCTACCAAGAGACTTCGTTAACGTGCCCTCGGGTGAGGATCCTTGCACCCAGAGTCAGCGTTACCGTGGGAAAGAGGATTTGTCTGGTGTGTAATGGGAACGTACCACTAAGGCGATGGTGGTGGCTACGAAAGCTGGGAAAGGACATGAGAAACTCTACGGTCGAGTGGGAGCGACTGGGTAATAATACCCATCGGACTATTACGGGGACTCACGGACAATTACGTGTGTGTTGGGACAAATGGTGGGAACCAGATGAAGGAATATATGTCTGTATGTGGGGTTCGAGACACGTTTGCCCCAAGGGCATATCCATCTTCTTCCAGAGGCAGTGGCAGGATGAAGGAAAGGGGATGAGATGGGATGTCAGCACTCGAGCGTGCGGAGCCCCATACTCCCCTATTCCGGTAAACGCCACTGAACTCATCACCCGCCCGCGCAAGCCCCTGCCCACGCTTCCGGTAGCACTAGCCCAGAAAGAAGGGTGCCCAACCACCACCAAGGGACCCGGGAACGGTTTAGTATTGGTACCCACCGGTCAGGTGCTGTACCAAGGGGTACACTACGCGGTGGCCTCGGTGATTTTAAATCTCACTGAGGTACGATTGCCGGAGTGGTGTCCCAAAGAAACGGAACAATTATACCAGGTCCTGTTAACCCGAATGTTTAGACAGTTTTACGAATTTGATTTTGCCGACATCGACAAAGACAAATTATACACCACACCACCAGAAGTTTTGGATCGAGTCGGGAGGCAAAGAAGGGGTACGGTAAATGACATATTCACTGCTTTTAATACCGGGGCATCTGTCGTCAACGCTCTAGATAACGTGGAGCTGCAGACACAGATCAACGGTTTAAAAGCCCAGTTAAGGAACATACTGACAGACGAAAATAAAGTAGTGGGTTCTGAGTTACATGAGGACCAGGCCATGACACTACACTTTAAGGAAATAATAGCTGAGCTGGAGAAACACGCGAGAACGGTAAATGCGCTCATTAAGGAGGATCGGAATGCGTCCGATCAAGCTGCGCAAAACGAGGCCTGTGTGCTATACGGGGCGTGGTTACTGGGCGAGGGCCGCAGTAATCTTGAGGATTTAAAACAGGGTTTGGTCCCGTCCTGGATCAGCAACAAGCACTTGCAAGCACTCCACCCTTTTGAGAATGCATTAAGCCTGTGCCAGCTCAGACTAGCTGCAGAAGCGTACCCAGTCCCAGTGGACTGCGGACGTTCGAATCATACTATCATGGGAATAGTGGTAAGAATGCCGGTGTTGGGTCCCGCAGCAAAGCCCGCCCTGGTATACAGGGTAGAGAACATTGGAGTCATTCAGGGGGGCGCACACATTCGTTACGCAGTGGTCCCGCCTTATGTCATCAGATGGGAGCGTACGATGACCGGCACCGACCTCTCGGGGTGTCGGAGCCGGGGGGCACACATCATCCTGTGTCCCCAGCATTTGAATGCCTTTTTGAAACCACAGTGCGGGTTCAGAACCGCTAGCGCGAAGCCGATAAATTGCACCATGGAGGCAATGGCAGAGGACAATGTGCCCCCGCAGGTAGCATATATCGGGGGTGGGACATACTGCGTCACCACTGCAGCGCCTCATTACCGCTACGGACAACACGAGTGGTGTTCGATTGGTGATAGCAGTTTCTGTTTCAAACCCAGGGCCGAGGTTCAAGTGGCACAACAACGAATTGTTCCCATTCCTGCACCCTCCACCGTTCACCTCACTGTCAAAGAGAATTTCACAGACTTGCAACGATTTGTTGTGCATTTTGGTTATGTCATTCCCCCTCTTCCCGAACACCTCACAAAGATTTTAAAAGCCGTCATAGTTTCACAGAAACATTTTTACACACTGGAGCAGAAGACTTTAGAGATAGGAAAAGACATATTGGACATAACCATCCCACCATGGTGGGACTTGTTCACTAACATAGAGGTCCCGGCCTGGATTAGAATAGCATCCCACATCCTAGTAGTGTGTCAGGTTTTAATTGTGATATTTTTGCTTTTCGTGCATTGCAAAAGAGGCAAACGCCTCCGGAGGCACGAGAACACAGGAGAATGGAGAGAACGCTATGTACGAATGGGGGAAGAAGACACCCCACTTTAAGCTGCTAGTATTGAAGGTTAAGCGTCCCTCCATTTTTAGATTTTGGCCATTTGCGTGTTTTGTTTTGGTTTTAAGGATATGAATATTGTTATGTTATTAGTCGTTCTTAAGTTTTTTGGGATTAATAAAAGGTGTACGCAGGTGGTGCAAGGGGGTATCAACCCCTGCACATCTGACAGATGAATGTGTTATAGTTTAAGAATTGCTGTCTATGATTGTCCAAATGTGCAAAAGGTAATTTTCGTTTTCTTCGGAAATGGGAACTGCATGTGTCGTGAGGGTCATAGATAGTTAAGTGCCAGGAATGATTGGATGTGGGGAATCAGGGAAAATTTGCTCACCAAGGATTATTGATACTTTAAGCAAGCTATCAGTATCACAGGGGGGCCTGTAAGATTCGAAATTTTCAGCAATAATCACGCAAGAAAACCGGATAAAATAAGACTGTTTATTGGCCAAAGTAAGCTTGCACAGAAAAACCTTTGATAAAAGGGCATACAAAATGGCCGCCAGGCCTCGTGATCAGTTTTCTGGACCATTTTATTTCTGTTACTGCAAGCCAGACAGGCTTATGGATTGAAGACAGTAAGCCCGCGAAAGCCAGTATCTGGGAACCGAAACTCAGGGAAACAGCATACATATTCAATGGATTCTAAGTGCAGGATGGGGCCCATCAAGATATGGGCGGACAATGCAAAAACACTTATACCCATTTAGTGTACAAAGGAGAAACCGTTTAACAGCCATCAAGGAAAATCTCCGGACCGATCAATATGCGAACCGAGTCGCGATGACAATGTAAAAGACATTAAAAGACATTATCGGCCAGGAAGGCCAGTTAAGTTATCACCGGCTCCCGTTACAAGACAAAGTGCCCCTGCAGAGATTTCTGCCCGCCAAAATTAATACAAAGACAGGACTATGATTTGGCGGGAGATAAGACTGTCCCAAAAGAGTATAACTATGGATTGAAAGTCCATCTAAGTTACTTCACTACTGCGGCTTCTTCTTGGACGATTTTAGACTTCTACTTCTTCAAGAACTTCTTCTACAAGGAACGAACGGACGAACGAAGGACGGACGGTGCCAGGATCGGCGCCTCTTCCACCTCGGTAGCTTCGGAATCGATGAAGACGCTTCGTCTTTTTAAAGACGCTTCGGACGGACAATTTCGGTGAAAAAGACAACGTGGTCGGTGTTTAGCCAGACAAGGCTCGGCCACGACGAGAAGACGACGAGGGTGGCCCGGGTACTGGGGTCGGGAGATCATCGACGACCCAGGCCGAAGGAGAAGAAACCCTCTGGAAAACCGACAATCCAGGCCGGAGAGATTCTCCCATGTGCAGGCAGTTCTTCAACAGCCTGTAGCTGATGGTCTGCTCCATGAACCCAAATCCATAATAGTGGATCTCAACCTTGACGAGCGCTCATCGAGGCTGTGTCTATCCCACCGCCTCGAGGGAGAGAGAATATCGACTGCGCCAGAAGTTTCCAAATCCACGTGACGACGGAAAGCGGTGCCAAAAGGCTGCGAACCCCCTTTTTCGCGATTTTGAGAGTGGTGAGCATGATCCCAAGTTCCCCAGGTCGAAACTTAGTTTAGATATAGGGGAGGGAGTTAAGGGTAATCGTAATGTGTTTTCCCTTTTACGATGTGCCGTGTGTTCCCCATTTCCATAGAGTCAAGTTCATAAATTTGTGCATGATTGTAGTTACTTTAATCTGTGCCTATGACATGTATTTTGTAATGCTTCAAACTGTTTAAAAATAAAAGCATCCATTTCGTGCTATTCAACCTGGTCTATTGAGTCCTTTCTCTGCACTACTGTTCTCTGCATCTAAGTCCAAGGTCTAGAACCGTAGGGGGAGTGGGTCGAACCACTCAAGGGTAATTATTGCACAAAGCCTGGCAGGAGACCAGAATGAGCAAGAGAGAAACCCCCTACAAGGTGACCATTGCTCATGCCACCGCTGGAACGTCTGCAGTGCAGCTGCCACCACCTGCAGTGCACACTGCTTCCAATCATGCCCAGATCAAGCAGCCAGCCGCCGCACCCTTCAAGCCCAGAGGTCATCCAGCCCATCCCTCAGGGGCTTCTGCGCTTCCAGACAGTCAGCAGGCGTCCCCCAGCCTTGACGCCGCCACTGGGGTTCAATTATGTAGGAGCAGCAGGGAGGGAAGGGGCCGACCGCGAAAGAGAAGTTGGTCTCCATCAAGGTGCCAGCAGTAGAGGGAGGTGCTGAGACGTTTCTTTCTCCAAATTCAAGGACGCCCTCACCTGTTCTGATTGTTGGTGATGGTTTGTTTAGTTTTGCGGCTTTGCCAGAGAGTTAACTGTTATTTTGTTAGTTATGGTTTCTGTTGACATGACGTTGTTATGCTGGAAGGAAGCACTTTTTTGACAATAAAGATTTTTTTTTATTTATAATGGTACTCGTAACTATTTACACTCATGGTGGCCTTCACAGGCTTTGTATGATCCGAAGTGCGCAGGACGAATGACACCCATCATTCCGTCAGAGGGGCCTAGAACCGAGTCCTTATGAGCCTCTGACGGACGGCCCTTCCAGTGTCAGGAGCCCTCCCATCTTCCTCCTCCTCCTCCTCCTCCTCGTCCGCATGCTCCTCCTCCTCCTCGTCCGCCTGCTCTTCCTCCTCCTCCTCCTCCTCGTCCGCCTGCTCTGCTGGACCTTGAGGGTCGGCTGGCATTGACTGGGTTCATCGAATGGCCAAGTTGTGGAGCATGCAGCAGACGACGACGATGCGACCCACTTGCTCCGGCAAGTACTGCAGGGCTCCCCCCGAATGGTCTAGACAGCGGAAACGCTGTTTGAGCACACCAATAGTGTGCTCCACAATGTTCCTGGTCACCTGATGGCTGCTGTTGTAAAGCTCTTCTGCCGGGGTGGCGGGCAAACAGAGTGGGGTCATGAGCCATGGGCAGAGAGGATAGCCGTTGTCACCAAGAAGCCAGCCTTGTGGGTGAACCGGGCCCTCAAAAAGGTCAGAAACTGAGGTCTGCCGCAGGATGAACGCATCGTGGTTCCTCCCAGGGAATTGTGCTTTGACTGCCATAATCATCTGGCGGTGGTCACAGACCAGCTGGACATTGAGGGAGTGGAACCCCTTGCGGTTGCGGAACTCCTCAGGATTCTGTAATGGTGCCCGCAAAGCCACGTGTGTGCAATCAATGGCCCCCTGCACCATGGGGAAGTCCGCAATAGCAGCGAAGCCCTGCGCGCTCCGCCTGCTTCTCCAGGGTCACAGGGTAGGTGATTAATTGACGCCTCCTTCTATAGAGGGCAGCTGTCACTTGCCGGATGCAACAATGCACTGCAAATTGAGATATATTCGCTATGTCCCCAGTGGCTGACTGAAAGGATCCGCTGGCGTAAAAGTTTAGGGCAACAGTCACTTTGACGGCCACCGACAGAGAGGTCCTGCACCGTAGACGCGGCTGCAGATCTTCAGCAAGCAGGTGGCACAGCTCAGTCACAACCTCCTTACCGAATCTGAGCCTTCGCAGACACTGCTCCTCCGACATGGTAAGGTATGACACCTGCTGCCTGAAAACCCTCGCAGCGTATCGTCGGATTGGGTGACCTCCAGTGCCCCTCCTGCTTCTGGCCAATCCCGGCCCTCTCTCCCGCCGTCTCTGTGCCCCTTCCAAGTGTCCGGCCATGAGGACGTTCCCCTCCAAAGCAGCTCCCATTGTTATGCCAGACGGGCAACACGCAGTAATGTCTAGCACTCCAACTGCTCCGGACAGGGCTGCAGTTCCCAAGTCTCCGAAGGCTAAATCCAAAAAAGACTGTGCAACAGTAGTTCACCAACTCTTTCCAGCAATGATCAGAATGAACAGGCCAAGTGGCTGCAGCTTTTATACTAGAGCTGTCCCCTTTAAATAGCGCCCCCCGACTCCGAGAAGGGCCTGGGAACATTCCATCCAACTGTCACTAATAGCGCCAGGCGGAAAGGTTCCGGGCGCCACCAAATATCCGCTCAGGGGCGCCAAAAAGGCGTTGCACACTGAAATGACGTCATGATCTGCCTGCGCACGCGGGCACGCACTAAGATTTAGCGCAGGCGCTAAATGGATACTCAATATGGGAGGTGTCGCTATCTTCATTGCGCCCGCCCGAACATTGGGTAACGCCCAACGCGCAAACAACCGAATTTCTAGGCCAGAACGTCTTGTGTTTATATAGTGCCTTCATGACCTCAGGTTGTCCCAAAGCGCTTTACAACCAATAAAATACATTGCCAATGAAGTCCCATATTTATCATACGCCTCTCTTTTGAGTCCCATTTTAATTTTAATTTCTCTATGCATCCAAGGAATTCCAGCCTTTTCTTCAACCCCTTTACTTCTTGTGGCATTATGTTCCACACACACCCCTGAGGGTGGGTCAGAAGCCTGATTCAGGCTTCTCCCAGTGGTGCTCTGAAACCAGCTACTATGTATGTGAGGTCAGGATGAGGGGACATTGATTTTCTTTTCCTTCTTTTAAAAAATGCCTGCCCTCTGCTCTGTACCTGCCCTCACCGCCCTGGTACAATTGACATCAATAACTTAATCTGTGCAGGCCTTTCCTTGGATCGCCACCTTGTCGTGGTGGAGAGGCTTGCATGAACCTATGAACCTGTGAGCGATGCCGTCGGGAGCACAGCTCTTGGCAGGGTCACCCAAGGCGGTAAGGTCAAGGGGGAGGTTCCAGACGAAGTGCGATCCATACCAAGTCCTCAACGGTGGAACAGGCGGGTGACGGTCGTAACTCTGAGTCACTTTGGTTCAAGGGCTGTGAGAAGCACCACAACGGCTGTGAAGGCGGAAGAAGGCTGCAGCAGAGAGGAGTCTCCAGTCATCTCGGTTTTTCCTTGCCACTGGACCCTGGCCCCTCTTCTGTCAAGGATCGTGTGGTGGCTGGCTGTGCACCAACCACCCCACGCTAAAAGATACCACGCACAGGCGTCCTTCAGAGGGATCTACATTTTCCTCTACAACACGCCAGCGTAAAGTCCTGTGGCGATCAGTAAGTGGTGATGGGGACAGGATTGTGAGGTCTGGAAGCTCCTAATCACAAGCTGGCACACTAGGCGGTGGGTGTCTGATTCAGTCGTTGGGCTCCTGGATCGATGCAGGGGAGCCCCCCGGCAGCTACATCCACGACTGAGCAGCCCTATTTAGGATCTGCTCTGCTCACCCTGAACAGGGAAGGGGCTAGAAAAGGTGCCCCAAAAATAGCCTGCCACAATAACATCCTGTCTGGAATACCGCATCCAGAGGGGTCACCAAAATGTGGTCCTAAAGACAGAAAATTGAACTTCGGAGCATGGAATGTGCGGACACTAGTAGACAGTGCAACAAGTGATCGACCGGAGAGAAGGACGGCCATCGTATGCAGAGAGCTGAAATGATGCAACATTGATATAGCGGCCCTATCTGAAACTCGACTAGCAGAAGAAGGTCAATTGAAGGAGGAGAAGGGGGGTTACACATTCTACTGGAAAGGGAAGCCAACGGAAAACCCCCGGATCCATGGAGTTGGATTTGCCATCAAAAATGCACTTGTTAGCCAACTCTCCGAATTTCCTGTGGGAATCAATGAACGCCTCATGAAAATGCGTCTAACCCTATCCAACAATCAGATGGCAACAGTTGTGAGTGCTTATGCTCCCACCCTGGATTCGCTAGATGAAGTAAAGGAGATCTTCTATGCTGACCTGGATAAAGCCTTGTCTGGTATCCCAAAAGACGATAAAGTCATTCTTCTTGGGGACTTCAATGCCAGGGTCAGTCGGAATTACCAACTATGGAAAGGCATCATAGGAAAAGAGGGCATCGGAAAGTCCAACTCAAATGGACTACTTCTTCTCACTAAATGTGCTGAGCACAACCTCATAATCACAAACACTTTCTTCCGACAAAAAAACAAGTACAAAACCTCCTGGAGGCACCCCCGCTCAAAATTGTGGCATCTCATTGACTATGTCATTGTACGGGCAAGGGATCGTCGTGATGTTCTGGTCACTAGGGCCATGTTCAGCACTGATGACTGCTGGACAGATCATCGCCTTATCCGACCAACTATGTCCCTCAAACTAAAGCCCAAGATACGTGATCAGAAGAAGCAGTTCCGGCCAAAATTAAACATTGAATGTCTTGAGGACACTGCCATACAGCAGTGCTTTCAGGATTCCATCAGGCAAAGTCTTCCAAAGGAATACCCACATGATACTGGAGAACATTGGGAACTGCTGAAAGCCACTATCCTTAACACCGCCCAGAACATACTCAGTTTCAAGTCCAGAAAACATCAGGACTGGTTTGATGAGAACGACTCAGAAATTGAGCAGCTCATAGAAAGGAAAAGGAAAGCTTTCTGTGCCTGGCAAAACAACATCAGCAGCAAGGCCAAAAGAGAGGCTCATGCTAGAGTTAAGGCAGATGTCCAGCAGAGAATAAGGGAGATGAAGAACAACTGGTGGTCTCAAAAGTCCCTAGAAATACAACGTATGGCTGATACTGGGGACTCCAGAGGCTTCTTCAGTGCCACCAAGGCAGTTTTCGGACCAAGCTACCGTGGCTTAAACCCCTTACGCTCTAAGGACAGTTTAACTCTGCTCAAGGACAAGGAAGCAATTGACACAAGATGGAGGGAGCATTTTCAAGAACTGCTCAACCGACACAGTAGCGCAGATCTGGAGTCCATCAATCAATTACCGCAGAGACCAGAAAGGGAGGAAATGGGGGCACCCCCAAGCATTGTAGAAGTGCAGAATGCCATCAGGTCCATGAAAAACAACAAAGCTGCTGGCTCAGATGGGATTCCAGCAGAAATCCTTAAAAAAGGTGGCCCTGAGCTCCTGACACATATACATGCCTTCCTCCTAAAAATATGGCAGCAGGAAGAAATTCCACAAGATCTCAGAGACGCTTTGATTGTTACTATCTTTAAAAAGGGGGAAAAGTCGGTGTGTGGTAACTACCGAGGTATCTCCCTTCTTTCTTCCACAGGAAAAGTGCTTGCCCGTGTCCTTGCTAACAGACTTTTGCCATTATCTGAGGAGGTGCTTCCGGAGTCGCAGTGTGGTTTCCGACCATCCAGAGGAAGAGCTGATACGATCTTCACAGCACGTCAATTACAGGAAAAATGCCGTGAACAAAAGCAGCCACTGTTCATAGCTTTCATAGACTTAACTAAAGCTTTTGACACCGTCCACCGCCAGACTTTATGGCATATCTTGTCTAAGCTTGGTTGCCCCGATAAATTCATCTTAGTTCTGAGGCTGCTACATGACAACATGTCCGCAGCAGTTCTCAGCAGCAGCGGTTCTATTTCAGAGCCCTTTACAGTTGAGACAGGAGTAAAACAGGGCTGCATCATTGCTCCAACCCTTTTTGCAGTGTTCATCTCAGTTATCCTCCATCTCATCGGCAATGATCTGCCCACCGGAATTCAAATCCTTTACCGTACTGATGGCTGACTTTTCAATCTCAACAGGCTTAAGGCCAAGAGCAAAGTCTCCATCACTACCATTATGGAGTTACAGTATGCAGATGATAACGCCATCACAGCTCTTTCCGAGCATGATCTACAAAACACCTTGAATGCTTTTCCAGAGCCTACAAACTTCTGGGCCTCACCATGAATATAAAGAAAACCCAGGTGCTCCACCAGCCATCACCTAATCAGCTTGCAACTCCTCCCTCTATAAAGATTGATAATAACACCCTTGAAAATGTCAACACCTTTCCATATCTTGGTAGCCATTTATCCTCCAAAGCTGACATTGATTCTGAAATCCATCACCGCCTGAGTTGTGCAAGTGCAGCCTTTTCTAAACTGAGGAGGAGAGTCTTTGAAAATCATGACCTCCAAGTCCAAACTAAAATTCTTGTATACAAAGCCATCATCCTTCCCACCCTTTTATATAGAGCTGAAACCTGGACTACATACAGTAGACATCTCAAAGTCTTAGAGCAATACCACCAACGCTCTCTACGCAAAATCTTGAGGGTCAGCTGGGAGGACAAGCTAACCAACTGGAGTATACTTGAAGAGGCCAATATCTACAGCATCACTACGCTCATCATGCAGCATCAACTCCGATGGGTTGGACATGTCATTCGCATGTCAGACTCACGTCTCCCAAAACAGGTTCTGTACTCCCAGTTGAAGGAAGGGCAGAGGTCTCCTGGTGGTCAAAAGAAGCGTTACAAAGATAACATCAAAGTAATTCTTAAAAAGTTCCATATCGATATTAATAACTGGGAGGAAATCGCACTGGACAGAGACAATTGGAGAAAATGCATCCACAACGGTGCCGCACTACATGAAAAGAATCTCCAGCGTGCCGCTGAGGATAAATGCCAGCGCCGTAAGGAGAGACAACAACTTAAGACGACCCATACTCCAGTCACTACCAATAGTCTTACATGCCCACACTGTAGTGGAGTCTGTGGATCTCGGATTGGCCTCCACAGCCACCTGAAGACCCACAAGTAGATGACTGATGAAGGACATACCATACTCGAATTCGAGTGGTCGCCGATGACTCTGTGCAGGATCACAGTTGTGAACCCATATTTTATGATATTATGGTACAGCATTTTGATGCTTTAGATACTGTGCTGCTCATCACTGGAGTATTGTTATAAAAGCAATTTTTTTTTGCCTAATCTATTGTATATAACATTCTTCCAATGAATATTTTTCTATCAAGAGAGATGGCTTCCAGTTGACGAGGTGATACTGGCACAGGAATGATGAGCTGAATGGCCTCCTTCTGTACTGTAGTTTCTATGATTCTGTAATATGCACTTACAGACAGCATTCTTTTAAATTAAATACAAATTCATTCATAGAATCATAGAAATTTCAGCATAGGGGGCCATCATGCCCACATCAGAGCTATCTACCTCTAATTCATTTCACTGTACAGTTTAATATTTTCTTCAAGTATTCTACTTCCCCCTTAAATGCCAAGCTTTACTTGGCTGCAATAAATACTTGAGCTAATATCTTCCATGATGTAATAATTTTTAGTGTGAAAAATAATTCTTCTAACCTCCTCCTTGATACTTTTCGTATGAATCATTACAATGGTGACTACACTTCAAAAAGTACTTAATTGGCTGTAAAGCGCATTGGGATGTCCTGAGGTTGTGAAAGGTGCTATATAAATGCAAGTTCTTCCTGGCATTCTAACCCTAATGTTTTGATACTAATTCGCTAATGAGTGAAAATTATTTTTCACTATCAACCCTTCTCTGATAGTCCTACTTTTTCAAATAGTTCATCATAACTATATCCTCTCATCACTGATATCATCCTCGTGGCATCTTTTCCATGACCCCAATATTCTTTCTGTAAAAACTGCATATAGTACTCCAACTCTGCCCTAATCAATGTCCTATATAGATTCCTAGTCACCTCCTGGCTTTTTTATTGAATGCCCAAAACAGAACATATATATTGCAAGAGAAAACCCCAGTCACTTAATATGTTTTAAAATATTATGGTTAATGTATATTTACATTTGTATATATAGAAAATTAACAGTTCAGAAAACAACAAAAAAGTATTAACAGCCTTTTACTTGGAAACATTGTAAATAAATTGATAATATCTCTTGTAGTGTTGGTCACACATTCTTGAATTCTTGAAATGAATTTACAGCCAGCAAAATCTCAATGTCAATAAAAAATGACATTCTTATAAGAAGAACATGTTCTGAGCTTTGGGACATAATGATTGATGCTATTCAAAATGTAATTATAAATCAGTGATTGGATGTAACACAGGCAGAAGCTCCAACAAGAACCCTCAGGGAAAGACATTTGGCAATAGCAGCAGCAGCTCACGGATGAGAAGCACAGACAGCATCCTTAATTAAAGCAGTTTATGATTGAAGTCATATGATAGCGTGCCACCTCGGAGTGGGCCTGTCAAGTTAGCACACTATACCATCAACTGCAAACAACATGAAGAACACCAGCTTATATTATTAGAGGTGTGACTGCACATCCCACAATATCTGCACTGTACTTCAGGGAGACATGTCAATTTGTGTTCCTGGAAATGTACACTTAGTTATTTTTAAAGCTACAATAACCAGAAATCAGAGGAGATAGCAAAACTTCCAACCTGCAGATTTTTAAATGAGAATGAAAACTCAGCTGTGTGCTGAAGATATATTGGTTGGAGTTCAGGGGCTGCTTTAGGCCCTGGAAACCAATCAAAATGAAGCATTAATGGGATTCTGAGATGAATGGAATTGTAAAGGCGGAGATTCAATGTGATTACATATAAGAAAAATGCATCTATTATGGAACATTGTGAGCACAAAATAAATGTATTTATTGCATTCTAAGTGAAAGAAATGGATCATATATCAATGAAAATTACCAACAAAATAATTAAATAAAAAGGAACAAAATAAATACCTGTTTGGTGCCAAAACTACCGTCATGCCACAAGAACAAATGTAAAGAAAATTAAAAAAGTTATAAAGTAAAGTACTTATTAAATTAGAGAAGAGTTACATGCCGAGTGCCCGACGAAGAGAGCCGAGAATCGTAGAGGGAGGGAGCTCCTGAAGCAGACGAAGTCGCTCCGGATCCAGTTTGATTACACCGTTGCCCACCCAGTAGCCAAGGATGTTGATTGATGGCACTGATTTCACAGGTTTGGACTCAGTTAAGCTTAAGTTGCGATGACAGAGAACGTCAAAAAATTTCTGGAGGTTGGCATCATGCTCCTTCTGGTCATGACCAGCAATGGTGATATTATCCAGATATGGAAAAGTGTGCATTAAGTTCTCCTGTTTGACTAGGCTATCCATTGCCCATTGAAAGACAGCCACCCCATTGGTGACCCCAAATGGAAGGCGACAAAACTGGTAAAGCTGACCATTGGCCTCAAAGGCTGTATACTTTTTGTCAGAGTCCTTTAATGGTACTTGATGATATGCGCTCTTTAAATCAAAAGTTGAAAATACCTTGTAGTTGGCAAGGTTATTGACCATGTCATCGATGCATGGTAGTAGGTAGGCCTCCAGATCGGTATACTGGTTAATAGTTTGCGAGTAATCGATGCAAAGACATTTCTTGTGCTGCTTCAGAGGATTTTTAACAATGACGACTTGAGCCCGCCAGGAAGATGAACATGGCTCAATGATACCGTCAGCTAGAAGGCGAGATATTTCTGCCTCGATGAAGGCTCGATCATCTTGGCTGAAACGTCGTGATTTAGTGAATATGGGCTTACATCGGGGGGAGAGATTGGCAAACAAGGAGGGCTTGTCGAGCGAAGCCGCCGAAAGCGCATATAACGGTACTTTGGAAATAGTAAGCTCTGGCTTTGATCCTCCAAACTCAAAAGTGAGTCTTTTGTGTTGTTTCTGGAAATCCTGTCCCAGGAGCACATCACTGCATAGGTTCTTGAGCACCCCGAGCCGGGTGGAGAAATAAGTGCGGCCATTGAGGATAAGGTCGACAAGACAAAAGCCGGAAGAATTGGTGGTCAGTGTCGTCAGAGCCATTGCAATTTCCCTGTCTGAGGGGTAAATACGCAGTTTTAACTTACTGACAGCCTGCTCACTAATGAAGCTGTCAGAGCTGCATGAGTCGATTAGTGCACTCCAAATGTGTCCATTTACCGAAACATTCGTGGCTGCATGGGACAGACTTTGGGGAAAAACAGCTGTGATGGGATGAGGGGCAGTTTAACCCTTGACAACTGTAACCTTAGTAGTGGTTCTTGGGGGAGGAGCAGTTTTATAGATTGCAACTATAACCTTAGTAGTGGCTCTTGGGGGAGGAGCAGTTTTATAGATAGTAGCTGCAAAACTAACAGGAGCTCTCGACCGGTATACCTTAGAAAAGTGGCCTTTCTTACTAACAGTGGCTCTTGACTGGCATACCTTAGAAAAGTGACCTTTCTTGCTGCAATGATTGCAGGTTGCTTTATGAGTTTGAAGGTCGAGAGCTGGAGAGACAGTTTGAAGGTCGAGAGCAGGAGAGAGGACAGTTTGAAGGATGAGAGCTGGAGAGACAGTTTGAAGGAGTGAGAGCAGGAGAGAGGACAGTTTGAAGGAGCGAGAGCTGGAGTGACAGTTTGAAGGTCGAGAGCTGGAGTGACAGTTTGAAGGTCAAGAGCTGGAGTGACAGTTTGAAGGTCGAGAGCTGGAGTGACAGTTTGAAGGTCGCGAGCTGGAGAGACAGTTTGAAGGAGTGAGAGCAGGAGAGAGGACAGTTTGAAGGAGCAAGAGCTGGAGAGACAGTTTGAAGGTCGAGAGCTGGAGTGACAGTTTGAAGGAGCGAGAGCTGGAGAGACAGTTTGAAGGTCAAGAGCTGGAGTGACAGTTTGAAGGTCGAGAGCTGGAGAGACAGTTTGAAGGAGTGAGAGCAGGAGAGAGGACAGTTTGAAGGAGCGAGAGCTGGAGAGACAGTTTGAAGGTCGAGAGCAGGAGAGAGGACAGTTTGAAGGATGAGAGCTGGAGAGACAGTTTGAAGGAGTGAGAGCAGGAGAGAGGACAGTTTGAAGGAGTGAGAGCTGGAGTGACAGTTTGAAGGTCGAGAGCTGGAGTGACAGTTTGAAGGAGCGAGAGCTGGAGTGACAGTTTGAAGGTTGAGAGCTGGAGTGACAGTTTGAAGGTCGAGAGCTGGAGAGACAGTTTGAAGGAGTGAGAGCAGGAGAGAGGACAGTTTGAAGGAGCGAGAGCTGGAGAGACAGTTTGAAGGTCGAGAGCTGGAGTGATAGTTTGAAGGAGCGAGAGCTGGAGAGACAGTTGGAAGGTCAAGAGCTGGAGTGACAGTTTGAAGGTCGAGATCTGGAGAGACAGTTTGAAGGAGTGAGAGCAGGAGAGAGGACAGTTTGAAGGAGCGAGAGCTGGAGAGACAGTTTGAAGGTTGAGAGCTGGAGAGACAGTTTGAAGGTCGAGAGCTGGAGAGACAGTTTGAAGGTCGAGAGCTGGAGAGACAGTTTGAATGATGAGAGCTGGAGTGACAGTTTGAAGGTCGAGAGCTGGAGAGACAGTTTGAAGGATGAGAGCTGGAGAGACAGTTTGAAGGTCGAGAGCTGGAGAGACAGTTTGAAGGATGAGAGCTGGAGCGGAACCCAGTTACCAGGACGCCAAGTTGGACAGCCAGGGGTAATGTGCCGGCCAGGTGTGTGGAAGAAACCGAGGGGAAACGTCGAGAAAAACTGAAAAGAAACATCGAGAAAGACAGAGGAAACATCGAGAGAGAGAGAGGGGAAACATCGAGAGAGACCACGATGGAAACATCGAGAAAGACTGAGGGGGCACTTTATTTATTTTATTTTATTAATTTATTAATTAATTAATTAAATTTATTTAATTATAAGTTGTGAGTTCCTCATGATGCTCTCCCAGTGCGGCCACCCTGTAACCAGAGATTATTCTAGAAGCCTGGGTAGAAATATCAATGTAATTACTGTAGAAGTTACTTTTTTTACATTATTGCTTGTTCATTTTATGTGCTGTCTTTTTATGTCTTTTATTTATTTTACGTCTGCTTTATTTATATTTAAAGTATGTATGCGTGTATATGTCGGTATGTGTTTTTTTGTGATGGCGCCGATGAAGATGGCTGCCGTCCTTGCGAGCTCCGTGCGTACCAGGCAGCTAAGTGTTCTTGCTGCTTGTTGCTCTCGGCTCATCAAGAAAAAAGTATTTCACTAACTAGATTACACTTCTTGTATTTAGTTATGTGACTAATAAAATTGAAATTGAAAATTAAATTGAGCAGGACAAAATTTCCTATAATGGAACGCACCTCCACAGAAGAAACACTTCCTTCCGGATTGCCAAGATGCCGCTAGGGCGGGGTCGTCATCAGTGTAGGTTTCTAGGGTAGGGTTGCCATCAGCCAGGTTGGCGTCGTCATCTGTGAGGGCTTCCGCCCGAGGCCTATCGAAGGAGTCACTAAAAGTGATAGCATGTGGTGAAAGATAGGTATCTCCATTCCTCTTTGTTAATCCAGAGAACATGCCTGGTCATAGGCAGCCTGTAACTTGAGGGTTTTATTCTCCAACAGACGCCGACGTATGAAGGGAGACACAATCCCATTAATAAAGGAATCACGAATTAACTCCTCCTGGTACTGCTCAGCTGTAACAGCTTTAAGATTACAATCCTTGCTGAGCCTGCGAAGTTTCTGAAGGAATTCGTCAAGTGATTCCCCGGGCTGGTGTCGGGTTGTGGCCAGTAGATGCCGAGAAAAAATGTCATTTGGGGACTTGACATATAGCTGCTGTAGTATTTGGATAACGGTGTCATAGTCTACACAGTCTTCGATATAATCAAACACATGAGGGGATACATAATTCACAAGTATCTCTAATTTATCAGGAACATTTTCACCACACACCCTGAGGAAGTTGCTGAAAGTACGATACCAGTGTTTCCATACCTTAGCAGCTGTAAGTGAATTCGGGTCCAGGTCGAGATGGGCAGGGCTGAGTAGTTTCTCCATGATGGATCGATTACTTGTCTGAGTTCCCTTCTATGGTTTGAGTCGTAGCTGGCTGTTCCCGAAATCACCCAAAGCGTGGAGTCAATATCAAGTTGATTAAATTGGCGTAATAAAACTCACTACACACTTGGTTTGAGCATAAAGCAAGGCTTTAATCAACTTGTTTCAGAACATGGAGGTCTAGTTGTATTCCACTAGCTCCTTGTCTTACAAAATGTCCCTGGCAAGCTGGGGCCCACGCCCGAGTATTTATACTCCTTGGGCGGCTCCACCAGCTGGCCGTCCAGCGTTATTTCATAAGTAGTTTCTTGATGATGAGATTTATAACAGTTGGTCCAGTTAAGTTTCTGGTCAATGGTGACCCCCAGGATGTTGATGGTGGGGGATTCAGCAATGGTAATGCCGTTAAATGCCAAGGGGAGGTGGTTAGACTCTCGCTTGTTGGAGATAGTCATTGTCCAGCACTTCTGTGGCACGAATGTTATCTGCCACTTATCAGCCCAAGCCTGAACATCGTCCAGGTCTTGTTGCAGTCCGTGTGATGAAGGTACTCCCACAGTGCTGTTAGGGAGGGAGTTCCAGGATTTTGACCCAGCGACGATGAAGGATCAGCGATATACTTCTAAGTCAGGATGGTAGGGGTGCTGGTGGCACACCATATAGTTCATGGGCATATGCAGCCACTAATTTGTGCTCTTATAACCTTTACACTTTATGCAATATGTAAAATTGATAAAATTAGTGTACGCTCTTAAAGCTATGTAGGATGGCAAATAATACAAGGGTACAGACCTGAACTGAGGAAGGCACCAGAAATTACAGCCCTTTGAGGAGGCCTTCCAGTACATCCTCGCCTGTAAGAGTATCAAGTTAGTATGGGAGGGAGAAGCTGGAAGCCTTCGCCAAACTCAGGGTTAGTACCATTATTGTTATTGTTATGCCTTGACCCTTTCTCACACATTCACACACAGGAATACACACAACCATGAGAACATCACACAACAGTCCATCAGCCATTTGCTTGATGCATTAGCGGGCAACAAACTGGCTGATATTGCAAATGAACCCAATGTTAGTCTGGAAGGAGGTGGAGGCTAAAACGCTGACAGGGAAGGTGGTCCTGACTGACAACTGTCAGGGACGTTCCTACAGCAGAGGGTGCCTGCAGGTCTCATTGCAACTGATAGCACAGCTGTGCAACTGCCTCCATGCTGAGCTGAAACCTGCAGTGGACATTGGGGGTAATATTGACAATGGGTGATAGTATAAAATGGGTGATATTGATTCAGCTGCTTGTTATATATCTCTCCCAATTTTCATTTCCATTGACTTCACCAATTAAAGTTCATCACCCGTTTTATGCTATCACCCAAAGTCAAAATTACCCCCATTGACCTTTGTCATCATCAGATAGGTTCCAATGCCTCTGGCTTTGGTAGGTGGCTTAATAGCAGGTATGTCCATACTTGCGCTGATGTCAGGTGATCTTGTTTGTATGCTTTCTTTCACTTTGTACTGCTTCAACCATTAAATATGGTGAATGGGGCACTTTAAAAGCAGCCCCCAATATTCATTTGAAAATGACTTGCCAAATAACACAGGACTCTGTAGCTGAAAGTAAAATGCCATGTCAACCCCTGAGCTGGAGTGAAAGGATATATTCCAGAAGCTACTTTACAGATCCCTTCTTCTTTAAGGACCTTCCTGAACTGCTGAACTCTTGTAAATATTTTATTTACAATCAGCTCTCTGGTCATTTTGGATGCAATGAACTGGTTGTTTATTTAGTAACAAACATTTCATACACGTTAAAAGAAAGCAAAAAGAGAAAGAGAAAGGATATGTCAGAAAAATAGAAAAGTAAAACCAAAAAGCCCTCTTTCCTTTTAAGAGCTCCCTTTGAGTCTGGACCCAATGAAAATTGGTCACTAGGGGTATCTAAAATTTCCCTCTGAGGGGGCCCCAGCTAGACCCCTAGAAACAAAACTGACAATCTCCACTGCAATTGTGGCCTGTGAGGCAAGGTGTGTGTCCAAGATTCACCTCTAGTGGTGCACATGCCCACTATTCTCTCAGAGGTCCCAGGTAAGCACAAACTGACACTTATGCCCTCTCCTCTCTCTGTATTTCACCCGACCTCCTTATTTTTAATGTTTATTGTGAATTAGGATGTCAGCCTAAAGATCAGGAGGTCTACGATTCAGCTCCAGGTCTTTATTTGTATACATAACACATTCTTAATTAAGATCCTGCACATTCTGTGTGAGAGCAATGTACACAATCAGAAACTCATTCAGGGGGGGTTGCAACAAAGGCCAGGCAAGAACAGAGGCCTCTAATTTTCCTCTTCCTGCACACTCCCAGTGGGAACATTTCCACCGGGTATAAATTAAGCTCATTAAGATGCCTAACATCAAATGAGAAAATAACAACAAAAAATTGTATGTAAAAAATTCCTCTTCAAATGAGAACCTCAAGTCACCAGATCAATTCATCAAAAACATTTAATAATATCACAATCAAACCTGCAAACTACAATAGTCATTTATGTTGAAGTATGCTCCTCAGATTCAAAGTAATTCAATGAGCACTCCGCATGGTAAACAACCGCTCCTAGACGGGTGTATTTACTAGCAGTTGGTCCTGACAACTCACACAGTTCTCACGAGTGGCTCCAAGTGCAATACCCCGGGACCTTGCTTCAGTTGGCATGCTGAACCTAATGAGAGCAGTCAGCATTTGACAAATTCAAGACCACTGAAACAAAAAAAAAATCGGCCCCGAGCTTGTGGGGCTGAATAACCTACTTTTGTGTCCCTAAGTATCAATCACCCTGAGTCATCATCATTTCTGCAATGAGACTATATAAATGCAAGTCTTTCTTTCTTTCTTTCTTTCTTTCCATTAATCACATGTCCATTTTATGTGTACATGAATCCTCTACAGGTACAAATGATTTATGACTGCTGAGCTGTGGACAGAAATATAGGCCGCGATTTTGCCGGCACTCAGAGGGCGGGTTTGGATGTGGGTCAGGAGTAAAAATCCAAATGAATGACGGCGGGTTGCAAAACCACCGCCATCCCGCCTCCATGCAACTTTGCAAAGTGTCGGGTCTGCGAGTTCCGATCAGATCCGACACCAAACTGTAGAATTCGCAAAATTGGACTTTGTATTAATAAGGGTCAAATGGCAGAAGAGGCCGTGATTTTAAAGAATGTTTTAAAAGAAGCCCAGAAAAAGGGGCATACAAAATGGCCGCTGTAGTGTATGTGCCTTTAAGTCAGAACTACTTTTACAGCTCCTGTATACTGTAGTACCGGCAGTGACCACACCGGTATATAAGCTTTGCGCATGCCTCTGTACCCCCAGTCTTGAGACTACCCTCATCCAGTAAAGACCTGTCTATTGTTAATGTACAGCATCCGTGTGATTATTTGATAACAGCATATCCACTGAACCACGGATCCAACAGTGGCGACGAGTGTCGATTCGAATCTACCTGCAACATAAAAAAAAAATAGTCGAGGCCAGGAACACGGGCGTCGACCACGAGCAACCGCCCAGCAGTCAGGCAGAGATTGAACTTCGCAGGGGAGGCTGTGGAGAGCTGGGCTTGGTTCCCCAGCCACGACGAGCAGCAAGAGACCGACGACAGGTCCAGCGCAGACCCTTCCCGAGCAGCGGCGGCTGGAGCCGACCGACGGCGGAGAGAAAGCCGAGCAGCGTCGACAGGGTAAGACAGAGGGTGAAGAGCGCAGGGCGCAGCCGGGGTTTGAACACCGAGCAGCGTCGAGAAAAAGAAAAAAACTGGAGAGAGAGAGGGTAAAGAAACAGCCGGGTTCTAGACTGAGCGGCGTCGAAAAATATAAAAAGAAGAACGCGCAGAGCACAGCCAGGGCTCACGGGCTGAACAGGGTCCGCGGGGTGAAGAAAGGGGAGCGTGGGAGATGCCATTGAGCCGCGGAGAAGAAGGAAGAGCGCGGGTGGCGCCATTTTTAGAAGCCACAGCGGAGAAGGAGGGCTAGCACGGGAAGGAAGGAAAGCACGGGAGACGCCATTTTGTGCCAGCGGAGAAGAAGGGGAAGCGCGGGAGGCGCCATTTTTGACAGTTAACTCACACCGAAGGATGCCGAAGAGTGGCAGTATCTCTACGTTCAACAATGAAGTCGAAGATTGGGCGACATATGTGGAAATTATTGAGGTGTACTGCAGGGCGAATGAAGTGCCAGATGCTAATAAAGCACTGGTTCTGTTAAATTCCATGGGTGCAAAAACTTATGGGTTACTGCGAAATCTAATATCCCCAGAGAAGCCGGTAAACAAGAATTTTGAAAGCATAGTAGAAATCCTACAGGACCACTTAAACCCCACACCGCTGCTGATAGCAGAACGATTTAAGTTCCATAAAAGGAACCAACACAAAGACGAAAGCAATGCTGAGTACCTAACGGAACTGCGCAAGCTATCAAAACACTGCCAGTTTGGAGCGGGACTAGCAGATACGTTAAGGGACAAGTTTGTGTGCTGGCTACAAAGTGAAGGAACCCAGAAACGGCATCTATCAGAAAAGGACCTTACGCTGGACAAAGCTTTCAGTATGGCAGTATCACACGAAGCAGCCGCAAGGGGCGCTGCAGAGATACAACGGAGACCGCAAGAATATGGCACCAATGAAATGTCCTATGGAACAGGGAAGTGCTATCGCTGCGGCAGAACAACACATGACCAGAAAGATTGTTGGTTCAAGGACCAAGTGTGCAGACAGTGTGGAAAAGCAGGACACATAGCAAGAGTCTGCAGGTCGGGAAAGAAAACCAACAGTAAGAAATCTCCACAGGAGAAGTACAAAAAGGTACACCAGGTGATGGACAGTGGTTCAGATGAACAGAAAAGTGACACAGACTCCGGAAGCAAGGAGCTGGGTTGTCTGAAACTACATAAGGTAACATAAATGGAGGATCACCAGACTATCAGGGTTACACTCAAGATAGACGGAGTCCAAGTGAAAATGGAATTGGACACAGGGTCAGCTCTAACAGTCATAAATCAAAGAGACTACAAGCGGCTATTTTCACACATACCCTTGAAAGCGACAGAGATTGTCTTGAAGACGTATACGGGGCAAAAAGTCTACCCCAAAGGAAAAATAAGGGTGAAAGTGACATATAAAGGCCAGGAAATACCTAAAATGGATATACAGGTAGACTACCCTTTATCCGGACTTCCGAAAACCAAAACCCTCTAAAAACCGAAGGTTTTTTCGTTCACCGTAAGTCGTGCGTACAACTTACGCTGAACGAAAAAACCTTCGGTTTTTAGAGGGTTCCGGTTGCGGAAGTTCGGATAAAGGGTAAGTCATGCGCACGACCCCCCGCCGACCCCCCCCGCCGACCCGGCCAGCCCCGACAACCGCCGACCCCGCCAGCCCCGACAACCGCCGACCACCCCGCGGACCCCGCCAGCCCCGACAACTGCCGACCCCGCCAGCCCCGACAACCGCCGACCCCCCCGCGGACCCCGCCAGCCCCGACAACCGCCGACCCCGCCAGCCCCGACAACCGCCGACCCCCCCGGGGACCCCGCCAGCCCCGACAACCGCCGACCCCGCCAGCCCCGACAACCGCCGACCCCCCCGCGGACCCCGCCAGCCCCGACAACCGCCGACCCCACCAGCCCCGACAACCGCCGACCCCCCTGCGGACCCCGCCAGCCCCGACAACCGCCGACCCCGCCAGCCCCAACAACCGCCGACCCCCCCGTGGACCCCGCCAGCCCCGACAACCGCCGACCCCGCCAGCCCCGACAACCGCCGACCCCCCCGCGGACCCCGCCAGCCCCGACAACCGCCGACACCCCCCGCGTACCCCGCCGGCCCCGACCCCCGCCGACCCCGACTGACTTACGCTGAGCATCAGCGTAAGTCGTGCGCACGACCCCCCGCCGACCCCCCCGCGGACCCCCGCCGACCCACCTTCCGAAATCCGAAATTCTCCTTTATCCGAAACTCGGCTGGTCCCGAGGTTTTCGGATAAAGGATAGTCTACCTGTAAATGTATTGCCAGATGGAGGACCATCACTGCTAGGACGTGAATGGATCCGGAAGATACAATTAGATTGGCATTCCATACAGGCACTGAAGGTTGAGGCCAAAAACGATGACGACGTCACACCTGGACGACTGTCAAAAATGCTAACTGATGCAAAAGCAGTGTTCCAGGAAGGACTAGGAACACTAAAAGGAATAACAGCAATGATTAAAATAGAGGAAAATGCAAGCCCAAAGTTTCTGAAGGCCAGACCAGTGCCTTATGCGATCAGACCAGCTGTTGAAGCAGAGCTGGAAGGGTTGGAACGTTCAGGAGTACTGTCCAAAGTGAACTGGAGCGAGTGGGCTTCACCCATCGTTCCTGAAATGAAGAGGTCATTGAGTAATACGCCTGGGGAACCAAAGAAGGTCCGCATCTGTGGGGATTTTAAGGTGACAGTGAACCCAGTCCTTCACACGGTACAATATCCGCTTCCACGAATTGAGGATATTTTTGCCTCGCTATCTGGAGGTAAACGCTTCACCAAAATTGATCTAGCCCAGGCGTACTTGCAAATGGAGGTAGACGAAGCTTCGAAACAGTACCTTACGATCAACACTCATAAAGGTCTCTGTCAATACAACCAGCTGGTGTTTGGAGTAGCCTCGACTCCGGCTATCTGGCAAAGGGCGATGGATCAGGTCCTGCAAGGGATTCCAGGGACCCAGTGTTATTTGGACGACATCTTGGTCACGGGCGAAAATGACAGTGATCACCTCGCCAACTTGGAGAAGGTGCTCACCAGATTAAAGGAGTATGGGCTACGAGCTAATCGCCACAAGTGCGAGTTTTTCCAGAAACAGATCTCGTATTGTGGCCACGTCATCGATGAAGAGGGGTTACATAAGTCCCCTGACAAAATTGAGGCAGTAGTCAAGGCTCCAGCACCGGAAAATGTGTCACAACATAGGTCGTTCCTCGGGCTGGTAAACTACCACCACAAGTTCTTACCAAATTTGTCTACGGTATTACACCCACTGAACACCCTAATGCAAAAAGGGGTACCATGGAAGTGGGATGACGAACGTAGATGAGCTTTCCAGAAGTGTAAAGAATTGATCACATCAAAAGAGGTGTTGGCCCATTTCAACCCAGCACTACCAATTCGTTTGGCGTGTGATGCATCACCCTATGGTATTGGAGCGGTGCTGTCGCACAAATTCCCAGACGGGTTGGAGAGGCCAGTAGCCTTTGCGTCTCGGTCACTAACCTCAGCCGAGCGCAACTACGCCCAGATTGACAAGGAGGCCCTCAGCCTAGTATTGGGAGTACAAAAATTCAACCACTATCTGCATGGGCAGAAGTTCACCTTGCTGACTGACCACCAACCACTTGTCTCCATCTTTAATCCTAAGAAGGGCGTTCCAGTGATGACTGCACAGCGGTTACAAAGATGTTCCCTGTTTCTAGGGGCGAATTAATATGAAATAGAATATAAAGGCACGAAACAGCATGGGAACGCTGATCGGCTATCGCGCCTGCCACTGACTACTGTGGAGGAAGCACCAGCAGTGGACCCTATCGAGATATTTTATTCGTCAATAATTGAACGATTGCCGGTAACAAACGCGGATATAGAGAAGGAGACCCGCAATGATCCGACACTGTCGCGGGTATATGATTTGACGGTGAGGGGATGGCCAACACATGGCGACTCACTGTTGCCAGCATTCTCATCCAGAAGAGAACAGCTGTCAGTATGCCAGGGGACAGTGATGTGTGGATCCAGAGTGGTGATTCCACCCAAGTTAAGGGAGAGAGTGCTAAATGAGCTACATGAAGGTCATCTGGGGGGAGTGAAAATGAAAAGCCTTGCTAGGGCTTATGTGTGGTGGCCGGGAATCGATCAACAAATCGAAGACCTAACTAAGAGCTGCTTAGGATGCCAGAAGATCCGAAATGCACTACCACATGCCCCTCTACACCCATGGGAGTGGCCCTCCTCTCCATGGCAACGGGTGCATATTGATTTTGCTGGTCCATTCATGGACTCAATGTTCTTAATAGCAGTGGATGCTCATTCAAAGTGGCCTGAGGTGATAAAAATGTCTTCAACCACTACAGAGAAAACGACTGCAGTCCTACGGACCATATTTCCAGAAACGGTTTGCCAGAGCAGATTTGCTCTGATAATGGACCACAGTTTGTGTCCGACGAGTTCCAAAAATTTACGAGAAGGAATGGGGTAAGGCATTACACATCCGCCCCGTATCATCCAGCCACAAATGGATTGGCTGAGAGGTTCGTACAAACCTTTAAGAAGGCGATAAAGGCCATGTGCGACGATGAAATTCCACGACAGCACAAGATGGACAATTTCTTATTAGCCTACCGAAACGCGACACATGCAGTTACCAACCAGACCCCGGCCATGATGTTCTTTAACCGAAAGTTGAGATCTCGTCTGGAATTGCTCAGACCAAATGTGCGAAGAAATGTTGAGGACAAACAATTCCAGCACATCAATGAGAAGCCAACAAGAAGCTTCAATGTAGGGCAACCCGTCTTGGCCCGTGACTATCGAACAGAGAAATGGCAACCCGGAACGATATGTACAAGGCAGGGGCCATTAATGTACACAGTGGATGTCGGGGAGAACATTGTGAGACGCCACGTCGATCAGATCTTAGCGTCACAGGAAGGCGTCAACCCCATGTCTCGAGTACCTGGGGATGAACCCGACATACCGGTAGCATCTACTTCAGACCCAGTAGCAGTGGAACCCGATGAACTACCCGATGAAAAGGGGTCAGAATCGCCTCTGCACCAAGAACAAGAACCTCCGGAAAGGCGCTATCCCGAAAGGGTCAGGAAGCTGCCCCAAAGACTGAATCTATAAATGGACTTTTGTTGTTTAATGTACATGTTGAAATGTTAATTGTTATTTGAAATTTAGGGGTACTACTAATCTAAAAGGGGAGGAATTGTAGTGTATGTGCCTTTAAGTCAGAACTACTTTTACAGCTCCTGTATACTGTAGTACCGGCAGTGACCACACCGGTATATAAGCTTTGCGCATGCCTCTGTACCCCCAGTCTTGAGACTACCCTCCTCCAGTAAAGACCTGTCTATTGTTAATGTACAGCATCCGTGTGATTATTTGATAACAGCATATCCACTGAACCACGGACCCAACAGCCGCCATACCATGTGACCAGCTTATTGGGACACTTTAAAATGGTTCCTGCGAATCCTCAGACAGCTTTGTGGATTCAACCCACAGCAAGTTCTGGAAGCCGTTTCTGAGAGAACGAAACCAGGCCCACACATATATATATGGATTAGATGCAAATCCAGTCAAGATCGGCCTGGAGACAGAGGCCATCTAAATGTTGACCCAGACAAAAGGGGACAATTTCATATTCATGTGAACAGCACCAAGGACTAGATAACGAGATCAGCAGGATATTAAAAACAATGAAGGTCATTCCAGACCAGAGATGGGCCTTTACCGGCCATCAAAAACATTTTAAAATATAATAACTACCCCGCTGTGCTCCCAGCCCGCCAAAAGTTAAACAAAGACTAACCTGATTTTGGGCGGGAAGTGGAAGCTTCTGGGGGAAAAGTATAACTGGAGGAGTTGGAGTTGTACAGACACTCACGCAGACATTCGGAGAGAGGTGCACGCAGACTCGGGAAACTCTGAAGGAGACACCGGAGTTGTAGTTGGAGACAGCGGTGGGTGAAGAGGAGTCGCTTCGGGAGAAAATCAGCAAACTCCTCTCCACCATCGGAGGAGGAAGAAGAATCAAGCCAACATCAAGAAGGCCGTTTCGAAGCCGGCGTCCCGCCCCAGGGAAAACATCGGGAGATCATCGACCATCCCCGGGCCGTTGCCTAAACGAGAGGCCATCGACCCAACTTGGGAGAAGAAACAAAAAAATAAAGCCCCAAGAGAAGAAACCTTCCAGCCACCCCGGCTCGGGAGAAGAGATAAAAACAAACTGAAGAAGCAATGGGAGCCAGCCCAAGGCTCCTCTGACCAGGGTCGAGCCGACGATCCTCGACCCCGCCGACATCCAGGCCCGCCGGTGTCCAGCCGCCCCGACCCCCACCTCAGGAGAGAGGTGTGGCGCAGCTCGCAGGGGTTCCACGATCCACGAGGAGAAGGAGTGCCTGAAGGGATCAAAACACAGACTTGACTTCAAAACCTTGCACTTCCTAGTGGGATTGGTGAGCATGTTTCTGGCCCTTCACAATCAGATCTAGATAGGTTTAATAAGGGGGTGGATTTAAGGGTACAATTAACATGAGTTGTTGTCCCTCGATGTTCCGTGTGTTTCCTTATTTCATGATGATCTTTGTAGAGTATAAGATGCCTGTATTCGCCTTAGTTAGTACTGTGTCATTATGATTTGTTTGTGTTTTTCCCTCCCATGTACTCTCTTATCTGCTTGCATTTGATTTGATATTTTTCCTTATGCAATAAAATTTAATTTTGTTTCGTCAAACTTGGTCTACAAGAGTTTTCTCTACATTGTAGTTCCTGCCCCAAAGTCCAGAGTATAGAATCTAAGGGGCGAGTGGGTCGAACCACTCAAGGTTTTACTGTGCAAGAGAGAGAGGCCTCTAGAGAGAGAAACCTCAGGGAAATCTCTCAAGGAAAACCCCTTACAAAACGGCAGGAGAGACACTTAAGGCAGCTAACAGCTTGTTAACTGCCTAGATAATGCCTTTTTAACTGGCTCTTCCCATTTTAAGACATTTTCAGCGTGTTGCCCAGTGTGCGACAAACACGCCAGCTGATCGTGCCGGGTTCAGCAAGCAGGCGAATTGTTGACAGCTGCTCCTGCAGCATAAAAGTGGACATGCAACATGGCTCACTTTCAGATGACAGAACTTTGTGCTTTGAGATTTTGCAACACATTTTACAGGTCTATTCAGCTTGTGAGTGGTTAAGCTGAGATCCATATGCACTGTGACCTCCTTGGAATACCCTTTGACCACATTGACTGAGAGCTTATAACGTCTCTTCCTCAAGTGACATACATACCAGCAGAACGCGAACCATTTATACCCTCTCCTCCTGGTTGTCAGAATCGGAGGAAGAGCAGCCATGGCAGCAGCAGAACCAGGCACAACAGCAGCACCAACAACAGGAGCAGCAACCTCCTCCTCACACACCTGATGCGGCACAGGGCAGAGGGCATCAGCGCGGGGCTGCACCTCACCGCAGGAGATACCCCCAACACAGGGTTTACAGGCTGAGGATGTGCTTCCTCAACATGAGTGAGCAGCAGTGCCAAATGAGTCTGAGACTTTAGCGAGAGGTAGTCAATGGCATCTGCGCAATGCTGCACCAAGACCTGGAGCCCAGAGGAGCAGGTGGACACTCCTTAGCAGTGGCTGTCAAAGTCACCGCCACACTCAACTTCTTTGCTTTGGGCTCCTTCCAGGGATCAGCAGCAGACATCAGCAGCATCTCCCAGTCGGCCGCACACACCTATATCACGCAGGTTACCGATGCCTTCTTTGCAAAGGCACACAATTACATCCACTTCTCCGCGGATGAAGCAAGTGCAACTGCGCGTGTAGTTGGCTTTTCCAAAATGGCAGGCTTGCCAAGGGTGCAGGGCATCGTAGACTGCACTCATGTGGCCATTAGGGCACCCCATCACAACCCAGCTGTATTTGTGAACCGCAAGGGCTTCCACTCCCCTAACGTCCAGCTGGTGTGTAACCACAGGAAGAACATTATTCATGTTTGCACCAAGTTCCCTGGCAGTTGCCATGACTCCTTCATACTGCGGCAGTCTACTGTACCTCAGCTCTTCAATCCGCCAACCCAACTTTCCGGGTGGCTACTTGGAGACAAGGGCAATCCTCTGAAAAAGTGGTTCATAACACCGATGAGGAGGCCATCAAATGAAGCTGAGGAGCGGTACAATGTGAGCCACATTTCCACCAGAAGCATCATGGAGCAAACCATGGGCTTGCTCAAAATGCGATTCCGATGCCTCGACAGATCTAGTGGAGCACTACAGTATGCACCAGCCAGGGTCTCCAGATTTGTCATGATCTGCTGTGCCCTGCACAACATCGCACAGCAGCATGGCTTAGCACTGCCTGAGGAGCAAGTGGCTCAGTGCACAGCCTCCTCGGAAGAGGAGGAGGAGGAGAAGGAGGAGAAGGAAGAGGTGGAGGCGGCAGATGAGGGACGCCTTGCAGGGGCAGATGTGCCAATTCCACCAACAAGTGAGCACATTGCTGGCCGTGAGGCAAGGGATGCAGTTATCCATGCCAGATTTGCGTAATTTGACGCATTAAACACATATGGTTGGCACACAAAAATGAATGTCTGGCCAACCTTCTTAACACACGATACAGCATCTGTACCATAAACTGTGTTCATTAATCACTCTCACCACCATCATTACCATGGACCAATATGTCAAGGAACCAAATAGAGATCAGGCCATCTTAGACTGGGTATTATGTAATGAGAAAGGATTAATTAGCAATCTTGTTGTGCGAGGCCCCTTGGGTCAGAGCGATCATAATATGATAGAATTCGTCATTAAGATGGAGAATGAAGTGGTTGACTCAGAGACTAGGGTCCTGAATTTAAATAAAGGAAACTATGATGGTATGAGAAGCGAGTTGGATAGGATTGATTGGGGAATGTCACTCAAAGGGTTGATGGTGGATAGGCAATGGCAAACATTCAAAGATCACGTGGATGAACGACAGAATTTGTTCATCCCAGTTTGGCATAAAAATAAAACAAAAAAGGTGACTCAACCGTGGCTAACAAGGGAAATTAGAGATAGCATAAGATCCAAGGAGAGGACATATAAATTGGCCAGAAAAAGCAGTAAACCTAAGGATTGGGAGCAGTTTAGGATTCAACATAGGAGGACAAAGGGATTAATTAAGAGGGGGAAAATAGAGTATGAGAGTAAGCTTGCTGGGAACATAAAAACTGACTGTAAAAGCTTTTATAGATATGTGAAGAGAAAAAGATTGGTGAAGTCAAGCGTAGGTCCCTTGCAGTCAGAATCAGGGGAATTTATAATGGGGAACAAAGAAATATCAGACCAATTAAATACATACATTGGTTCTGTCTCCACAAAGGAGGGCACAAATAAACTCCCAGAGATGTCGGGGAACATAGGGTCTAATGAAAGGGAGGAACTGATAGATATCAGTATTTGTAGGGAAATGGTGTTAGAGAAATTGACGGGATTGAAGGCCAATAAATCCCCAGGGCCTTATAATCTATATCCTAGGGTACTTAATGAAGTGGCCCTAGAAATAATAGATGCATTGCTGGTCATCTTCCAAAATTCGATAGACTCTAGAACAGTACCCATGGATTGGAGGGTAGCTAATGTTACCCCACTGTTCAAAAAAGGTGGTTGAGAAAAAATGAGATGTACCTGACATCGGTATGGGGAAAATGCTAGAGTCCATTATAAAAGATGTAATAGCAGAGCACTTGGAAAACAGTGACCGGATCGGACAAAGTCAACATGGATTTACAAAAGGTAAATCGTGCTTGACTAATCTACTGGAATTTTTGAGGATGTAACTGGTACAATAGATAAGGGAGAACTAGTGGATGTGGTGTATTTGGACTTTCAAAAGGCTTTCGATAAGGTCCCGCATATGAGATTAACGTGTAAAGTTAAGGCACATGCGATTGGGGGCAAGGTATTGACTTGGATAGAGAACTGGTTGGCAGACAGAAGCAAAGAGTTGGAATAAACAGCTCTTTTTCCGAGTGGCAGGCAGTGACTAGTGGGGTACCGTAGGGATTGGTCCTTGGACCCCAGCTATTCACAATATATATTAATGAACTGGACGAGGGAACTAGATGTAATATCTCCAAGTTTGCAGATGACACAAAGCTGGGTGGGCGTGTGTGCTGTGAGGAGGATGCTGAGAAACTCCAGTATGATTTGGACAGGTTGGGTGATTAGGCAGAAGCATGGCAGATGCAATATAATGTGGATAAATGTGAGGTTATCCACTTTGGTGTCAAAAACAAGAAGGCTGTTTATTATCTGAATGGCAATAGATTGGGAGAAGGGGAAGTGCAATGAGACCTGGGCGTCCTTGTGCACCAGTCGCTGAAGGTAAGCATGCAGGTGCAGCAGGCGGTTAAGAAGGCAAATGGTATGTTCGCCTTCGTAGCGAGAGGGTTTGAGTACAGGAACAAGGATGTCTTGCTGCAGTTGTACAGGGCCTTGGTGAGACCACATCTTGAGTATTGTGTGCAGTTTTGGTCGCCATATCTGAGGAAGGATGTTCTTGCCATGGAAGGAGTGCAGCGAAGATTCACCAGGCTGATACCTGGGATGGCAGGAATGACGTATGAGGAGAGATTGGGTCGATTGGGCTTGTACTCGCTGGAGTTTAGAAGAATGAGAGGGGATCTCATTGAAACTTATAAAATTCTAACAGGACTAGACAGGCTAGATGCTGGAAGGATGTTCCCGATGGTCGGGGAGTCCAGAACCAGGGGTCACAGTCTAAGGATAAGGGGTAAACCATTTAGGACAGAAATGAGGAGGAATTTCTTCACCCAGAGAGTGGTGAACCTGTGGAATTCTCTACTACAGAAGGCAGTAGAGGCCAATTCATTAAATATATTCAAGAAGGAGTTGGATATATTTCTTAAGGCTAAAGGGATCAAGGGGTATGGGGAGAAGGCAGGGACAGAGTACTGAATTTGGATGATCAGCCATGATCACACTGAATGGCGGAGCAGGCTCGAGGGGCCAAATGGCCTACTCCTGCTCCTATCTTCTATGTTTCTATGTTTCATTACAGAAGAAAGGCTCCCTGGCCCCTCACTGTGCAACCTTGTCAGAGACTCCTGCACTTGTTCCTGGAGTTCCAGCACCGCTCTCTTTCTAGATGGTCTAAGGGGTTTTCTTAGATCGCAGAGGTCACTCTCTCTCCAGAGGCCTCCCTCTCTCTTGCACTGTAAAACCTTGAGTGGGTCGACCCACTCGCCCCTTAGTTTCTAGACACTGGACTTTGAGGCAGGAACTACAATGCAGAGAAAACTCCATAGACCAGGTTTAATTAAAATGAAATGAAACTTTATTGCATAAAGGAACAGATCAAACTGCAAGCCAATAAGGTACATGGGAGGGATAAACAAATCATAATACAGTGCTGGCTAAGATATATACAGGCATATTATACTTTACAAAAGTCATCACGAAATGGGGAAACACACGGAACATCAAGGGACAACAACTCATTGTTAAACTTACCCCTTAAATGCCCACCCCCTAAACCTATCTAGATCAGATTGTGAGGGGCCAGAAACATACTCACCAATCCAGTTGGAAAGTATAGGGTTTTGAAAAAGGTCTGCGTTTTGATCCTTTCAGGCATCCTGTCTCCACGTGGTCAGCGCTGCGGGCTGCGAAACTCTCTCTTCCTCGAGGTGAAGGTCACGGACAGGCTGGATGTCAGCGGGCCTGGAAGTTGGTGTGGGGAGAGACCAACTGTTTTACCATTTTCGTATGGGTTTCGTAGCACAGCCCAGTTGGTTCACCATTTTCATATAGGTTTCACCTATACTTGTCAGCGTCCCGGGGTTGGTCGATGATCTCCCGACAGTTACCCCAGGGCTAGATGCTGACTCAACCTTCCATCTCGAACCTCGATCCTCCGTCGTCTTCGCTTGAACTCCGTACCGGTGTAGAAGCCCAGCTGAAGCCCCAGATCCTGTGAACCTCCTCCGAACCCTTTGAACTTTCTCAGCACCCTTCGAACTTTCTCAGAACCCTTCGAACTTTCTCAGAACCCTTCGAACTTTCTCAGAACCCTTCGAACTTTCTCAGAACATCGATCGCTACCCCGGGTCCCCAGATATACTTCTCAAAAGAGGCCTTTATCTCCCGCCAAATCAAGGTTAGTCTTTGTTTAACTTTTGGCGGGCTTGTCGCACAGCGGGGTAGTTATTATGTTTTAAACTACTTTGGGATGGCCGGTAACGGCCATCTCTGGTCTGGAATGACCCTGTATTGTTTTTAATGTCCTTATGATGTCTTAAACGGTTCTTGATGTTCCCCCTATGAATATGAAACTGTTTTCCTTTGTCTGGGTAAACATCTAGATGGCCTTTATCTACAGGCCGATCTGACTGGATCTGCATCCAATCCATATGTATGTGGTTCTGTCTGGTTTCGTTTTCTCTGAAACGGCCTTCCAGAACTTACTGTGGGCTGAATCCACAAAGGCTGTCTGGGGACTGCAGGAACCATTTTGAGGTGTCCCGAAAAGCTGGTCATGGGGTCTGGCGGCCATTTTGTATGCCCCTTTTTCTGGGCTTCTTTTAAAACAGTCTTTAAAATTAAGGCTTCTTCTGCCAATAGACCCTTATAGGACAATGTTCAATTTTGCGAATCTTACAATGGCCCCAGAGGCACAGTGTCTATATGCAGCTGAGCAGACCTAGCAGCATCCTGCGACCTCCAATGGGGACTCTCCACTGCTGTCGCTGTCTCCACCATCTGCTGATGCTCACTTGTGAGCTGTGATACACCAGGTAACAACACTAGTCTATGTTGCGAAGGACCCACCACGGTGTGCATCTCTGCGCTGGTGCTGGGTGCGCTGATTTCTAGTGACGCTGCGCCCTCAGAGGCTGCAGGTTCCTCTGAGGAGTCGTCAGGCTCTTCCTCCTGGACAGTGGGGAGGGGGGCTCTCAATGGTACTCTGGGGTAGTAAAGGCATGAGTTAGACATTTGATATTTAGGTAGCAGACACAACCTCTTGTGCAGATGATCAGAAGTCAATTTGTATGAACATCAGATGCCATATCAATCATTAATGAAATCGAAATGAGAGGGTTTTAAATCTATCTGTCACCAGCATGCTCTAGTGCGCCCGTCTCTCCGTCCCCCACTTCCAGCTCCTCAGTACCTCGGACCATGTCAAGAGCAGCCTCCTCAGCGTTTGTTAAAGTTGCGAAGGATGGTGGGCCTCCTCCTGTCCTCGCTCTCTTCCTCTTATTGTGGGCACTCTTTTCCCGCAATGAGGGACACAAGTGGAGTGACTGTAAAGATTCCTATACATAGAAGTTTAGAGGGAGGCAAAGATGGAGTGAGGTGCCAAAACCAAGGTGCCTCCCTGTGCATTGTTAGTTGTTGTCATTGCATAAAAGTGAGAACGAGTGTGAGGGATGCATAGCAGGATGGTGAAGTGATTCTGTACATAGAGAGAACGGGATAGGTAAGGGTGCAAGAGAAGTAAGGATAAGTTGGGATGTGGAGGAGTAGGTTGACAATGCAGAGTGCTGGTGATGAGAACAGATGGGAAGCAGATTGAAGGTAAGTGTGATGTGATACTCACTTTTGCTGAACGTAGCAGATCATTGAACCGTTTTCGGCACTGGACCCAGGTGCGTGAGCACAAGGACCTTGCACTTACCTCCTCAGCAACTTGCAGCCAGGCTGCCTTTGTCTGCTGAGTAGGCTTCCTCTGGCCGTCGGGAGGGAACAGAACCTCCCTGCGCCCTCTTACTCCCTCCACAAGAGTGATATGCCATCAATGACTCAAAGACAAGGATTCAACTGAAGGCTTTTAATCACTAAGAACATAGCAGTATAGCAGGTCTTCCCACATCGGGTTCGTCTGGTAGTGAATGACTCATACAGCTCCTGAGACCTTTATATGGCAAAAGACAGGGGCATAGCCAATACACACAATAGGAACAAAAGGGGGCGGTTCACAATACAAGCAGGTAAAATACAAGCAGGTAAAATACAAGCAGATAAAATACAAGCAGGTAAAACACATGGGTTGATGAAGGCATATTTCATCACATTCACCCCTTCTACAGATTTAGTCTGTCCGGGGGTGTGATAATCCTTCCTGAACATTGCAACAGTACCTCGGGTTCCGACCGGGAGTCCGTGGTGCCCTCCTGGGCATACCCATGTGCCGGGGGTGTTGCAGGTACTTCAGGGGGTGGTGGTGATACCTCTGGGGATGGTGGAGGTTCTTCTGGGGGTGGTGGTGATGGGTCGTCGTCGTCACTTCCTGCCGAGGCGAGGTCCTTTATGGACACGGTGTCTTCACGCCCGTCGGCGTGCTTGACGTACGCATACTGTGGGTTTGCGTGGAGTAGGTGTACTGCCTCCACGAGGGGATCCATTTTGTGGCCCCTCACATGCTTCCGTAACAGGACTGTCCCTGGGGTGGAGAGCCACGAGGGTAGGGATACTCCTGAGGTTGATTTGCGGGGAAAAACAAACATCTTCTCGTGGGGAGTGGCGTTAGTAGCAGTACACAGTAGCGACCTTATCGAGTGGAGTACGTCTGGGAGGACCTCCTGCCAGCGGGAGGTGGGGAGGCCTTTAGACCTTAGTGCTAAGGTGACCGCCTTCCACACTGTCGCGTTTTCCCTCTCCACTTGCCCATTACCCCGGGGGTTATAACTAGTGGTCCGACTCCTGGCTATTCCCTTCGACAGCAGGTATTGGCGCAGTTCATCGCTCATGAACGACGCCCCCCTGTCAGTGTGGATGTAGTTAGGCATGCCGAACGTGCAAAACAGGTTGCCGAGGCACTTGATGACTGTGGCACTGGTCATATCTGGGCAGGGGTAGGCGAATGGGAAGCGGGAGTACTCGTCCACAATGTTGAGAAAGTACACATTGCGGTCGGTGGAGGGGAGTGGTCCCTTGAAATCTAAGCTCAGCTGCTCGAATGGCCGTGTAGCTATGATCAGGTGGGCTCGGTCGGGTCTGAAAAAATGGGGCTTGCATTCCGCACAGGTGCGGCAGTCCCTGGTCATAGACCGGACCTCCTCGATGGAATAGGGCAGGTTACGGGACAGAGGCCATTGTGGAGGCCCTGTAGCCTGTCCCCCTGGATGCTGGCACACATCCCTCGTGATAGGGCATCGGGGGATTCGTTGAGGGCCCCCGGCCTATATATTATGTCGTACTCAAACGTGGAGAGTTCGATCCGCCACCTGAGAATTTTGTCGTTCTTGATCTTCCCCCTCTGTTTGTTGTTAAACATGAAGGCTACCGACCGCTGGTCGGTAAGCAGGGTGAAGTGTTTGCCGGCTAGGTAGTGCCTCCAGTGCCGCACTGCCTCCACTATGGCCTGGGCCTCCTTCTCTACTGAGGAGTGCCTGATCTCGGGCCCTTGGAGGGTTCTTGAGAAAAAGGCTACGGGCCGCCCATCCTGGTTGAGGGCGGCTGCTAAAGCGAAGTTGGACGCATCGCTTTCGACCTGGAAAGGGATGTTTTCGTCCACTGCCCGCAGCGCGGCCTTCTCAATGTCGTGTTTAATGCTGTTGAAGGCGGCGTGGGCCTCGGCTGTGAGCGGGAAGGACGTTGATTTCAGGAGGAGACGGGCCTTGTCAGAATAATTGGGGACCCATTGGGCGTAATAGGAGAAGAACCCCAGGCACCTTTTCAGGGCCTTGGGAGTGTTTGGTAGGGGTAGCTCCCGTAGGGGGCGCAATCGGTCGGGGTCCAGACTGATTTCCCCGTTTTCCACCACGCAGCCCAGGATGCAGAGGCGCGTGGTGCCAAAGACACACTTATCCTCGTTGTAAGTGAGATTGAGTCTGAGGGCGGTTTTCTGAAATCTCGCGAGGTTCGAGTCGTGGTCTTGCTGGTCGTGGCCGCAGGTGGTGACGGTGTCTAGGTATGGGTAGGTGGCTGTTAACTGGTTCTCATCGACCATGCGGTCCATCTCCCGCTGGAAGACCGAGACCCCGTTCGGTACCCCAAAGGGGACTCTGAGGAAGTGGTAGAGACGTCCGTTCGCCTCGAAGGCGGTGTATGGACGGTCCTCCGGCCTAATGGGGAGCTGGTGGTATGCCGATTTTAGGTCGATGGTGGAAAACACCCGGTATTGCGCGATTTGGTTAACCATATCCGCTATGCGGGGCAGAGGGTAGGCGTCTAGCTGGGTGTATAGATTAACCGTCTGGCTATAATCTATCACCATCCGCTTCTTTTCGCTACCCTTAACTACTACTACCTGGGCGCGCCACAGGCTGGTACTGCATTCGATGATACCCTCCCGCTTGAGTCTTTCTACTTCCGACGCAATGAACCGTCTATCCTCCCAGCTGTACCGCCTACTCTTGGTCGCTATGGGTCGGCAGTTGGGTGCGAGGTTGGCGAACAGAGAGGGCGGCTTGACCTTCAGGGTAGCCAGACCGCACACTGTGAGGGGCGGCTGGGACCCACCGTAGGTAAGCGTGATACTTTGGTGGTGGCACTGGAAGTCCAGATCCAAGATCACGCTCACACAGAGATCTGGCATTATCAATAGTTTAAAATCTCTGTAATCATTGCCTTTTACCGACAACATAACCGCGCAGAAACCTGTAATTTTTGAGGTATGAGTCTTATCGGCCATGGCGATTTTGCCCTGTGTGGGGACTATCGGTAGAGAAAGTCGTTTTACCAGGCTAGGATGAATAAAACTTTCGGTGCTCCCGCAGTCAATCAAGCATTTAACCTTGTTCCCATTTACCTCTATGTCCATCATCGATTTAGACAACGGATGTGGCCTGGATTGATCCACTGTGATCGAGGCCACCAGTGGGTCCTGGAGGTCTGTGTAGTCGGGGCAAGATGGTGGACTCCATGAGGGTGGACAAGATGGCTTCCAAGATGGCCGCTCCCACGGCGCACACGCGGCGGTGGTGGAGTTGGAGGCGGGGTTCCCTCTGCAGACTTTGCTGAAATGTCCTTTCTTCCCGCATTTAAAACAGGTGGTGCCCTTCGCTGGGCACAGATGCCTGGAGTGTTTGTCCTGGCCGCAGAAGTAGCATTTCGGGCCCCGATGCATCGCAGCAGTAGTGGGGCTCCTGGGTGGGGGCTGGGGCTCCGATGGTGCTGGGCTGGCCTGAGACCTGGGAGGTGAAGATGGCTTCCAAGATGGCGGCCCTCACGGCGCGCACGAGGCGGAGTGGGCCGCGTGGCCTGAGGAACAGGATTCAGAGTTCTTCTGGGCCATATCCAGCGATCGCGCTATATCTATAGCCTGTCTTAAGTCCAGTCCCTCCTTTTCAAACAGTTTCTGCCGAATATAATTTGAACTGAGGCCCGCAATAAGGGAGCCTCGAATCAGCTCCTCCGTGTACACGATGGCAGACACGGCCTTATAGTTACAGTCTCAGCCCAGTACTTTTAGGTTTAGTATAAAGTCCTCTAGTGACTCACCATGCTGCTGCGTGCGAGTAGTCAGAAGATGCCTGGCGTACACCACGTTTATTGGCCGCGCGTAGTGTAGGGGTGTTTTTCCTGCTCTCTTGCCCGTTCTGGCCCCCTGCCAGGCTTCGTGCAAAAATTACCCTTGAGTGGTTCGACCCACCCCCCCTACGGTTCTAGACCTTGGACTTAGATGCAGAGAACAGTAGTGCTGAGAAGAGGACTCAATAGACCAGGCTGAATAGCACGAAATGGATGCTTTTATTTTTGAACAGTTTGAAGCATTACAAAATACATGTCATAGGCACAGATTAAAGTAACTACAATCATGCACAAATTTATGAACTTGACTCTATGGAAATGGGGAACACACGGCACATCGTAAAAGGGGAAACACATTACGATTTCCCTTAACTCCCTCCCCTATACCTAAACTAAGTTTCGACCTGGGGAACTTGGGATCATGCTCACCACTCTCGAAATCGCGAAAAGGGGTTCGCAGCCTTTTTGACACCGCTTCCCGTCGTCACGTGGATTGGAAGCTTCTGGCGCAGTCGATATTCTCTCCTCCCTCGAGGCGGTGGGGTAGACCCAGCCTCGATGAGCGCTCGTCAAGGTTGAGATCCACTAGGCCTGTCGTGGATTTTTGTTCGTGGAGTAGACCTAGATGCAGGTTATGCACATGGGAGAATCTTGTGGCATCGATTGCCGGTTCTCCAGAGGGTTTCTTCTCTGTCGGCCTGGGTCGTCGATGATCTCCCGACCCCAGTACCCGGGCCACCCTTGTCGTCTTCTCGTCGTGGCCGAGCCTTGTTTGGCTGAACACCGGCCACGTTGTCCTTTTTCCGAAACCGTCCGTCTTTAAAAAGACGAAAACGTTTTCATCGATCTGCCGAAGTGGAAGAGGCGCCGATCCGGGCACCGTCCGCCCTTCGTTCGTTCCTCGTAGAAGAAAGTTCTTGAAGAAATGGAAGCCTGAAGTCGCCCAACAAGAAGCCGTAGCAGTGAAGAAGTAACTTAGATGGACTTTCAATCCATAGTTATACTCTTTTGGGACAGTCTTATCTCCCGCCAAATCATAGTCCTGTCTTTGTATTAATTTTGGCGGGCAGAGATCTCTGCAGGGGCGCTTTGTCTTGTAACGGAGCCGGTGATAACTTGAACTGGCCTTCCTGGCCGATAATGTCTGTTAATGTCCTTTGCATTGTCACCGCGGCTCGGTTCGCATATTGATCGGTCCGGACATTTTCCTTGATGGCTGCTAAACGGTTTTTCCTTTGTACAATAAATGGGTATAAGTGTTTTTACATTGTCCGCCCATATCTTGATGGGCCCCATCCTGTACTTATAATCCATTGAATATGTATGCTGTTGCTCTGAGTTTCGGTTCCCAGATACTGGCTTTCGCGGGTTTACTGTCTTCAATCCACAAGCTTGTCTAGCTTGCAGTAACAGAAATAAACTGGTTCAGAAGCTGATCATGGGGCCTGGCGGCCATTTTGTATGCCCTTTTATCAAAGGTTTTTCTGTGCAAGCTTACTTTGGTCAATAAACAGTCTTATTTTATCCAGTTTTCTTGCGTGATTTTTGCTGAAAATTTTCGAATCTTACAGTAGTGGGCCTTCAGGATGGTGCAGGCATCCTCGTAGCTGGTGGCATCTTGGATGAGAGGGGAGACCCGATGGCTCACCCAGTTTCGCAGGATTCCCAGTTTCATGTCTCCGGTAGCGGTTTCGGCTGCGGCTATGGCAGTGGATGAGTTTGCAATGAAAAATTCGAAGCATTGGAACCAGTGTCCGAACTGTGTGGCTGCGTCTGAGGCATGGGGGTCCAGATCCAAGCGCTCTGGTTTCAAGAGTTGATCCATCTTGGTGTTTTAGTGATTAAAATTGATATGCCATCAATGACTCAAAGACAAGGATTCAACTGAAGGCTTTTAATCACTAAGAACATAGCAGTATAGCAGGTCTTCCCACATCGGGTTCGTCTGGTAGTGAATGACTCATACAGCTCCTGAGACCTTTATATGGCAAAAGACAGGGGCGTAGCCAATACACACAATAGGAACAAAGGGGTGTGGTTCACACAATACAAGCAGGTAAAATACAAGCAGGTAAAATACAAGCAGGTAAAATACAAGCAGGTAAAACACATGGGTTGATGAAGGCATATTTCATCACAAAGAGCATGGAGGGAGTCATCATCAAATCTAGGAGCAGCCTTCGATCTTGCAGCAGTCATTTTCAGAGGACCCATTTTCAGGAGCAGCATAAACCAAATGAAATATAAAGGCTACATGGGCCCCTTAAAAGCTCCTGAATGGAAGACGTCAGCAGGGGCGAGCAGCACACCCGCACCCACTGATTGGGCCGGGTAGCACACGGCGGGCTTAATAAGCCCAGTTAAATTAAAATCCCTGATTTCGGAGTGGCTGAAGGAACTGGAAGCCGCCGACCAGCCAACCCGACTCCAATCCGCCTCCGCTAGGAAATCGCGGCCTTAGTAGCCGTTATAATAATGTGATAGTGTAGTTGCAGAAATGAAACAGAAGAAAGGCTTTTTTTCTTTTCAAATATTTTTTTTCAGTGGAAATACCTCATATTCATGAAGGGGGGAAGACAAAAATACTTGGGCATCTTTCAATTTAAAGGTAAAAACTGAATAGCTGAGTGTAGGTGTAGTAAACTTGTTCTTTAACTCCTGTGATTAGGGTTAAATTCCACCTAGAGTGATGGGATTTAAGGCTTCTGTTCCTACCAGTCAAAGCCCTACATAAATAAATTTATCAAACTCAACCCAGTTCCTTTGGCATACAAACGTTCAGGTATAATTGTTACTAAATTGGAATTTCACCCTGAGAGGCCACAAGGATGACGGATGTGGGAAATAGAAAATATCATATCGTGGAAGTAGGCTTACGGCCATGGACGCATCAGATATAACTGGCATTAATGGAACGGTAACAGCCTCAAAATGGGGTCAATAGACTTACAGTATTAACATGCCCCTGAAAATGCTGGAAAATAAATGCAATTTCTTGCATTCCTCTTCAGAAATTTCTTAACCTACCATTGCCTGTGGCCTAGTTCTGAAAAATAATACATGCTTTAAGAATTGGGGTGGGTCGCATGCGGTGATGGGGCTTGGGGGGATGGAGAATAGGAAGAGTTAGTAGGTGTTTGTACAAGCTTCAAATTGCCAGCCAACAACTCTAACTAAAGAACTCTATTGGATTGACTTTGTTATGCTCATTGCTGAAACTGGTAAAGTGAAAAGCTTCCTATTGTCCAGCAATGACATCTTTCACCTTGGTAAGCATACACAAACAAGTTACATCAAAATTTCTTGAAAATTTTGAAACTGATTTACATGTACATTTTTCTTTTTGACTATGTGGAATTAGAGCCCAGATAGTCTCTTGTTTATAGTACTACTGTCTCCTTGATTTATTCACAATTTGTAAATGAAAAAGCATGTGCAACTAACTGTCCTCTGTCGTTTGCAAGCAGAACCTAAGAAAGCAAGTGGGACACAAGAAGAGACCATTCATTTCGCCAAGCCTGTTCCTGAAGCAAAACAATTGATCACCTATCTAATTCTTATCATGGGTTTGAGCTACTGGAACCATGGAAACAAGAAATTAAACCAAAGATGAATAATGTAAGGTTAAATACATATTCTGGAGTTTTGCTTGGCTTACTTTTGAGGACAGGGAGAAACTTGACAAAACCTTCCTCAGAAGAATTAAATAGGCCCTTTAGAGCTAGAGCAGATTATGCATGGTCTATTGGTAGAATGGGTTTGATGGGCAAATGTTCTTTTCAACAGCTGATACCAACATTAATTTCTCCAGAGTTTCTAGTATGTCTGACCAGTCCCAGTACACATAAGTTAGCAAGACAATGGTTGGTCAGTGCGGCTGAAAACTAAATTGTTGTGAAAATGGCAATTTGTTATGTAAATGAAATATGAGTTGATGATAGATGATCTATTATCTTGGATACCATCAGTTGAGGGAGGAACAGATGATAGAGTTTGTTGTTTACAGCATTCTAATTAGGCCACTAAAAGAAAATGCGTTCATAGAAAGGTACAGTCGAATATTTGATGCAGTGTATAAATTTATGTTATAATCTAGAGACACCAAAAATGCAATAATTTCATGCAAAATTAAGCAGTAGCTGAATACCTGACTAGTTCATTTTTCATGGCAAATTGGCCACAGGCTCTTAAGTCATGTTCAGTTGTTCAGATCATCTAGTCAGTAAAACTCTACAGGGATACGTGTGCCCACACATAGAATCAGCAACAGATAAATATTTGAGAAATTATTTCCTGGAGTTAAATTTTAATTAGGGTGTAAACTCAAAAACCATCTGTTGCTTCTCATTATATTTAGCACAGCATACATTTTTTGCCTCTAGTAAGCAATTAACTTCTTTGTACAATAATTCCACCTTAATTTAGAATCATGTCACCCTCCCCTGAAGATATGCATATCAGAGGCAGGCAGGGAGAACGTAGCAGCATGTGATACTGATTACCTTATTTGACAGTACAGTATTAAAAAAATATAATTTTACCTTAATTTAACACATTATGGAAATCAGCTGGCTCTTTAAACAGATAGGAAAGCATGCTAACTTTATGTTTCAGGCCTCCCATATTTAGCTTGTATTAATCAAAATTTTCTAAATAGCTCGATTTTGATTTAATCTACATATATGCTTATTTCTTTGTAATTGGTCCTGTTAAGTTGCATGCGGTTGTGAAGGACAAAGTAATTTTTTTTAATGTAGTTGTGAGGGTGGACCAGTGAGCTGGCACATTGAGCTTTCACCCAAGTTCTAGGGTGAAATCCATTCTAGACTGATGGGATGGAAGTCTCTGTGTGCTGACAACATGAAATAGATTTGAGCAGTCGTACATCTAGAGCACACAACTGCCCATAATTTTGTCACAATCTGGCTCTAAATTGACCATCTCACTCTCATAGGCCATAAGGATGGCTGGTGCAATAAATAGAAAAGTGCTGTAAAGCATGTTTCTTTGAAGCCACATAGGGTTAAAATTCTACTGCACCATACCTGGAGCGCTGGGAGCAAAATTACACACTCCTGAGCTGCGATTTTATGTTACAGTAAAAGCCTAGATATTGCTGCTGTTGCATTATTCAGGGGTTAACGGTGGGTTATTAAATGTTTTGGGGCGTATTAAGGCCTTCTGGTTAACCTAGATTTAGCAGCAGAAGGAAACTAAGTGCTACAATGCCTGCACAGTGGGCTGGCCAGTGGAGGAGCAACAATAATAGTGAGGCTCATCAACAGCCCTGAATTTGCTGAAAACTTGCGCCATAGTAACATTGTACGCCATTATTATGATGTAGTAAATTCAGGAAGTTATGCCGTAAGTGACTTATGACATTTCCTTTGCCACGCCATAATTTGTTGAGAGTTTTGTGTTACTCCACAGAGACCCTCATCGAAAAAATTGAACAGCTAATTATCATAGCTCCACCCCACCAATTAAAATCAATGGGTTCGGGTCTGCTGCTCGCCTCTGCTGGCGTCTTCAATTCAGCTGCATTTAAGGGACCCATGCAGTTGTAAGATTCGCGAAATTTTCATTAAATAATCACGTAGGAAAGTAGGGTTAATAAAACAGCTTTATTGACCAAAAGAAGCTTATACAGAGAAACCTTTGATAAAAGGGCACACAAAATGGCCGCCAGACCTCGTGACCAGCTTCTGGGACCATTTGAATTTCTGTTACTGCAAGCCAGACAGGCTTGTGGATTGAGGACATTAAAAGCCCGCGGAAACCAGTTTCGGGAAGCCGAAACTCATAGAACTGAGCATACATATTGATTAGATTATAAGTACAGGACAGATTTGGGTGGCAGGATGAGACCCATCAAGAAATGGGCGGACAATTGAACGAACGCTTTAGCCCATTACACTGTACAAAGAGAAGCCGTTTAACAGCCATCCAGGGCAATCTCCAGACCGATCAATATACAAACCAAGTTACGGTAACAAAGCAAAGACATTATCGGCCCAGGAAGGCCAGTTCAGCTATCACCGACTCCCGTTATGAAGACAAAACACCCCTGCAGAGAGTTCTGCCCGCCAAAATTATTACAAAGACAGGACTATGATTTGGCGGGAGATAAGAATGTTCCAAAAGGGTATAACTGTGGATTAAGTAAAGGCCATGGGTTCACTCTTCGGTACTCTACTTCGGTTCGGTACTTCGGTTCAGCACTGTTTCGGTTCGGAACGTGTTCGGTTCATGGTTCGGTAAACGGTGTCCAGCAGGGTGTTCAGCCGCGTGCTCCGCGACTTTGGGAGGCTCGGCCCGACAAGGCCCGGCCACGACGAGAAGACGACGAGAAGAATTCGGCTTGGAAGCCCGCTCGGCCAGGCAAGGCCCGGCCACGACGGGAAGACGACGAGGGAGGCCCGGGTACTTTTGTCGGGAGATCATCGACGACCCAGGCCGGATAAGAAGACACTCAGGTCCCGGAGCCCAGGATCTAGTTCTTCAACATCACATCGGTAACGGATTCATCCGTGTGCATCCAGTTCTTAAAAATCACATCGGTAACGGATCCATCCGTGGCGAGCGCTCACCAAGGCTGTATCGGCTGCCTCCATCGCAGGAGAACCAAGAGGAAAACAAGCTGCGCCAGAAGCTTCCAAACCCACGTGACGACGGAAAGCTGTGTCGAAAGGCTGCAATGTTTTTTTTCCGCAATTCTTAAAGTGGTGAGCATGATCCCGAGTCCCTCAAATCGAAACTTAGTTAGGTTTAGGGGAGGAAGTTAAGGGTAATTGTAATGTGTTACCCCTTTCACGATGTGCCGTGTGTTCCCCATTTCTATAGAGTTAAGTTTATCGATGTGTGCATGCTTGTAGTTGCTTTAATCTGTGCATATGACATGTATTTTATAATGCTACAAACTGTTCAATAAAGGCATCCATTTCATGCTATTCGACCTGGTCTATTGAGTTTTCTCTGCACTACAGCTCCCTGCACCTAAGTCCAAGGTCTAGAACCGTAGGGGCGAGTGGGTCGAACCACTCACGGGTAATTATTGCAAGAAGCCTGGCAGGAGACCAGAGCAAGCAAGAGAAACCCCCTACACAGTCTTGCGGTGTTTCATTCACATTCTGATGCTTCTCGGTGTTGCAGATAGCGAGATGACTGCTTCATGAGCCAAGGCTTCTCCCCATTTGATGATGACTCCCTCCATGCTCTTGTGGAGGGAGTGAGAGGGTGCAAGGAGGTACTGTTCCCCTCCAATAGACGAAGGAAGCCTCCTCAGCAAACTAAGGCAGCCTGGCTGCAAATATCTGAGGAGGTGAGCGCCAGGTCTTTGTGTGGTTGCACCTGGGTTTAGTGCAGGAAACGGTTCAATGACCGGATACGTTCAGCAAAAGTGAGTATAACATCACACTTACCTTCAATCTGCTCCCCATCTCCTCTCAGCACCAGCACGCTGCATTGTCAACCTATTCCTGCACATTCCACTTTACCCTTACATCCCTTGCACCCTTAACCATCCCTCTCTCTCTATGTACAGGATCACTGCACCATTCTACTATGCACCCCTCACACTCACTATCACTGTAATGCAATGACAACAACTAACAACGCTAAGGGAGGGCCCTTGGCATTGGCACTGTTAGAACCGTGATTCTGAGGGTAAGCTGTTTTTCAATAACCACACGGATGCTGTAACTTAACAACAAACAGGTATTTACTGGAGGAGGGTAGTCTCAAGACTGGGGGTACAGAGGCATGCGCAAAGCTTATATACAGGTGTGGTCACTGCCGGTACTACAGTATACAGGAGCTGTAAAAGTAGTTCTGTCTTAAAGGCACATACACTACAATTCCTCCCCTTTTAGATTAGTAGTACCCCTAATATTCAAATAACAATTAACACTTTAACATGTACATTAAACAACAATAGTCCATTTATAGATTCAGTCTTTGGGGCGGCTTCCTGACCCTTTCGGGATAGCGCCTTTCCGGAGGTTCTTGTTCTTGGTGCAGAGGCGATTCTGACCCCTTTTCATCGGGTAGTTCATCGGGTTCCACTGCTACTGGTTCTGAGGTAGATGCTGCCGGTATGTCGGGTTCATCCCCAGGTACTTGAGACATGGGGTTGACGCGTTCCTGTGACGCTAAGATCTGATCGACGTGGCGTCTCACAATGTTCTCCCCGACATCCACTGTGTACATTAATGGCCCCTGCCTTGTGCATATCGTTCCGGGTTGACATTTCTCTGTTCAATAGTCACGTCCCAAGACTGGTTGCCCTACACTGAAGCTCCTTGTCGGCTTCTCATTGATGTGCTGGAATTGTTTGTACTCAACATTTCTTCGCACATTTGGTCTGAGCAAGTCCAGACGAGATCTCAACCTTCGGTTAAAGAACATCATGGCCGGGGTCTGGTTGGTAACTGCATATGTCGCGTTTCAGTAGGTTAATAAGAAATTGTCCATCTTATGCTGTAGTGGAATTTCATTGTCGCACACGGCCTTTATCGCCTTCTTAAAGGTTTGTACGAACCTCTCAGCCAATCCATTTGTGGTTGGCTGATACGGGGTGGATGTGTAATGCCTTACCCCATTCCTTCTCATAAATTTTTGAAACTCGTCGGACACAAACTGTGGTCCATTATCAGAGCAAATCTGCTCTGGCAAACCGTTTCTGGCAAATATGGTCCATAGGACTGCAATCGTTTTCTCTGTAGTGGTTGAAGACATTTTTATCACCTCAGGCCACTTTGAATGAGCATCCACTGCTATTAAGAACATTGAGTCCATGAATGGACCAGCAAAATCAATACGCACCCGTTGCCATGGAGAGGAGGGCCTCTCCCATGGGTGTAGAGGGGCATGTGGTGGTGCATTTTGGACCTTCTGGAATCCTAAGCAGCTCTTAGTTAGGTCTCTGATTTGTTGATCGATTCCCGGCCACCACACATAAGCCCTAGCAAGGCTTTTCATTTTCACTCCCCCCAGATGACCTCCATGTAGCTCATTTAGCACTCTCTCCCTTAACTTGGGTGGAATCACCACTCTGGATCCACACATCACTGTCCCCTGGCATACTGACAGCTGTTCTCTTCTGGATGAGAATGCTGGCAACAGTGAGTCGCCATGTGTTGGCCATTCCCTCACCGTCAAATCATATACCCGAGACAGCGTCGGATCATTGCGGGTCTCCTTCTCTATATCCGCGTTCGTTACTGGCAATCGTTCAATTATTGACGAATAAAATATCTAGATAGGGTCCACTGCTGGTGCTTCCTCCACAGTAGGCAGTGGCATGCGCGATAACCCATCAGCGTTCCCATGCTGTTTCGTGCCTTTATATTCTATTTCATATTGATTCGCCCCGAGAAATAGGGACCATCTTTGTAACCGTTGTGCAGTCATCACTGGAACGCCCTTCTTAGGACTACAGGTGGAGACAAGTGGTTGGTGGTCAGTCAGCAAGGTGAACTTCTGCCCATGCAGATAGTGGTTGAATTTTTTTACTCCCCATACTAGGCTGAGGGCCTCCCTGTCAATCCGGGCGTAGTTGCACTCGGCTGAGGTTAGTGACCGAGACGCAAAGGCTACTGGCCTCTCCAACCCATCTTGGAATTTGTGCGACAGCACCGCTCCAATACCATAGGGTGATGCATCACATGCCAAACGAATTGGTAGTGCTGTGTTGAAATGGGCCAACACCTCTTTTGATGTGATCAATTCTTTACACTTCTGGAAAGCTCGTCTACGTTCGTCATCCCACTTCCATGGTACCCCTGTTTGCAGTAGGGTGTTCAGTGGGTGTAATACCGTGGACAAATTTGGTAAGAACTTGTGGTAGTAGTTTACCAGCCCGAGGAACGACCTCAGTTGTGACACATTTTCCGGTGCTGGAGCCTTGACTACTGCCTCAATCTTGTCAGGGGACTTATGTAACCCCTCTTCATCGATGACGTGGCCACAATACGAGATCTGTTTCTGGAAAAACTCGCACTTGTGGCAATTAGCTCGTAGCCCATACTCCTTTAATCAGGTGAGCACCTTCTCCAAGTTGGCGAGTTGATCACTGTCATTTTCGCCCGTGACCAAGATGTCGTCCAAATAACACTGGGTCCCTGGAATCCCTTGCAGGGCCTGATCCATCGCCCTTTGCCAGATAGCCGGAGCCGAGGCTACTCCGAACACCAGCCGGTTGTATTGATAGAGACCTTTATGAGTGTTAATTGTAAGGTATTGTTTCGAAGCTTCTTCTACCTCCATTTGCAAGTACGCCTGGGCTAGATCAATTTTGGTGAAGCGTTTACCTCCAGATAGCGAGGCGAAAATATCCTCAATTCGTGGAAGCGGATATTGTACCGTGTGAAGGACTGGGTTCACTGTCACCTTAAAATCCCCACAGATGCGGACCTTCTTTGGTTCCCCAAGCGTATTACTCAACGACCTCTTCATTACAGGAACGATGGGTGTAGCCCACTCGCTCCAGTCCACTTTGGACAGTACTCCTGAACGTTCCAACCCTTCCAGCTCTGCTTCAACAGCTGGTCTGATCGCATAAGGCACTGGTCTGGCCTTAAGAAACTTTGCACTTGCATTTTCCTCTATTTTAATCGCTGCTGTTATGCCTTTTTGTGTTCCTAGTCCCTCCTGGAACACTTCTTTTGCGTCAGTTAGCATTTTTGACAGTCGTCGAGGTATGACGTCGTCATCGTTTTTGGCCTCAACCTTCAGTGCCTGTATGGAATGCCAATGTAATTGTATCTTCCGGATCCATTCACGTCCTAGCAGTGGTGGTCCTCCATCTGGCAATACATATATATCCATTTTAGGTATTTCCTGGCCTTTATATATCACTTTCACCCTTATTTTTCCTTTGGGGTAGACTTTTTGCCCCATATACGTCTTCAAGACAATCTCTGTAGCTTTCAAGGGTATATGTGAAAATAGCCGCTTGTAGTCCCTTTGATTTATGACTGTTAGGGCTGATCCTGTGTCCAATTCCATTTTCACTTGGACTCCGTCTATCTTGAGTGTAACCCAGATAGTCTGGTGATCCTCCATTTTGGTTACCTTACGTAGTTTCAGACAACCAAGCTCCTTGCTTCCGGAGTCTGTGTCACTTTTCTGTTCGTCTGAACCACTGTCCATCACCTGGTGTACCTTATTGTACTTCTCCTGTGGAGATTTCTTACTGTTGGTTTTCTTCCCAGACCTGCAAACTCTTGCTATGTGTCCTGCTTTCCCACACTGTCTGCACTCTTGGTCCTTGAACCAACAATCCTTCTGGTCATGTGTTGTTCTGCCGCAGCGATAGCACTTCCCTGTTCCATAGGACATTTCGTTGGTGCCATATTCTTGCGGTCTCCGTTGTATCTCTGCAGTGCCCCTTGTGGCTGCTTCGTGTGATACTGCCATTCTGAAAGCTTTGTCCAGCGTAAGATCCTTTTCTGATAGAAGCCGTTTCTGGGTTCCTTCACTTTGTAGCCCACACACAAACTTGTCCCTTAACGTATCTGCTAGTCCCGCTCCAAACTGGCAGTGTTTTGATAGCTTGCGCAGTTCTGTTAGGTACTCAGCATTGCTTTCGTCTTTGTGTTGGTTCCTTTTATGGAACTTAAATCGTTCTGCCATCAGCAGCGGTGTGGGGTTTAAGTGGTCCTGTAGGATTCCTACTATGCTTTCAAAATTCTTGTTCACCGGCTTCTCTGGGGTTATTAGATTTCGCAGTAACCCATAAGTTTTTGCACCCATGGAATTTAACAAAACCAGTGCTTTATTAGCATCTGGCACTTCATTCGCCCTGCAGTACACCTCAATACGTTCCACATATGTCGCCCAAGCTTCGACTTCATTGTCGAACGTAGAGATACTGCCACTCTTCGGCATCCCTGGGTGTGAGTTAACTGTCAAAAATGGCATCTCCCGCGCTTCCCCTTCTTCTCCGCTGGCACAAAATGGCATCTCCCGCACTTTCCTTCCTTCCCGCGCTCGCCCTTCTTCTCCGCTGCGGCTTCTAAAAATGGCGTCTCCCGCGCTCTTCCTTCTTCCCCGTGGCTCAATGGCGTCTCCCGCGCTCTCCCTTCTTCTCCCCTCGGACCCTGTTCAGCCCGTGAGCCCTGGCTGTGCTCTGCGCGTTCTTCTTGTTATTTTTATTTTATTTTTTTTTATTCGACGCCGCTTGGTCTTGAAACCGGCTGTTTCTTTACCCTCTCTCTCTCCGGTTTGTTTTCTTTTTCTCAACACCGCTCGGTGTTCAACCCCCAGCTGCGCCCTGCGCGCTTCACCCTCTGTCTTACCCCGTCGACGCTGCTCGGCTTTCTCTCCGCCGTCGGTCGGCTCCAGCCGCCGCTGCCCGGGAAGGGTCTGCGCTGGACCTGTCGTCAGTCTCTTGCTGATCGTCGTGGCTGGGGAACCAAGCCCGGCTCTCCACAGCCTCCCTTGCGATGTTCACTCTCTGCCTGACGACTGGGCGGTTGCTCGTGGTCAACGCCCGTGTTCCTGGCCTCGACTTTTTTTCTCTTTTTTTTTTAGTTGCAGGTAGATTCGAATCGACACTCGTCGCCACTGTTAGATCCGTGATTCTGAGGGTATGCTGTTTTTCAATAACCACACGGATACTGGAGGAGGGTAGTCTCAAGACAGCAGAGAGAGCGGTGCTGGAAATTCAGGAACAAGTGCAGGAGTCTCTGGCCGTGTTTGCAACCACGGTAACTGCGAGTGTGCAGAGAATGGAGGAGTCCATCTCAAGCATGAGCAATGCCTCTGTGCACGCAATGACGAATGTAGGTGCCACCATGGAGGACATAAATCGGCAGACTCAAATGAACATGGTGACTTTTCTAAATAGATGGTCTGCTATGGAGGATAGATGGGCATCTATTGAGGAGAGGAACCAGAGGTACATGGACATCCCCGTTATGAGGACTGTCAGTACAGAGACGGGTCCTCATGGCCCCACTGATGTGCAGCAACGTGCTCTCCAGCCACTTGCTAGCAGTGAAGTGCAGTGACCCATGAGACGGATGTTGGTGGTCGATAACAGGAAAATGTGGGCTCCTCTCCAAGCGCTCGCATTCCCATGCCACTGCGAAGCCCTCGGTCACAGCCCCAGATTCCTCACCCAACTGAGATGGCCGGCTCAGCCCTTGCACAGCCACAGGAGGAGCAGACTTTTGCTGAGTCCTCCCAGGCTCCCAAACCCAGAGGATGCTCGCCAAAGGCGTCTAAGCAGGCGCAGCACAGAAGTGAGCAAGGTGCCTCAACATCTGCTGAAGCCACAGGGGAAGTGTAGTGTATGTGCCTTTAAGACAGAACTACTTTTACAGCTCCTGTATACTGTAGTACCGGCAGTGACCACAGCTGTATATAAGCTTTGCGCATGCCTCTGTACCCGCAGTCTTGAGACTACCCTCCTCCAGTAAATATCTGTTTTTTTGTTAAGTTACAGTATCCGTGTGGTTATTCAATAACAGCATATCCTCAGAATCATGGATCTAATAGTGGCGACGAGTGTCGATTCGAATGTACCTGCAACAAAAAAAAAAGTCGAGGCCAGGAACACGGGCGACGACCACGAGCAACCGCCCAGTCGTCCGGCAGAGAGTGAACATCGCAGGGGAGGCTGTGGAGAGCCGGGCTTGGTTCCTCAGCCACGACGATCAGCAAGAGACTGACGACAGGTCCAGCGCAGACCCTTCCCGGGCAGCGGCGGCTGGAGCCGACCGACGGCGGAGAGAAAGCCGAGCAGCGTCAACGGGGTAAGACAGAGGGTGAAGCACGCAGGGCGCAGCTGGGGGTTGAACACCGAGCGGCGTCGAGAAAAAGAAAACAAACCGGAGAGAGAGAGGGTAAAGAAACAGCCGGTTTCAAGACCGAGCGGCGTCGAATAAAAAAATAAAATAAAAAAATAACAACAAGAACGCGCAGAGCACAGCCAGGGCTCACGGGCTGAACAGGGTCTGTGGGGAGAAGAAGGGAGAGCGCGGGAGATGCCATTGAGCCGCGGAGAAGAAGGAAGAGCGCGGGAGACGCCATTTTTAGAAGCCGCAGCGGAGAAGAAGGGCGAGCGCAGGAAGGAAGGAAAGGGTGGGAGACGCCATTTTGTGCCAGCAGAGAAGAAGGGGAAGCGCGGGAGACGCCATTTTTGACAGGTAACTCACACCCAGGGATGCCGAAGAGTGGCAGTATCTCTACGTTCGACAATGAAGTCAAAGATTGGGCGACATATGTGGAACGTATTGAGGTGTACTGCAGGGCGAATGAAGTGCCAGATACTAATAAAGCACTGGATTTGTTAAATTCCATGGGTGCAAAAACTTATGGGTTACTGCGAAATCTAATAACCCCAGAGAAGCCGGTGAACAAGAATTTTGAAAGCATAGTAGGAATCCTACAGGACCACTTAAACCCCACACCGCTGCTGATAGCAGAACGATTTAAGTTCCATAAAAGGAACCAACACAACGCTGAGTACCTAACGGAACTGCGCAAGCTATCGAAACACTGCCAGTTTGGAGCGGGACTAGCAGATACGTTAAGGGACAAGTTTGTGTGCTGGCTACAAAGTGAAGGAACCCAGAAACGGCTTCTATCAGAAAAGGATCTTACGCTGGACAAGGCTTTCAGTATGGCAGTATCACACGAAGCAGCCGCAAGGGGCGCTGCAGAGATACAACGGAGACCGCAAGAATATGGCACCAACGAAATGTCCTATGGAACAGGGAAGTGCTATCGCTGCGGCAGAACAACACATGACCAGAAAGATTGTTGGTTCAAGGACCAAGTGTGCAGACAGTGTGGGAAAGCAGGACACATAGCAAGAGTCTGCAGGTCTGGGAAGAAAACCAACAGTAAGAAATCTCCACAGGAGAAGTACAAAAAGGTACACCAGGTGATGGACAGTGGTTCAGACGAACAGAAAAATGACACAGACTCCGGAAGCAAGGTGCTGAGTTGTCTGAAACTACATAAGGTAACCGAAATGGAGGATCACCAGACTATCTGGGTTACACTCAAGATAGATGGAGTCCAAGTGAAGATGGAATTGGACACAGGATCAGCCCTAACAGTCATAAACCAAAGGGACTACAAGCGGCTATTTTCACATATACCCTTGAAAGCTACACAGATTGTCTTGAAGACATATACGGGGCAAAAAGTCTACTCCAGAGGAAAAATAATGGTGAAAGTGATATATAAAGGCCAGGAAATACCTCAAATGGATATATATGTATTGCCAGATGGAGGACCACCACTGCTAGGACGTGAATGGATCCGGAAGATACAATTGGATTGGCATTCCATACAGGCACTGAAGGTTGAGGCCAAAAAGGATGACGACGTCACACCTGGACGACTGTCAAAAATGCTAACTGATGCAAAAGAAGTGTTTAAGGAGGGACTAGGAACACTAAAAGGCATAACAGCAACGATTAAAATAGAGGAAAATGCAAGCCCAAAGTTTCTTAAGGCCAGACCAGTGCCTTATGTGATCAGACCAGCTGTTGAAGCAGAGCTGGAAGGGTTGGAAAGTTCAGGAGTACTGTCCAAAGTGGACTGTGTATTGATTTCTTTGTGGGTTCAATGATGAGACATTTATGAAAGAGAATGTCTTTTAATCTAAAGTCTGTTCAACTCTTTATACAGCATTTACAGGAGACATCATGCTAGTGATGCATCTAGAACGAAACTGAAACCAAACTAAACTGCCTTGCTTACTCTGTAACATGCCCTCTGCTGGTCAGGCACAAGCAATCAATACATGCAAACATGCTGGTAAGGCATCATAATCAAACAGGCAAATACCATCTCTATTTGCTGATATCATTACATCTCCTTTTCTTAAAACAAAAGTATTTTACTTTTAACTAACAACATGTTTTCTTTGTATTAATCTGCATTTTAACTGTAACACTTAATGAACTTACATTATCATTATCATGATCAAGGTTTTTTAACCTTGCTTTGTGTGTTCACATGAAATATGTCAATACACTAGAGCTTGAAGAAAGAATAAGATAACATTACTTCCTTCTATAACAATAGTCCTTAAATTTGCTCAATGAGTCTCTCAGGAGGCTTCACGTGTCTTGAGGATTTTCTGATTGATTGTCCTTGTATCTGAGTTGTTGCCTCAGATGATGTGTTCTCAGCTGTGTGATCAGGTTGTTCAACAGTATCAGTCTCTTGACCTGCTATGGCTGGTCCCATGAGAAGATCTCGACAATTTCTTCTCAGAACAGCACCCTCATCTGTCTGAATGGTGTATGATCTTGGTTGAACTTCACTCAGGACAGTTCCCTTCTGAGTCCATGTGTTTGTTTTGTCTTTGAACCTTACTTGGTCACCAGTGTGGAGTTCAGGTAGGTTTTGTGTTCCTCTGTCATAGTAGTACTTTTGCTTTTCTTTCTGTTGTTCTTTGAACTTCCTCACTTTCTCCCCCTCTTTTGTTTTCAGGAGGTTCTCCGGGATGGGTAGGTTTGACCTTAGCCGACGTCCCATCAGGAGTTGGGCTGGTGACTTACCACACTCGAGCGGCGTTGTGCGGTATACAAGCATGTTTTGGTAGAAGTCAGTTCCACTGTCTTTTGCCTTGTACATCAGTCTTTTCACTGTCTGGACCGATTTTTCCACTAGTCCATTGGACTGTGGATAGTGAGGACTTGACGTTGTGTGGATAAAGTCCCACTCTTTGGCAAAGTGTCGGAAACTTGCATTGTAAAACTGGGGTCCGTTGTCTGTGAAGACCTCGCTTGCCACGCCATGTCTGGAGAATATGGCTTTCATACATGTTGGCCTAGAAATTCAGTGCCCTTAGCGCCGATTTTGCGGCGCTAGAGGGCCTAGCGCTGCAATTGGTGCCGGCGCTGAAATTGCCTGGGGCCCTTCCGCCGCGGTAGACCGGTAGCGCTGCGCCAGCACCGATGACGTCATCGGTGTGCGCAGCGTCCCGGTTGCCATGCCGACGGGCCCCAGCGCCGAAATTCAGTTGCGGCCGCCTCGCCCGTGGCAGCCGCAACTAAGACTCTGGCAACAGAGTCTTACATGACTTTGCGCCGGTGCATTAAAGGCACCGCGGCGGCCGGCCGCTTTCCCGCCGGCCGCCTGGCCGCAGCTCCCTCCCCGGACTTCCCCCCCCCCCGGAACAGAAGCAAGCCCGGCACTTGTCCGAGGTGCCGGGCTCATTTTTAAAAAGATTTTCGCGGGCCGCGGCCGGGTGCAGGCAGCTCCTCCTTAAGGGAAGGAGGAGGCCTGCACTTCCCGAACCTGCCGCACCGCAGCGGGCGCCGCAGCGCCGGAATAGCGCCGAAATTCAGCGCGTTGCGCCAGTTTTCAGGCGCAAACAGCTCTCAGCAGCGCCGGCAGCCGTTTGGGCGCAGAACTATTGAATTTTGGGCCCGACCCGCGCGACTTAGCTCCGGCACTAACTTCCGGCGCTAAAGCCCTGGCTGCGCCAAAACTCAATTTCTAGGCCGTTATCATAGCATCTGCAGTGGTGGTGCACAGTCTACAAACCTCTGGATACAGGGAGTAATAGTCTGTTACTACAAGATAGTCCTTCCCTTGACATACGAATAGGTCAGCGCCTACCTTCTGGTAAGGTCTGTCTGGCACTGGATGTGGCTTTAGTGGTTCTACCGGATTGCTTGCTCGATATTTTCTTACACTTTTCGATTCCCAGATGTCCTCCATGGATCCTTTTTAGCATCTCTTTTCTCAGACTCTTTGGGATAACTATTTTTCTTCCTTTGTAGATGATGCCTTCGACCAGTGATAGTTCCGCCCTGCAGTTCCAGTACTCTGCTATGTCAGGTGAGCAGTCTTGCTTCATGTTGGGCCATCCATCCAAGATGCTTTTCCTCAGTCGTCTCATTGTTTCATCTTTGTTTGTCTCAGTCTTTATGAGCTCCATTTTTACTGTATCTGCCAAATGGACTGTTGAACGTGCACAGTCTTGAACTTGCTTCGTCCAATTTCATCTGCCAAAATCCTGATGATGCATCTAACTTGCTGAAATACTTCGCATTTGCAAACTGTGACATGATTTCCTCACGTGTAGGAAGCTTGAAGTGCTCTCTCTTTATTGCTCTGTTTAGATCTCTTGGATCCAGACAAATTCTGAGCTTTCCATTCTTTTTGTCCACAACGACGAGGGAACTCACCCACTCAGTTGGCTCATCTATCTTCCGAATCATGTTCAGGCTTTCCATCCTGTCCAACTCTGCCTTCAGTTGCTTTTGAAGAGCAAACGGAACTTTTCTGCATGGATTTATGACCGGTGTCATACTTTTATCTACTCTGATCGTGTGTTCTCCTGGAATGCAGCCTAGACCCTTAAATAGGTCTTTGTACTCTTTCATGAGTTCATCATAGACTGTCTCTCCTTCGCTTTCCAGAACGAGGACTCTCTTTACCAGGTTCAGTCTCTCACAGGCTTTTAAACCTAGTATGGCTTGCACATCCTTTGGCACCACGATTAATGCTAGCGTGTGCTCTCTGTCCTTGTGTGTCACTTTGACAATGCATCTTCCTTTCACTGGTATATCAGTACCTGAGTATCCTGTCACTTTCACTTTTATTCCATGTATCTTTGGTCTGGGTCTAATTTTCTTAAAATCAGTCTCTGATATCACATTAACTTGTGCTCCAGTATCCAATTTAAATGGAATGTGTATGTCATTCACTTTTAGTGTCAACATCCAGTCTCTTTCTTCTTTTTTGTTTTCAGACACAACATCCACATTGAACTCCTCTATCCCGCTTTCATCTACTGCATGGACCTTGCTTTGTTGCGCTTGGTTCTTACAGCAATGGGCATAATGGTTGTTTTTGTTGCAACTATTGCATTTCTTACCATATGCTGGACACTTTCTTGGTGGATGCTGTGTACCGCATTGACTACATGACTTTCGATTGTCCCTTTCATTTTCGCTCACTGGCCACGCCTCTTTTTTCACATTGGCACTCGTTTTGTTAAACGGTTTGTATCCGTTCTTTCTCACTGCATCCACGTTGCAGCTATTGTCACTGAACAGCTCCTTTGCCTGCGACTTCACAGTCTCTGTAGCCCTACACAGTGCTATGGCTTTTCCCAGGTCTAGATCTTGCTCTCTTAGCAGTCTTTCCCTTAGACCATTATCTGGAATACCACACACCAGTCTGTCTTTTATCAGCGAGTCTGTCAGTCCCCCAAATTCACATGTTTTGCTTCGGTTTCTCAGTTCAGTCACATACTGATCAATAGTCTCTCCCGTTTTCTGTACACATGTGAAAAATCTGTGCCTCTCAAACATCACGTTACGTTTAGGTATGCAGTAGGCCTCAAACTGTTCCATTATTTTATCTAGCTTCATTTTGTCTCCATCAGCAGTGAATGTGAAGTTATTATACACCTCCAGCGCTTCATCACCCATGTCATGTAAGAACAGTGACGCTTTCATTTTATCACCTTTCTCGTCAGCTCCGATTGCTGATAAATACAACCCCAAACGTTGTTTGAACCTCCTCCAATTTTCAGCCACATTACCTGTCAACTGAAGCATCGCCGGTGGGTGTAAACCTTCCATTTTTTCACTTCATTAGCTATTCTCCAATGGTAAGCAACGATGTACTCTTTTGGCTTGCTAATTTGTGGAGAGCTGATTTAACTTCAGATTTTTTCTCTTCATCTCTTTCAATCACTTCTGACACCATGTATTGATTTCTTTGTGGGTTCAATGACGAGACATTTATGAAAGAGAATGTCTTTTAATCTAAAGTCTGTTCAACTTTTTATACAGCATTTACAGGAGACATCATGCTAGTGATGCATCTAGAACGAAACCGAAACAAAACTAAACTGCCTTGCTTGTCTCTGTCACATGCCCTCTGCTGGTCAGGCACAAGCAATCAATACATGCAAACATGCTGGTAAGGCATCATAATCAAACAGGCAAATACCATCTCTATTTGCTGATATCATTACAGACTGGAGCGAGTGGGCTACACCCATCGTTCCTGTAATGAAGAGGTCATTGAGTAATATGCCTGGGGAACCAAAGAAGGTCCGCATCTGTGGGGATTTTAAGGTGACAGTGAACCCAGTCCTTCACACGGTACAATATCCGCTTCCACGAATTGAGGATATTTTCGCCTCGCTATCTGGAGGTAAACGCTTCACCAAAATTGATCTAGCCCAGGCGTACTTGCAAATGGAGGTAGAAGAAGCTTCGAAACAATACCTTACAATTAACACTCATAAAGGTCTCTATCAATACAACCGGCTGGTGTTCGGAGTAGCCTCGGCTCCGGCTATCTGGCAAAGGGCGATGGATCAGGCCCTGCAAGGGATTCCAGGGACCCAGTGTTATTTGGACGACATCTTGGTCATGGGCGAAAATGACAGTGATCAACTCGCCAACTTGGAGAAGGTGCTCACCAGATTAAAGGAGTATGGGCTACGAGCTAATCGCCACAAGTGTGAGTTTTTCCAGAAACAGATCTCGTATTGTGGCCACGTCATCGATGAAGAGGGGTTACATAAGTCCCCTGAAAAGTTTGAGGCAGTAGTCAAGGCTCCAGCACCGGAAAATGTGTCACAACTGAGGTCGTTCCTCGAGCTGGTAAACTACTACCACAAGTTCTTACCAAATTTGTCCACGGTATTACATCCACTGAACACCCTACTGCAAACAGGGGTACCATGGAAGTGGGATGACGAACGTAGACGAGCTTTCCAGAAGTGTAAAGAATTGATCACATCAAAAGAGGTGTTGGCCCATTTCAACCCAGCACTACCAATTCATTTGGCATGTGATGCATCACCCTATGGTATTGGAGCGGTGCTGTCGCACAAATTCCCAGATGGGTTGGAGAGGCCAGTAGCCTTTGCGTCTCGGTCACTAACCTCAGCCGAGCGCAACTACGCCCAGATTGACAGGGAGGCCCTCAGCCTAGTATGGGGAGTAAAAAAATTCAACCACTCTCTGCATGGGCAGAAGTTCACCTTGCTGACTGACCACCAACCACTTGTCTCCATCTTTAATCCTAAGAAGGGCGTTCCAGTGATGACTGCACAACGGTTACAAAGATGGTCCCTCTTTCTGGGAGCGAATCAATATGAAATAGAATATAAAGGCACGAAACAGCATGGGAACACAGATTGGCTATCGCGCCTGCCACTGCCTACTGTGGAGGAAGCACCAGCAGTGGACCCTATCGAGATATTTTATTCAACAATAATTGAACGATTGCCAGTAACGAACGCGGATATAGAGAAGGAGACCCACAATGATCCGACGCTGTCTCAGGTATATGATTTGACAGTGAGGGGATGGCCAACACATGGCAACTCACTGTTGCCAGCATTCTCATCCAGAAGAGAACAGCTGTCAGTATGCCAGGGGACAGTGATGTGTGGATCCACAGTGGTGATTCCACCCAAGTTAAGGGAGAGAGTGCTAAAGGAGCTACATGAAGGTCATCTGGGGGGAGTGAAAATGAAAAGCCTTGCTAGGGCTTATGTGTGGTGGCCGGGAATCGATCAACAAATCGAAGACCTAACTAAGAGCTGCTTAGGTTGCCAGAAGGTCCAAAATGCACCACCACATGCCCCTCTACACCCATGGGAGTGGCCCTCCTCTCCATGGCAACGGGTGCATATTGATTTCGCTGGTCCATTCATGGACTCAATGTTCTTAATAGCAGTGGATGCTCATTCAAAGTGGCCTGAGGTGATAAAAATGTCTTTAACCACTACAGAGAAAACAATTGCAGTCCTACGGACCATATTTGCCAGAAACGGTTTGCCAGAGCAGATTTGCTCTGATAATGGACCACAGTTTGTGTCCGACGAGTTTCAAAAATTTATGAGAAGGAATGGGGTAAGGCATTACACATCCGTCCCGTATCATCCAGCCACAAATGGATTGGCTGAGAGGTTTGTACAAACCTTTAAGAAGGCGATAAAGGCCATGTGCGACGATGAAATTCCACTACAGCATAAGGTGGACAATTTCTTATTAGCCTACCGAAACGCGACACATGCAGTTACCAACCAGACCCCGGCCATGATGTTCTTTAACCGAAGGTTGAGATCTCGTCTGGACTTGCTCAGACCAAAGGTGCGAAGAAATGTTGAGGACAAACAATTCCAGCACATCAATGAGAAGCCGACAAGGAGCTTCAATATAGGGCAACCAGTCTTGGCCCGGGACTATCGAACAGAGAAATGGCAACTCGCAACGATATGCACAAGGCAGGGGCCATTAATGTACACAGTGGATGTCGGGGAGAACATTGTGAGACGCCACGTCGATCAGATCTTAGCGTCACAGGAACGCGTCAACCCCATGTCTCGAGTACCTGGGGATGAACCCGACATACCGGTAGCATCTACCTCAGAACCAGTAGCAGTGGAACCCGATGAACTACCCGATGAAAAGGGGTCAGAATCACCTCTGCACCAAGAACAAGAACCTCCGGAAAGGCGCTATCCCGAAAGGGTCAGGAAGCCGCCCCAAAGACTGAATCTATAAATGGACTATTGTTGTTTAATGTACATGTTAAAGTGTTAATTGTTATTTGAATATTAGGGGTACTACTAATCTAAAAGGGGAGGAATTGTAGTGTATGTGCCTTTAAGACAGAACTACTTTTACAGCTCCTGTATACTGTAGTACCGGCAGTGATCACACCTGTATAGAAGCTTTGCGCATGCCTCTGTACCCCCAGTCTTGAGACTACCCTCCTCCAGTAAATACCTGTTTGTTGTTAAGTTACAGTATCCGTGTGGTTATTCAATAACAGCATATCCTCAGAATCACGGATCTAATAGGAAGCACCACGTAGAAGCACGCGTAAGAGAAAGTTAACACACAAATAGTCACAAGGGTAGTCACTTGGGTGTTTGGATCTAATACAAAGTTACATTTCTCCTCGTTATTTCAACTGTATTAAAGAAATGCGATGTCAAAGATTCAAAGAGTTGGCCGATGTGTGCTCAGAAATAGGAGTTGCACAGTGAGGGGTCAGGGCGCCTACCATCTGTAAAGATGGTGGTGAGAGTGATAGGGTCCCACAGTTTTTTGTACAGTTGCTGTATGGTGTGTTAAGAAGGTCGGCCAGACACTCATTTCCATATGCCAGCCCCATGTGTTTGCTGCGTAAACTTACATGAATCTTGCATGGATTAGTGTATCCCTTACCTCACGGCCAGCAATGTGCTTGCATGCTGGTGGAACTGGCACATCCACCCCTGCAAGGTCTTCCTCATCTGCCGCCTTCACCACCTCCTCCACCTCTTCCTCCTCCTCCTCCTCTTCTGAGGAGGCTGTGCGCTGAACCACTTGTTCCTCAGGCAGCGGGAAGCCACGCTGCTGTGCGATGTTGTGCAGGGCACAGCAGACCACGATGATTCTGGAGACCCTGGGTGGTGAATACTGTAGGGCTCCACCAGATCTGTCAAGTCATCTGAATCGCATTTTTAGCAAGCCGATGGTTTGCTCTATGATGCTTCTGGTGGAGATGTGGCTCACATTGTAGTGCTCCTCAGCTTCGTTTGATGGCCTCCTCATCGGTGTCATTAGCCATGTCTTCAGGGGATAGCCCTTGTCTCCAAGTAGCCATCCGGAAAGTTGGGTTGACAGATTGAACAGCTAAGGCACAGTAGACTGCCGCAGGATGGAGGAGTCATGGCAACTGCCAGGGAACTTGGCACAAACATGCATAATGTTCTTCCTGTGGTTACACACCAGCTGGAGGGAGTGGAAGCCCTTGCAGTTCACAAATACAGCTGGGTTGTGATGGGGTGCCCTAATGGCCACATGTGTGCAGTCTACGATGCCCTACACTCTTGGGAAGCTTGCCATATTTGCAAAGCCATCAGCACGCGTGGTTACACTTGCTTCATCCGTGGAGAAGCGGATGTAATTATGCGACTTTGCAAAGAAGGCTTCAGTAACCTGCACGATGCAAGTGTGTGCGGCCGACTGGGAGATGCCTCTGATGTCTGCTGCTGTTCCCTGGAAGGACCCTGAAACAAAGAAGTTGAGTGCGGTGGTGACTTTGACAGCCACTGGTAAGGAGTGTCGACCCGCTCCTCTGGGCTCCAGGTGTTGGTGCAGCATTGTCAACGACTACCTCTCGTGAAAATCTCAGCCTCCTTTAGCACTGCTGCTCACTCATGTTCAGGAAGCTCATCCTCTGTCTGTAAACCCTGTGTTGGGGGTATCTCCTGCGGCACGGTTCAGCCCTGCGCTGATGCCCTCTGCCCTGTGCAGCATCAGGTGGCTGAGGAGAAGGTTGGCACTCGTGTTGTTGCTGCTGCTGTTGTGCCTAGTTCTGCTGCTGCCACAGCTGCTCTTCCTCCGATTCTGAGGACCAGGAGGAGAGGGTATAAATGGTTCCCATTTCACTGGTATATACCTCAGTTGAGGAATAGATGTTATAAGCACTCAGTCAATGTGGGGAGAGGCTTTTCCAAGGAGGTCGCAGTGCATATGGATCTCAGCTTAAACACTTACAACCTCAATACACCTGCAAAATGTGCTCCAAAACCTCAAAACACAAAGTTCTGGCATTTGAAAGTGAACTCATGTTACAGGTCAGCTTTTATGCTGCAGGTGCAGCTGTCAACTATTCAGCTAGTTGTTGAACCCGGCAAAATTAGCTGGCGTGTTTGTCGCACGATGTGCAGCACGCTGAAAATGTTGCAAAATGGGAAGAATAATTATGTTCTTAAAATAGGATTATCCAGGTAGTTAACAAGTGGCTCTCCTGCCACTTAGTGTCAGGTCTGACACTTTGTAAGGTTGTGTGGTGGCGGGACGGTTGCGGGTTCACAACCCGCCATCAATCATTTTGAATTTAACTTGGGACCCACCTCCAAACCTGCCCTCTGAGCGTCTGCAAAATCGCGGTCTAAGTGTTTGTGCATAACTTTTTATTTTTTTATTTTTTATTTAAGATTTATATTAAACCTTACGCTGATGAAAGCGGGCCTGTTTTTACCAGGTGTAAGGGTTTCCTAGCCCAACTCTGCGCCAGCGAAAGTTAACTGTTAGTCAGTGCGGTAGATCTGTCAAGGCAAACTTTGACAGATCGCAAGTTCCAAGTTTTCGCGCATGCACAGCACATGCGGTAACCCGCAGCTTGTGGATCCTCTGACGTATGTAAAATCCGGGCCAATATTTTTACATTAATATTTATTGAGTTTGTGTGCTAATCATGGATTGCAGCTGGTAATGAAATGTGGCTCGTAATTGGATGCAGTTCGGGAGGCAATCCTATGCATATGGGTCCCTTCTTAATGCCGATTTATATATTTATTCTGTTTCAGTACAAACTCTTCAATCAAATTAAACCCAACCTGGACATTCTGTCCATACATACTGTGACCCATCCCGACATTATCAGATTGGAGCCATTGCTCCCAAACGTGTCCCTGCTAAATAACCTGCTGTCCCGTTCCGTGTCGGGCCCCAGTACCTTGGATCAGGCATTAACCGCACCACTCCCAATCCACCGCTGTGCTCACTGCAGCATATTCTAACAATTTTTCCAGTAAATTGTGGTGTGAATTCGCCACTAAAAGATCGGGGAGCACAATGGTCTAATTTATGGCATTTGTCATCATTGCAGTGAATTCCAGACCATTAACTCATGAATTAGCACAGAGGACAGCAAGGCAAATGTTTATCAACCATTAAATAGGAGCGTGTGCTTAGTTTAGTCTGTCATATCATATGTTAGTTTTATCTACTGACAATGTGTCGTTGCGATAGTAATCCTGCACAGTACAGAGAAACAGCAGGGTTCTGCAAAATAAAGGCACCCAGGCCATGGACAAGGTGATTTAATGACCAGGTGCTGGAAGGGTTTATCTACAAAGTTAGGGAGGGGAAAGAAATATTATTATGAACAAAAATAAAAACAGAAAATGCTGGAGAACTCAGCATGTCAGGCAGCATCTGTGGAGAGAAACAGAGTTAACATTTCAGGTCGATGACACTTCGACAGAACTTAAAAAAAAGCAGGAAATGGAACAGATTTTTAAGCAAGTGCAGTGGCTGGGAAATGGGGGAGGGGATGAAAGAATCAAAGGGAAGGTCGGTGATAGGATAGAAGGCAGGAGAGATTAAGAGACATTGAGAGACATTAAGAGATATTCAAGGCAAAAGGAGATGGTAATGGGACAGGTTAAGAAACAAAGGATGGCTCTACATGAAGTGTAAATTGCGCTGGCAGAATGAAAGACAGCTGCTATGTGGGAGAGAACAGAAGGCACAAACAAAAAGTGTGGATAAAAAATATATATATGATAGGGGCCGGGGTTATGATCTGAAATTGTTGAACTCTATGTTGAGTCCAGAAGGCTGTAAAGTGCCTAATCGAAAGATGAGGTGCTGTTCCTCGAGCTTACACTGAGCTTCCGTGGAACAATGCAAGAGACCGAGGATGGTGAGATCTGAGTGGGAGTGGAGCAGTGAATTAAAATGACAGGCGACCGGAAGCTCGGGGTCCCCCTTATGGACTGAACGGAGGTGTTCCACAAAGCGGTAACCCACTCTGCATTTGGTCTCCCCAATGTAGAGGAGACCACATCGTGAGCAGCGAATACAGTATACTAAATTGCAAGAAGTACAAGTAAATCACTGTTTCACCTTGAAGGGGTGTTTGGGGCCCTGGACAGTGGGAAGTGGGGAGGTATAAGGGCATTTGTTGCATCTCCTGCACTTGCACGGGAAGGTGCCGGGAAAAGGGGAAGGGGAGTTGGGGGTGATAGAGGAGTGGACTAGGGAGTTGCGGAGGGAGCGGTCCCTACAGAATGCTGAAAGTGGAGGTGAGGGGATGCGTTTGGTGGTGGGATCATGCTGGAGGTGGCGGAAATGGCGGAGAGTGATCCATTGAATATGGAAGCTGGTGGGCTGAAAGGTGAGGACAAGGGGAACTCTATTGTGGTTCCGGGAGGGAGGGGCAGGGGTGAGGGCAGAAGTGCGGGAGATAGAACGGACAAGGTTAAGGGCTGCGGCAACCACTGTAGAGGGGAATCCTCAGTTGAGAAAAAAGGAAGACATGTCGGAAACACTGGTATGGAAGGTGGCATCGTTGGAGCAGATGCGGCGGAGATGGAGAAACTGGGAGAATGGAATATAGTCCTTACAGTAGGCGGGGTGGCAGGAAGTGTAGTCCAAGTAGCTGTGGACTTGTAGTGAATATTTGTCAACAACCTATCCCCAGAGAGGGAGATGGAGAAGTCGAGGAAGGGAAGGGAAGAGTCAGAGTTGGACCATGTGAAGGTGAGGGGAGGGTGGAAATTGGAAGCAAAGTGAATGAAATTATCTAGTTGATGACTGTATCGGTGCCGTTTCGTGCTGGTCGGCACCGATACAGTCATCAATGTACCGGAAAAAGAGGTGAGAGAGGGGCCCTGAGTAGGACTGGAACAAAGAGTGTTCCACATATCCCACGAAAAGGCAGGCATAGCTAGGACCCATGCGGGTACCCATAGCAACACCTTTGATTTGGGGGACGTGAGTGGAGTCAAAGGAGAAGTTGTTCAATGTGAGAACAAGTTCAGCCAGGCAGAGGAGGGTGGTGATGCATGGGGACTGGCTGGGCCTCTGTTCAAGGAAGAAGCGGAGCGCCCTCAGGCCATCCTGGTGGGGGATGGAGGTGTAGAGGGATTGTACATCCATAGTGAAAAGGAGGCGGTTGGTGCCAGGAAACTGGGAACTGTTAAAGTGGCATAGGGTGTCGGAAGAGTCACGGATATAGGTGGGAAGAGACTGGATAAGGGGAGAAAAAATAGAGTCGAGATAGGAAGTGATAAGTTCCGTGGGGCAAGAACAGGCTGAAACGATGGGTCTACCAGGGCAGATCTTGGGAAGGAGGTAGAAGCGGGCTGTGCAGGGTTGGGGAACTATGAGGTTGGCGGCCATGGGGGGCGGATCACCAGAGGAGATGAGGTCAGTGACAGTCTTGTAAACGCTGGCTTGATGTTCGGTAGTGGGGTCATGGTCTAGTCAGAGGTAGGAGGGGGCGTCGGAGAGTTGGCATTCAGCTTCCGCTAGGTAGAGGTCGGTTCGCCAAACAACAACAGCACCACCCTTGTCAGCAGGTTAATTGACAATGTCGGGGTTGGATCTGAGAGAATGGAGTGCTGCAAGTTCAGAGGTAGGTAGGTTGGAGTGAGTGAGGGGAGCAGAGAAATGGAGATTATTGTGTCCGTGTATAATAAGACACAGACTGCAGGAGAATGGTACAACAGGTGTTTACTCAACGTGGCTCACGCTGGAACTGATCTGTACAGATTACTACTCAGGGCTATATACAGGTGTGGTCACTGCTGGCACTACAGTATATATGAGCTGCAAAAAGTAGTTCCCCCCTCAAAGGTATATACATTACAATTCCTCCCCTTTTAGATTAACAGTACCATAACACTCATTTAACAAATAAATATCAAACTAATTACAATTAACACTTTTAACATGCAACATTAGCTGAAAATAGTCTATTTATATATTCAGTCTTTGGGGAGGCTTCCTGATCCGTTCTGGATAGCGCCTTTCCCGAGTGTCTTGCTCTTGGTGCGGAGGCGATTCTGGCCCCCTGTCGTCGGTTGGTTCATCAGCTTCCGATGCTACTGTTTCTGGGGTAGATGCGGCCTGTACGTCGGGTTCATCACCAGGTACGTATGGGCGAGGCATGGGATTGACTTGTTCCTGTGACTCTAGGATCTGGTCAGCATGGCATCTCACGATGCTCTCCCCAACGTCCACCGTGTACATTAGTGGGCCCTGCCGTGTGCATATCGTTCCTGGCTGCCATTTTTCTGTTCAGTAGTCGCGGGCCAAGGCTGGTTGCCCTACATTGAAGCTCCTTGTTGGCTTCTCATGGATGTGCTGGAATTGCTTACTCTCAACATCTCTTCGTACGTTTGGTCTGAGCAAATCCAGGGGAGATCTTAACCTTCGATTAAAGAACATCATGGCTGGGGCCTGGTTGGTGACTGCATGTGTCGCATTCCGGTAGGCGAACAGGAAATTGTCCACCTTGTGCTGCAGCAGAACGTTGTCATTGTACATAGCCTTTATTGCCTTCTTAAAAGTTTGTACGAACCTCTCAGCCAATCCATTTGTGGCTGGATGATACGGGGCGGATGTGTAATGCCTTACCCCATTCTTTTCAAGAACCTCCGGAACCCTTCGGACACAAACTGTGGTCTGTTTTCGGAGCAAATCTGTTCTGGCAAACCATTTCTGGCAAAAATGGGCCGTAGGACTGCAATAGTATTCTCCGTGGTGGTGGAGGACATTTTGATGACCTCAGGCCATTTCGAGTGCGCATCCACGGCTATTAAAAACATTGAGTGCATGAATGGACCAGCAAAATCAATATGCACCCGTTGCCATGGAGATGAGGGCCACTCCCATGGGTGTAGAGGGGCCTGTGGTGGTGCATTTTGGACTTTCTGGCATCCTGAGCAACTCTTGGTCAGGTCCTCGATTTGTTTATCGATTCCTGGCCACCACACATAAGCCCTGGCTAGGCTTTTCATTTTTACCCCTCCCAGATGACCCTCATGAAGCTCATTGAGCACTCTATCCCTTAACTTGGGTGGAATTACCACTCGGGATCCACACATCAAGGCCCCCCGGCACACTGACAGCTGTTCTCTCCTTGTCGAGAATGCTGGCAACAGTGAGTCGCCATGTGCTGGCCATCCCTTCACCGTCAAATCATATACCCGAGACAGTGTCGGGTCATTTCGGGTATCCTTTTCGATACAAGCGTTAGTTACTGGTAGGTATTCAACTATAGTCGAATGGAATATTTCGACAGGATCCACTGCTTGTGCTTCCTCTGCAGTAGGCAGTGGCAGGCGTGATAGCCCATCTATTTTCTAAAAAACTCGCATTTGGGGCGGTTAGCTCGGAGCCCATATTCCTGCAATCTAGTGAGCACCTGCTCCAGGTTGGCAAGGTGATCACTGTCATTTTCGCCCGTGACCAGGATGTCGTCCAAATAACACTGGGTTACTGGGATCCCTTGCAGGACTTGTTCCATTGCCCTCTGCCAAATAGCCGGAGCTGATGCTACCCCAAATACCAGCCGGTTATTTTGGTAGAGACCTTTATGGGTGTTGATTGTGAGGTATTTTTTGATGCTTCCTCTACCTCCATTTGCAGATACGCCTGGGCCAGATCAATCTTAGTGAAGCGTTTCCCTCCAGATAGCGAGGCGAAAACATCTTCAATCCACGGAAGTGGATATTGTACGGTGTGAAGGACCGGGTTCACTGTTACCTTAAAGTCCCCACAGATGCGAACCTTCCTTGGTTCCCCAGGCGTGCTGCTCAACAGCTTTTTCATCACAAGGACGATGGGTGTAGCCCACTCGCTCCAGTGTATCTTGGACAGTACTCCTGAATGTTCCAGGCTCTCCAGCTCTGCTTCGACGGCTGGGCGGATCGCATAAGGTACCGGTCTGGCCTTAAAAAATTTTGGGCTTGCGTTTTCTTCAATTTTAATCGTCGCTGTCATGCCTTTTAGTGTTCCGAGTCCTTGCTGGAACACTTCTTTTGCGTCAGTTAGGATCTTTGACAGTCGCCCAGGTGTGACGTCATCATCCTTTTTGTCAACCACAGTCAGTGCCTGTATGGAATGCCAATCCAGTTGTATTTTCCGGATCCATTCACGTCCCAGTAATGGTGGTCCTCCATCTTGTAATACATACAGGTCTAGTTTTGGTGTTTCCTTACCGTTATATATAACGGTCCCCCTTATTTTTCCTTTGGGGTAGACTTTTTGCCCCGTGTACTTCTTCAAAATAATTTTTGTGTCTCTCAAGGGTATGTGTGAGAATAGCTGCTCGTAGTCCCGTCGGTTTATGACTGTTAGGGCTGATCCTGTGTCCAATTCCATCTTTACCTGGACTCCTGCTATCTTGAGAGTGACCCAAATGGTTCGGTGATCCTCCGTTGTGATCACATTATGTAGTTTCAGACAACTCAGTTCCCTGCTTTTGGAGTCGTTATCACTCTTTTGTTTGTCTGAACTATTCTCCGTCATCTTATGTACCTTCTTGCACTTTTCTTTGGTAGGTTTCTTATTGCTGGTTTTCTTTCCCGACCTGCAGACTCGTGCTATGTGTCCTACTTTTCCACACTGCCTGCACACTTTGTCTTTGAACCAGCAATCATTCTGGTCGTGTGTTGTTCTGCCGCAGCGATAGCACTTCTCTGTTCCATATGACATTTCGTTTGTGCCATATTCTTGTGGTCTCTGTTGTATCTCTGCAGCGCCCCATGCTGCTGCTTCATATGACACTGCAATGCTGAAAGCCTTTTCCAGCGTAAAGTCCTTTTCAGATAAAAGCCGTTTTTGGTTCCTTCACTTTGAAGCCCACACACAAACTTGTCCCTTAAGGTATCTGCCAGTCCCACTCCAAACTGGCAGTGTTTCGATAGTTTGCGCAGTTCTGTTAAATAATCAGCATTGCTTTTATCTTTATGCTGGTTCCGTTTGTGAAACTTGAATCTTTCTGCTATCAGCAGCGGTGTGGGATTTAAATGTTCCTGTAGTATCATTACTATGTCTTCAAAACTCTTTTCCATTGGCTTTGTTGGGGTTACTAGATTTCGTAATAAACCATATGTCTTTGCACCCATTAAATTTAACAATACCGACGCTTTCTTGTCATCTGACACCTCATTTGCCTTGCAGTATACCTCTATTCGTTCGACATATGTAGTCCAATCTTCGACTTCATTGTCAAATGCGGTGATACTGCAACTCTTCGGCATTTTTGGGTGTGGTTTCAAAATGGCATCTCCCAATGGCTTAAAATGGCATCTCCCGTGCTTTCCTTCCTCCCCCGCTGCTGCCAACGCCACTCCCGGCGGTTCTCGTGGCAATGGCGGCGCCCTGTAGGTTTCGCGCGCTTCTCCTGCACTGCTGCCAACGCCGCTCTTGGCGGTCCTCGTGGCAATGGTGGTGCCTCGCGGGTTTCTGCGCATCTCTCTCGCCCTCTCTTTGACGCTGCTCAGCCCCTGAACACCGGCTGCGCCCTGTGCACTCTGCCCTCTCTCTCTCCCGTCAACGCTGCTCGGCCCTTTGCTGTGCCGCTCGGTCGGGCTCTAGTCCGCCGCTGTCCGGGAAGGGTCTGCGCACTACCTGTTGCCAGCCCGTTTCGCTGGACCACCTCGACTGGAAAGCCAAGCCTGGCTCTCGACAGCGTCCCCCGCAATCCTCGAGTCTCTGCTGGATGACTGGGCGGTTGCCCGTGGTCGACGCCCGAGTCTCTGGCCTTGACCTCCAATCCACTGATCTCCAGGAACGAATCCCCCGGAGGTGATGCAGAGTTGCAGGTAGGTTCGAACTTGCCTTGTCGCCAATGTTGTGTCCGTGTATAATAAGACACAGACTGCAGGAGAACGGTACAACAGGTGTTTACTCAACGAGGCTCACACTGGAACTGATCTGTACAGATTACTACTCAGGGCTATATACAGGTGTGGTCACTGCCGGTACTGCAGTATACATGAGCTGTAAAAGATAGTTCCCCCCTTAAAGGTATATACATTACAGAGATGGCCGATGTCACGCCGGCAGTTTGCAATGAAAAGATTTAGTGAGGGTAAGAGGGCAGAGGGAGGGGTCCAGGTAGAATGAGAATTCTGAAAGTGGGAGAAAGGGTCAGCCGTGCGGGGGGAAGACTCCTGGCCAAAGAATTGGGCACGGAGATGAAGGCGGCGGAAAAAGAGCTCAGCATTGTGCCAAGCTCGAAATTCATTGAGGGGGGCGTAAGGGGATGAAGCTCAGGCCCTTGCTAAGGACTGATCGTTCGGGGTCAGAGAGGGGAACATCAGAGGGGATAGTGAAAACGCGGCAGGGGGTGAGATTGGGAGAAGCGGGGTCAGAGGAAAGTGAAGGGGAAGATGGTTCCGGAGGGGCGTTGGTGTCCAAGAGGTGTTGAAGCTTGCGATCCTTGACATCTGAAAGGAAGAAAAAAAGTTTTTTTGTTAGAGAGCCGGATGAGGCGAAGGATGAAATGGAACTGCAGACCAGGACAGCTCTGAGATAGAGTGAGTCGGTGCTGCTGAAGAGAGGTCGACAGTGTTCATGTGGCGTTGCATGGCATTCAGCGTGGATCTCAGGATGCGGTGAGAGCTGTGGTTCGAGGAACGCTGAATATCTTGGAGATATCTGTATTCCTGAGTGGATCCAAAACACGAAGGGTGGAATTTCAGTTGGGATCCACGTGGAGTAAGTTGGAGCCAGAGACAGTAGCTGAGGAAAGATATGTGGCTGTGAAAGCGAGTTTTGGTAGATACCTGATCAAACACGAGAAGGGAGACAGAAAGCAAGGAAGATGAACAAGGTAAAAGAGACATACGAAAATCCCGTCGGAGAGAAGAGCAGAACTTCTTCAAGGTGGACATTCCTGGTGGTCAGAACTTCTTCATGGTGGGCACCCCACCAGCATCCACATTCAACGGATCATCCTCTGCCATTTCCGTGATCTCCAGCATGATGCCACCACCAAACGCATCATCCCCTCACCTCCCCTTTCAGCATTCCATAGTGACCACACCCTCCGCGACACCCTAGCCCACTCCTCTATCATAGAAACATAGAAACATAGAAGATAGGAGCAGTAGTAGGCCATTCGGCCCCTTGAGCCTGCTGCGCCATTTAATGACATCATGGCTGATCATCCAAATTCAGTACCCAATCCCTGCTTTCTCCCCATATCCCTTGATCCCTTTCGCCTTAAGAAATATATCTAACTCCTTCTTGAATATATTTAATGAATTGGCCTCAACTGCCTTGTGTGGTAGAGAAGTCCACAGGTTCACCACTCTCTGGGTGAAGAAATTCCTCCTCATCTCAGTCCTAAATGGCTTACCCCTTATCCTTAGCCTCTGACCCCTGGTTCTAGACTCTGCCGCCATTGGGAACATCCATCCTGCATCTAGTCTGTCTAGTCCTGTTAGAATTTTATAAGTTTCAATGAGATCCCCTCTCATTCTTCTAAACTCCAGCAACCCAATCTCTCTTCATACGTCATTCCTGCCATCCCAGGTATCAGTCTGGTGAATCTTCACTGCACTCCCTCCATGGCAAGAACATCCTTCCTCAGATAAGGCGACCAAAACTGCACACAATACTCAAGGTGTGGTCTCACCAAGGCCCTGTACAACTGCAGCAAGACATCCTTGCTCCTGCACTCGAATCCTCTCGCTATGAAGGCCAACATACCATTTGCCTTCTTAACCGCCTGCTGCACCTGCATGCTTACCTTCAGCGACTGGTGCACAAGGACACCCAGGTCTCGTTGCACTTTCCCTTTTCCCAATCTATTGCCATTCGGATAATAATCTGTCTTTCTGTTTTTGTCAGCAAAGTGGATAACCTCGCATTTATCCACATTATACTGCATCTACCATACATCTGCCCAATCACCCAACCTGGCCAAATCATACTGGAGTTTCTCTGCATCCTCCTCATAGCGCACATGCCCACCCAGCTTTGTGTCATCTGCAATCTTGGAGATATTACATCTAGTTCCTTCATCTAGATCATTAATATATATTGTGAATAGCTGGGGTCCTAGCACCGATCCCTGCAGTACCCCACTAGTCACTGCCTGCCACATGGAAAAAGACCCATTTATTCCTGTCTGCCAACCAGTTCTCTATAAAAGTCAATAACTTACCCCCAATCCCATGTGCTTTAACTTTGCATGCTAATCTCTTATGAGGGACCTTATCGAAAGCCTTCTGAAAGTCCAAATACACCACATCCACTGGTTTGCCCTTATCTATTCTACTAGTTATATCCTCAAAAAATTCCAGTAGATTAGTCAAGCATGATTTACCTTTTGTAAATCCATGTTGACTTTGTCCGATCCTGTCGCTGTTTTCCAAGTGCTCTGCTATTACCTCTTTTATAATGGACACTAGCATTTCCCCACTACCGATATCAGGCTTACCGGTCTATAATTCCCCGTTTTCTCTCTACCACCTTTTTAAAATAGTGGGATTACATTAGCTACCCTCCAATCCATGGGAACTGTTCCAGAGTCTATAGAATTTTGGTAGATGATCAGCAATGCATCTACTATTTCTAGGGCCACTTCCTTAAGTACCCTAGGATGTAGATTATCAGGCCCTGGGGATTTATCGGCCTTCAATCCCGTCAATTTCCCTAACATTATTTCCCTACAAATACTGATTTCATTCAGTTCCTCCCTCTAATTAGACCTTATGTTCCCCGACATCTTTGGGAGGTTATTTGTGTCCTTCTTTGTGATGACAGAACCAAAGTATGTATTTAATTGGTCTGCCATTTCTTTGTTCCCCATTATAAATTCCCCTGATTCTGACTGCAAGGGACTTACGCTTGACTTCACCAATCTTTCTTTCTTCACATATCTATAGCAGCTTTTACAGTCAGTTTTTATGTTCCCTGCAAGCTTACTCTCATACACTTTTATCCCCCTCTTAATGAATCCCTTTATACTCCTTTGCTGAATCCAAACTGCTCCCAATCCTCAGGTTTGCTGCTTTTTCTGGCCAATTTATATGTCCTCTCCTTAGATCTTATGCTATCCCTAATTTCCCTTGTTAGCCACAGTTGGGTAACCTTTTTTGTTTTATTTTGATGCCAAACAGGGATGAACAAACTCTGTAGCTCATCCATGCAATCTTTAAATGTTTGCCATTGCCTACCCACCGTCAACCCTTTAAGTAACGTTCCCCAATTCATCCTAGCCAACTCGCGCCTCATACCATCGTAGTTTCCTTTATTTAAATTCAGGACTCTAGTCTCTGAGTCACCTACTTCACTCTCCATCTTAATGAAGAACTCTATCATATTATGATCGCTTCTCCCCAAGGGGCCTCGCACAACAAGATTGCTAATTAATCCTTTCTCATTACATAATACCCAGTCTGGAATGGTTTGATCTCTAGTTGGTTCCTCGACATATTGGTCCAGCAAACCATCCCGTATACACTCTAGGAATTCCTCCTCCACGGAATTGTTACTAATTTGGTTAGCCCAATCTATATGTAGATTAAAGTAACCCATGATAACTGCTGTGCCCTTATTGCACGCATCTCTAATTTCTCGTTTAATGCCATCTCCAACCTCAGCATTACTGTTTAGGGGTCTGTAAACAACTCCCACTAATGTTTTCTGCCCCTTGGTATTTCTCAGCTCTACCCATACAGATTCCACATCATCAGCACTAATATCATTTCTTACTATTGTTTTAATCTCCTCTTTAACCAGCAATGCAGCCCCACTTCCTTTTCCTTTATGCCTATCCTTCCTGAATATTGAATACCCATGGATATTGAATTCCCAGCCTTGGTCACCCTGGAGCCATGTCTCCATAATCCCAATTATATCATATCCATTTACATCTATTTGCGCAGCTAATTCATCCACCTTATTACGAATGTTCCTTGCATTAAGACACAAAGCCTTCAGGCTTGTTTTTTCAACACTCTTAGTTCCGTTAGAATTATTATTTACTGTAGCCCTGATTGATTTACACCTTTGATTTCTCTGTCTTCCACTTTTGCTGTTCTCCTTCCTGTCTTTTGCTTCTATCCTTGCTTCCCTTTCCTTTGTCTCCCTGCACAGGTTCCCAACCTCCTGCCATTTTAATTTAAACCCTCCCCAATAGCACTAGCAAACAGTCCCCCTAGGACATCGGTCCCGGTCCTGCCCAGGTGCAAACCGTCCAGTTTGTACTGGTCCCACCTCCCCCAGAACCGGCTCCAATGTCCCAAAAATTTGAATCCCTCCCCCTTGCACCATTCCTCTAGCCACGTAATCATCTTAAATATCCTTCTATTTCTACTCTGATTAGCACGTGGCACTGGTAGCAATACTGAGATTACTACCTTTGAGGTCCTATTTTTTCATTTACCTCCTAACTCCCCATATTCAGCTTTTAGGACCTCATCCCATTTTTTACCTATATCGTTGGTACCTATCGCCCCCAACACCCCTTCCCCTTTGCCTGGCACCTTTCCGTGCAAGCACAGGAGATGCAACACATGCCCTTATACCTCTCCACTTCCCACTGTCCAGGGCCCCAAACACCCCTTCCAGGTGAAACAGCGATTTACTTGTACTTCTTGCAATTTAGTATACTGTATTCGCTGCTCACGACGTGGTCGCCTCTACATTGGGGAGATCAAACACAGATTGGGTGACTGCTTTGCAGAACACCTCCATTCAGTCCATAAGGGGGACCCTGAGCTTCCGGTCGCCTGTCGCTATAATTCACGCTCCACTCCCACGCAAACCTCACCGTCCTCGGCCTCTTGCATTGTTCCACGGAAGCTCAGTGTAAGCTCGAGGAACAGCACCTCATCTTTCGATTAGGCACTTTACAGCCTTCTGGACTCTACATAGAGTTCAATAATTTCAGATCATATCCCCGGCCCCTATCATATATATATATTTTTTATCCACACTTTTTGTTTGTGCCTTCTGTTCTTCTCTCCCACAGGGCAGCTGTCTTTCATTCTGCCAGTGCAATTTACACTTCATGTAGAGCCATCCTTTGTTTCTTAACCTGTCCCATTACCATCTCCTTTTGCCTTGAATATCTCTTAATGTCTCTCAATGTCTCTTAATCGCTCCTGCCTTCTATCCTATCACAGACCTTCCCTTTTGTTCTTTCATCCCCTCCCTCATTTCCCAGCCACTACACTTGCTTAAAAATCTGTTCCATTTCCTGCTTTTTTCCAGTTCTGACGAAAGGTCATCGACCTGAAACGTTCACTCTGTTTCTCTCTTCACAGATGCTGCCTGACCTGCTGAGTATCTCCAGCATTTTCTGTTTTTATTTCAGATTTCCAGCATCTGCAGTATTTTCTTTTTGTATTATTATGAACAGTTGGAAACCCTCCTCAGAAGGAGCTGCTGCAACAGGCTTGGAAACAGGTAGCAGACAGGGTGAATCTTATCAATAACCCAGAGGACCTGGAAAGTTGAGAGAAGAAAAATGGTGGACCTTCAGAAAGTAAATTAAGGTTAAAGTACTGCTGCAAGTAGCGATGCTACAAAGTTTGACCTCAAGACCTTTAAACCATTTTGTGCTGAACTAAACTAACCAATAAAAATGCTGTTACAAAAACAAAATACTGCGGATGCTGGAAACCTGAAATAAAAACAGAAAATGCTGGAAATACTCAATAGTTCTGGCAGCATCTGTAGAGAGAGAAACAGAGTTAATATTTCAGGTCGATGACCCTTCGTCATTTGGGAAAGTACGCTCACAATATTATTAGTTATGGAAAAGGACAAGGAACAATCATTGTAAAAATACTCAACTGGAGGAGGGCTGATTTTAATGAATTGAAAGGGATCTGGCCCAGGTGGATTTGAATCAACGATTGGCAGGTAAAGCAATAACTGAGCAATGGGGGCCTTCAAAGAAGAGATAGTTCAGCTACAGACTAGATACATTCCTACAGGGCGAAAAGGGATGGAATCCAAATCCATAGCTCCCTGGAAGACTAAAGAGAAAAGGGGAGAAATTCATTATAGCCCAGGGATGGGCGCTATCTTCTGAAAAGTTTGAGATTTAGCGCCAGGTGCTAATGAATCTGGCTGCATGCAAAATTAAGTGTTCGTGCTCAAAGAAAGGACTGGAGCGCTAAATCAAGCGCTAATGACCTAGCTCAGTGGCGTTCGACTCAAAGCGCTAAGCAATTTCAGGTGCAGTCTAATCACTAGTCATCATTGCTACAGGCTCTTTCCAGTTCTTAAAGGGGAGGTTCAATCATGCGGCAGAACTTCATTCTCAGCATTGCTGGTTCTGCAGCTGTCTCAGCATGCAGCAGAAGGCCAAGGAGAAGGAACTGGACCACTAAAGGAGGTGTCATTATAGCAGATCAACGGCCCAGGGAGAGAGCTCGCAGATTTAGCGACCAAGCATTGGAGGCCTTGGTCCTCGTTGTGTAGAGACAGAGGGCGGTGCTCTACCTGGCAAATGGCAGCAGGCCCTCGCCGCAAGTCTTCCACACCATGTGGCGGGAGGTTGCCCAGTAGGTCTCGGGCAGCACTGTGGTCCCCAGGACCCACACACAGTGCAGGAAGAAATTTAATAACCTCACTCGGGTGGTCAGGGTGAGTCAATGCTTCAAAAAATGCTACATACCACAATCTGAAGCTCTGTCTGCACACACTGGCCAAAGCACCACACCCCCAGCACTCACCCACCAACAATCTTCACCTAACAACACTCACACCCACATCTTACACCTTGCACACAATGACAGCTATTCAACTATGGCAGGCACATCTCCCAAACACATTTTTCTCCACACTAACACACACACGTTCCTTTCTCTTGCAGGCCAAGGTTGCTCACAACAGGAGGGAGCAGGAGTGCACAGGTAGGGGACAGCCTGACACCCAACCACTTTCTGAACTGGAGGAAAGAGTGCTGCAAATCATTGGGCACCAGGTGGTGGGCGCTGTGGCCACTGGAGACGTTGACCCCCTTGGGGACAATAACGGTATGTTCATCCCTACTCCTTCTTCTCACATCCCACTTCCCCCTCACCACACAAGCCTTTCCCACTTTCCAGCTAATCATGCTGTATGCATGCCTTTTTCCCTTCCTGCCCCCCTCCCCTCACCTTAACCCAACTCTTGTACCTTTATGCTTTCAGATAATAAGCAAGCAGCTGAGCAGCCTGTCCTTGAGGGCACCATAGAGAGTGATGCAGGAGAAGAGGAGGACGAAGAACACACCGCACCACTGCATGTCTCACCCGCAGGAATCAGCTCAGATACTGGCACTGCGTGTTCATTAGAGGCTAGTATAGTAGCGGGATCTGCACATGGTGATGCACCAGGGACAAGTGGGCTGCAGCAAGGCCAAGGGGGAAAGGGTACCTCAGGAGTCAGCTCCCCGGAGGGCGAGTTCACGCGCGAGTTCTGCTGCACAGGACTCAGATGAGGACTTCAATGGGGAGGACTTTAGAAGAAGGATGATGGGCATGTATACGGAGATGATAGGTGCAATGGCAAGGGTGCCTGACAGCCTCTCGGCAATGGTAAGGAGCGTAGAGGAGTCCACCTCCAACATTGCACAAAGCCCTGCACACAACATGGAACCCATCATTTCCAGTCTGCAAAGGATGGTAGACTCTCAGAGACACCATGGCGACCCAAACCACATGCCGCATGTGATGGGTGATGTTGCAGTTTCCATTGGAGCACAGGCGGAAGCCACACAACGTCTTAGTGCTGTAATGCAGCCTATGCTTGGTGCCATCGATTCTCAGACTGCTCTCATGCAGTCTTAGCTTGATGCCAAGCAAGCTCTGACTGCTGCCATCATGGCTGTGTCGACCACTGTCCAACAGAGCTTTCATGGTGTTGCAGCAGGCCAGCAATCTGTGCTCCAGCAGATTGGTAGTGATGCTGAGGTGCTGCCCCGGGGAAATGGCAGTGGGTCAGTAGAGCAGGAAGCTGCTGTCCTCTCTCAGGATGACAGCATTCCTGCTCCCACCACTGGCACTCCGCTATTGACATCCAGCCAGCCCAGACTACTGCCACCAATGCTGAGGTGGTGCAGTCTACAGCTGGGCCTTCCAGGCCCAGAGCTGGTCGAGGGTGTCCTGCAAGGCCAACTGAAGTCTCCGGCATGGACACCCAGCAGCCTTCTACCCGCCATGCTGCAGCCAGTGGGCCAACACTTCATAGGAGCTTGAGAGTAGGCAAAGGCACTGTAACGAGGGGCACTAAGGGATTACACAAGGGTGAATAGCTAATAATATTGTTGTAAAAATTGTATTCACTGATTATTAATACATTTATTAATTGGCTTTGGATGATTTTGTGGTGTCTCTCATTTCAGCTTTGTGCAGTGTAATGCCCTGCGACGGGGATGGAATGATAGGGATGTAGTGAGCAACGGGGGTCTGGGGTTCAATTTATTGGAACCGCAGTCTGATGAGGCGGTCATGGACCACCCTTTCGGAAGGCCATGTCCTCCCTCGCTCCTGTTCCTCCTCATCCTCATCCTCGTCCTCCTCCTTCTCCTCCTCTCCCTCTTCCTCCTCCTGAGGTGGTTCCGCAATCCCTGCTGGCAAGGGCTAGGCCCTCATGATGATAAAGTTGTGGAGCATGCAGCGGACCGCAACAAAATGGAACGCCTGCTCAGCCGAATACTGGAGGGCTCCTCCCGAACGGTCAAGGGAGAGGCTCCATTGCTTGAGCACTCCGAAGGCCTGCTCAATGACGGTACTGGTGGCAGCATGGCTGTCATTATTTAAGTGCTGAGCAGGAGGTTTTTTTTCCCATTTTTTATGGGATTTAGGCATCGTTGGCAAGGCCAGCATTTATTGCCCATCCGTAATTGCCCTTGAGAAGGTGGTGGTGAGCCGCCTTCTTGAACCGCTGCAGTCCGTTTGGTGAAGGTACTCCCACAGTGCTGTTAGGGAGGGAGTTCCAGGATTTTGACCCAGCGACAATGAAGGATTGGCGATATGCTTCTAAGTCAAGATGGTGTGTGACTTGGAGGTGAACTTGGAGGTGATGGTGTTCTCATGCGTCTGCTGCCCCTGTCCTTCTAGGTGGAAGAGGTTGCCGGTTTGGGAGGTGCTGCCGAAGAAGCCTTGGTGAGTTGCTGCAGTGCATCTTGTAGATGGTACACACTGCAGCCACGGTACGCCGGTGGTGGAGGGAGTGAATGTTTAAGGTGGTAGATGGGGTGCCAATCAAGCGGACTGCTTTGTCCTGTATGGTGTCGAGCTTCTTGAGTGTTGTTGGAGCTGCACTCACCCAGGCAAGTGGACAGAATTCCATCACACTCCTGACTTGTGCCTTGTAGATGGTAGAAAGGTTTTGGGGAGTCAGGAGGTGAGACACTCGCAACAGAATACCCAGCCTCTGACCTGCTCTTGGTGCCACTGTATTTATGTGGCTGGTCCAGTTAAGTTTCTGGTCAATGGTGATCCAAAGGATGTTGATGGTGGGGGATTCAGCAATGGTAATGCCATTGAATGTCAAGGGGCGGTGGTTAGACACTCGATTGTAGGAGATAGTCATTGCCTGGCACTTCTGTGGCGCGAATGTTACCTGCCACTTATCAGCCCAAACCTGAACATTGTCCAGGTCTTTTGCATGCGGGCATGGACTGCTTCATTATCTGAGGAGTTGTGAATGGCGCTGAACACTGTGCTGTCATCAGCGAACATCCCCATTTCTGACCTTATGTTGGAGGGAAGGTCATTTATGAAGCAGCTGAAGATGGTTGGGCCGAGGACACTGCCCTGACGAACTCCTGCAGCGATGTCCTGGGGCTGTGATGATTGACCTTCAATCACCACAACCCTCTTCCTTTGTGCTAGGTATGACTCCAGCCAGTGGAGAGTTTTCCCATTGACTTCAGTTTTCCTAGGGCTCCTACATGCCACACTCGGTCAAATGCTGCCTTGATGTCAAGGGCAGTCACTCTCACCTCACCTTTGGAATTCAGCTCCTTTGTCCATGTTTGGACCAAGGCTGTAATAAGGTCGGGAGCAGAGTGGTCTTGGCGGAACCCAAACTGGGCATCAGTGAGCAGGTTATTGGTGAGTAAGTGCTGCTTGATAGCACTGTCGATGACGCCTTCCATCACTTTGCTGATGATTGAGAGTAGACCGATAGGGCAGTAATTGGCCGGATTGGATTTGTCCTGCTTTTTGTGGACAGGACATATCTGGGCAGCTTTCCACATTTTCGGAGAAATGCCAGTGTTGTAACTGTACTGCAACAGCTTGGCTAGAGGTGCAGCTATTTCTGGAGTACAAGTCTTCAGCACGATAGCCGGGATGTTTCAGGGTCCATAGCCTTTGCTGTATCCAATGCGCTGAGCTGTATCTTGATATCACGTGGAGTGAATCGAATTGGCTGAAGACTGGCTTCTGTGATGGTGGGGACCTCAGGAGGAGGCCGATATGGATCATACACTCAGCACTTCTGGCTGAAGATGGTTGCAAACGCTTCAGCCTTTTCTTTTGCACTCACGTGCTGGGCTCCACCATCATTGAGGATGGGGATATTCATGGAGCCTCCTTCTCCCGTTAGTTGTTTAATGGTCCACCACCATTTACGACTGGATGTGGCAGGACTGCAGAGCTTTGATCTGATCCGTTGATTGTGGAATCGCTTAGCCCTGTCTATAGCATGCTGCTTCTGCTTTTTATCATGCAGGTAATCCTTTGTTGCAGTTTCCCCAGTTTGGCACCTCATTTTTAGGTACACCTGATGCTGCTCCTGGCATGCTCTTCTACACTCCTTATTGAACCAGGGTTAGTCCCCTAGTTTGATGGTAATGGTAGAGTGAGGGATATGCCAGGCCATGAGGTTACAGATTGTGGTGGAATACAATTCTGCTGCTGCTGATGGCCCACGGCACCTCATGGATGCCCAGTTTTGAGCTGCTAGACCTGTTCTGAATCTGTCCCATTTAGCATGGTGGTAGTGCCACACAACACGATGGAGGGTGTTCTCAGTGTGAAGATGGGACTTCGTCTCCACAATGACTGTGCGGTGGTCGCTGCTACCAATACTGTCATGGACAGATGCATCTGCAACAGGCAGATTGGTGAGGGCAAAGTCAAGTAGGTTTTCCCCTCGTGTTGGTTCTCTCACCACCTGTCGCAGGCCCAGACTGGTAGATATGTCCTTCAGGACTCAGCCAGTAGTGGTGCTACTGAGCCACTCTTGGTGATAAACATTGAAGTCCCCCACCCAGAGTACATTCTGTGCCCTTGCTACTCTCAGTGCTTCTTCCAAGTGGTGTTCAACATGGCAGAGTACTGATTCATTAGCTGAGGGAGGGCAGTAATCTAGTAGGAGGTTTCCTTGCCCATGCTTGACCTGAAGCCATGAGACTTCATGGGGTCCGGAGTCAATGTTGTGGACTCCCAGGGCCACTCCTTCCCGACTGTATACCACTGTGCCGCCACCCTGGTGGGTCTGTCCTGCTGGTGGGACAGGACATATCCAGGGATGGTGATGGAGGAGTCTGGGACCTTGGCTGAAAGGTATGATTCTGTGAGTATGACTATGTCAGGCTGTTGCGTGACTAGTCTGTGGGACGGGTCTCCCAATTTTGGCACAAGTGCCCAGATGTTGGTGAGGGGGACTTTGCAGGGTTGACTGGGCTGGGTGTGCCGTTGCCGTGTCCGTAGCCGGTGCCGAAGTCAATGCCGGGTGGTCCGTCCGGTTTCTTTCTTATTTTAATAGCAAAATACTGCGGATGGTGGAAATCTGAAATAACAACAGAAAATGCTGGAAATACTCAGCAGGCCAGGCAGCATCCGTGGAGAGAGAAACAGAGTTTCCTTTTCACTATGGACGTCCAATCCCTCTGCACCTCCATCCCCCACCAGGACAGCCTTCGGGCACGCCGTTTCTTCCTTGAACAGAGGCCCAACCAGTCCCCATCCACCACCACCCTCCTCTGCCTGGCTGAACTTGTTCTCACATTGAACAACTTCTCCTTTGACTTCACTCACTTCCTCCAAATGAAAGGTGTTGCTATGGGAACCCGCATGGGCCCTAGCTATGCCTGCCTGTTCATGGTATATATGGAACATTCTTTGTTCCAGTCCTACTCAGGTCCCCTCCCTCACCTCTTTTTCCGGTACATCGATGACTGTATTGGTGCCATTTCCTGCTCTCTCCCTGAACTAGATAAGTTCATTCACTTTACTTCCAATTTCCACCCTTCCCTCACCTTCACATGGTCCATCTCTGACTCTTCCCTTCCTTGACTTCTCCATCTCCATTTCTGGCGATCGACTTTCGACAAACATCCACTACAAGCCCACCGACTCCCACAGCTACCTGGACTACACTTCCTCCCACCCCGCTTCCTGTAAGAACTCTATTCCATTCTCCCAGTTTCTCCGTCGCATCTGTTCTGACGATGCCACCTTCCATACCAGTGTTTCCGACATGTCTTCCTTTTCCCTCAACCAAGGATTCCCCTCTACTGTGGTTGACATGGCCCTTGAATGTGTCCATTCTATTTCCCGCACTTCTGCTCTCACCCCTCCTCCCAGAACCACGATAGGGTTCCCCTTGTCCTCACCTTTCACCCCACCAGCCTCCACATTCAACGGATCATCCTCCGCCATTTCCAATGTGATCCCACCACCAAACACATCTTCCCCTCACCTCCCCTTTCAGCATTCCGAAGGGACCACTCCCTCCGCGACACCCTGGTCCACTCCTCAATCACCCCCAACAGCCCTTCTCCTTCACCTGGCACCTTCCTGTGCAAGCGCAGGAGATGCAACACATGCCCTTTTACCTCCTCCCTTCCCACTGTCCAGGGCCCCAAACACCCCTTCCAGGTGAAACAGCGATTTACTTGTACTTCCTGCAATTTAATATACTGTATTCGCTGCTCACAATGCGGTCTCCTCTACATTAGGGAGACCAAACGCAGATTGGGCGACCGCTTTGCCGAACACCTCCGTTCAGTCCGTAAGGGTGATCCTGAGCTTCTGGTCGCCTGTCACTTTAATTCTCCGCTTCACTCCCACTCTGATCTCTGCCTAGTACATTGTTCCAATGAAGCTCATTCAATTAGGCACTTTACAGCCTTCCAGACTCAATATCGAGTTCAACAATTTCAGATAATAATCCCTGCCCCCATTTTTCATGCAGTATGATTTTGCCATTCCCATTTGCACAGTATGTTCTTTCAATTCCTTCCTCCCCTCCTGCTTAATATCTGTTACATTTCCAGTTCGGATGAAGGGTCCCAGACCTGAAACGTTAACCCTGTTTCTTTCTTATTTTGTTGTTTTGTAGCAGTTTGTTACAACTGAGAGGCTTGCTCGGCCATTTCAGAGTCAACCACATTGCTGTGAGTCTGGAGTCACATATAGGCCAGATTTCCTTCCCTAAAAGATATTAATGAACCAGATAGGTTTATACGACAAACCGATAGTTTCATGGTTACCATTACTGATACTAACTTTTTATTCCAGATTTAGTTAATTAACTGAATTTAAATTCCCCAGCTGCCATGGTGGGATTTGAACTCACGTCTCCGGATCATTAGTTCAGGCCACTAGATTACTAGCCCAGTGACATTACCACTATGCCATCGATGTATTGGGGTTGTAGAGGGGAGTCATAAGCCAGTTGGAGAGCGGATAGCCCTTGTCTCCGACCAGCCAGCTGCGAGCTTGATGTGGTGGCTGGAAGAGTGCTGGCACACCGGTTTGATGCAGGATGAAGGTATCCTGGCTTCTGCCAAGATAGTGGGCATTCACATTGAGGATTCGCTGTCTGTGGCCGCACACCAACTGCACATTAAGTGAGTGGTAACCTCTGCAGTTACGGAAGACCTCAGGATTGTTATGCAGTGCTCGCAAAGCCACGTGGGTGCAGTCAATTGTGCCCTGCACCATGGGGAAGCCCGCTATCCTGGCAAATGCATGTTCGTCCTGCTTCCCTCTGGTGATGGGAAGGAAATGTAGTCCCTTCTCCTACTGTAGAGAGCTTCCGTGACCTCCCGGATGCAGCGATGGACGTCGAACTGCGAGATGTTCGCTATGTCTCCTGCTGCAGACTGGAAGGATCCGCTGGCAAAGAAATTCAGCGCGATGGTGACCTTGACTGCCACTGAGAGAGCCGTGTTCGATCTGATCTGAGGCTCAAGGTTTGGTTGCAGAAGGTGGCAGAGTTCAGTGACCACATCCTTGCTGAAGCAGAGCCTTCTAATACACTGCTCCTCGCTTAATTGGAGGTAGGGGAAGTGCTCTCAGAATACCCTCAGAGGGTAAGGCCTCCTGTTGAGAGCCCTGATGACCCTCCTCCTCCCTCTGGCCACATCTTGCAATCTTTCTCGCTGCCTCTGCTCCCTCCGCAGTAGATCCTGTAGGGTGAGGTCGACTGCCAGTACAGGCCCCATTAATGTAACGATGTGTAGCACTTTGAAATTTTGTCAGAATAAAATTAAGACATTTTTAGTAGCCACAACATTCCTGATACTAAAGAACCTTTAAATGACTGTGCACAATTTTAATTCAATCACAAACTGACAAGGAAGCAGTGAAACAACACTAACCTGACAGTTGCGACTCATCCCTTTAAATATCGCCCCTGGAGCCGCCATCCACCTGCTTCATGCCTCCTCTTCCTGTCATTGTCGGAGTGAGGCGCTAAGGCAGGGAGCTATAATCAATTTGGCAGATCGGACGCTCAATGAGCATTGCACACTCACTGACGTCACAGTCTGCCTGCCGCTAAAGCCCCAGGTGCTCACCGTTAGTGGCGGCGCCAAGGAATGACTGGATTTGGTGTGCAGCGCTGGATTCGCTGCGCCCTGGTGCTATTTCATTAGCGCCCCATTACTGCCCCCTACAGCCACTAACAACTGAATTTCTCCCCCATAGAGAATAAAATGAAATAGAAAAACAGAAAAAGTAGGCTTATGATAAATCTAAGGCTCACAATACAGCAGAGAACCATCTGACTACAGAAAGTACAGAGGAGAACTGAAAAAGGAAATAAGAGGGGCAAAGAACGTATATGAGGATAGATTAGCAGCTAACATATAAGGGAACACTAAAGTCTTTTATATCTATATATATAAAAGACCTCTTCTGTCTGTCTTTCTGTCTGTCTGTCTGTTTGTCTGTCTGTCCGTTCTCTATACGTTCGAAAGTTATAGAGCGTACCTACGCGCGCGTCACGTCAAAAGAAAGCTTACGATTACGGACCGGTCATAGGCATATTTACGTTCGGCCGGACAAAAATCGCGCCCGTGGTATCCAAAAAAATGTTCAACATTCCGCTCATTAGCATCTCATTAGCGACTGTGTGACATCGAGGTCGACCAATCGTACGGCGGCTCCCTGGCGCGTGCCATCCTACAGTTGAGTGCTGAGTGACTTGACGATTGACCAATCCTACGCTTCGGTGACCTGACGGTCGACCAATCGGTGCATGTGTGGGCGGCCTTATCGTTCTGAACCGAGGTGAGTGACGGCATCTTGATTTTTCATGATTTTTTCCCACACTTTCTGTGTGTTAGGGAACTAAGGTAAATATTTGAATTGTGTGTTAGGGAATTAAATAACAATTTATTTGAGTTTTAAATTGTGTTTAGCAACAGTAGGAAATTAAGTGATCCCCTAACCGCCGCCGTCCCCCCCCCCCTCCTCCTCACCCTCGCACAGGGGGGACTCGGGGCTGCTCTCCAGGCCCGCTGCAGGCAGGCCTGAAACTCAAAAAATTTCTCTCTCTCTCTCTCTTCCCTCTCTCTCTCTCTTCTTCTCCTCTCCCCTCTCTCTCCTTCTCCTCTTCCCTCTCTCTCCTCTTCCCTCTCTCTCTCTCTCTACTTCCCCCTCTCTCTCTTCCCGTGAGTGCGGGACCGGGAGGTTTGACGGTGCCGGGGCCGGAGCGCGGGCGGGCCGCCCGAAGTTTCCCGCTCGAGCCGCTCGCTAACGGCCGCCGGGCCGCGGGGTTTCCCTGCTGCTCCCTGCGGGCCGCCTTGCGCCGCTGGCACTGACCGCGCCTGCGCCGCCCGCTCTCCCGCTCCCGGCGCCGGCCGCCGCTCAGCTCAAGGGGGGAGTGTGAGGGAGAGGGGGGGGAGAGTGTGAGGGAGAGGGGGGAGTGTGAGGAAGAGGGGGCGAGTGTGAGGGAGAGGGGGGAAGTGTGGGAGAGGGGGGGGAGAGTGTGAGGGGGGGAGTGTGAGGGAGAGGGGGGTAGTGTGAGGAACAGGGGGGGAGAGTGTGAGGGAGAGAGGGGGGAGTGTGAGGGAGAGGAGGGGGGGAGTGTGAGGAAGAGGAGGGGGGAGCGTGAGGGAGAGGAGGGGGAGTGAGGGAGGAGGGGGGGAGTGTGAGGGAGAGGGGGGGATTGTGAGGGGGGGAGGAGTGTGAGGGAGAGGGGGATTGCGAGGGGGGGAGGAGTGTGAGGGAGAGGGGGGAGTGTGAGGGGGGGAGTGTGAGGGAGAGGGGGG